>NC_143159.1:23449954-23781893 GCF_041381405.1 Jatropha curcas
GAGGTCTGGTGATCGGCCGGCGAGTCTCCGGCGAGGCCTCAAGAGACAGAATCATCTTCTCCTCATGCAAATCGTGGAATCGTAGTCCGATTTTCGATTGGTATGCTCTAAGACTTAGTTCCTTATTTTTGGTATAAATTCCAAATTTAAAATTATTGGTTGATTATGTTGATTTCGAATAAATAGTTAATTGAAGGACTTTGAAATATTAGGTAGAATGTTGGATTTGTCATGTGGATTCCAAATATTCAATTAGAATTGCAACCTGACCTCGATTAATAATTAAATCGTTCATTAGCGCATATTTTGTGTATATACTTTTAAAATTGAAAATGTCCAGAACTCAGTTATCCTTGTATTGCCTAACTGACCTGTTACAAGGTAGCTAATAATCAGAAACTACGTAGAATTGTTTAGCTACTTAATTCTACATATGTGGAAACATAGTTAATAAACTAAGAATAGTTAATAAACTACGAAGTAATGCAAATTTGGTACATAGGCTTCCAAACCGAAAAATCGCTGAAATGGATGAAATAGCAGTTAGCATGACCTTAGAAAGACCTAGTCAATTAATTAGATAATTGTTAATTTAGTTAACTAGAATCGATTACTGTTGTGAGTTAAAGTTAAGGAAGTTTTAGTTCTATATAAATACAACCTTGAACCTTAATAATTCCAAGTATAAATTATAAACCTAAGAAAAAGCAACTATTGTTCTTCTTTGAAATACAATTTAATTGTTAGTAAAAGAATGTACTAAGCTGTAGTTCAAATATGGATGGGTTGAGCTATTCACTATAAAGGGAGAAAGAACTATTTGTGGTTTGTTTATCTTGATAATGTAATTATATAGCGTTTTGATAAACTAAGAATATGATGTTAGTTGGTATTAATTATGAATTGAATAAATGTTTAGATGAATGAATAATGGTTA
The DNA here is from genome assembly GCF_041381405.1 of Jatropha curcas. Classification (NCBI taxonomy): domain Eukaryota; kingdom Viridiplantae; phylum Streptophyta; class Magnoliopsida; order Malpighiales; family Euphorbiaceae; genus Jatropha; species Jatropha curcas. Next base: position 23,450,892 of record NC_143159.1, read on the forward strand.
TGGCAGACGAGATTTGTTGTTATGAATTGCCTAATGGATGGGATTTGAGAATTTATTATTGAATTGTAGGTTTAAGTAGATGGTTTAATCCAATTTTTAGGGGAGGTTTCGCCAAAATTTTGACATAATCTAAATTAGTTTTACTTGTAAATAGGTTGTAGGATTTATTTAGGATAATCCTTTATTATTATTTAGGAGAATGCTTTATTTAATTCTTTCCTTTCCTTCCAATTTCATTTCATTAGAATCACTCTAGTTGGTTCACTGATTCGACAAGTTAGAATCGAAACTTGAGTCTTTTCCCATCTAGTGTAGTAAATAATAATAGATAGTATTTACCATTTGCATCATACATAAATTCATTACTATACAGAGTTTTGTCTTTATTTATTTATTTATTTTCAAGTACCACCAATTATATTATGTTATTATTTAATACTTTTATATTCATTTGAGTTGGTATAAGAATGTGTATTTGCGCTCTTGCGTGTATTTGCATTCTTGCATGCATTTAATTGCATTGTTTGATTAGTTGTGCTGTGACATATATTTGCCTTATTTGCATGGAATTGGGATAAAGTGGATCACCATGGGTTTATAAGGGCAATCTTCGATACTGTTAGCCATGTATAGGGAGATCGGTGCCCCCGTGGGCATCTGATGATATGGATTATATGGAAAACCACAGTGTGGCCTCTTGTTGGTATGGAAAGAAAAAAGAGTATAAAAAAAACTAGAGGGCTGGTCAAGTGAGGAATAGACCGATCGGCCATGTATGGGGGATTGGCTCCCTAGTGCACATGTCATGAGAGGATGTGTGAGGGTGAGCCATGTGTGAGGACGGCTCATCGGTGGTTTCGGTTACACCACTAACCAATTTCCACTTGTTTGACTATTTATAGGTGTAATTACATGTGGTTGCTGATGTTGTTCCATATGCTTGACTGGTCTTGTGTTCATTTTAGTACTTTAGGGAGCATTTCGTGTGAATGCTTGTGTTATGCAATAATTACTATTCATTATTAAACTCACATTTCTTTTGTTTAACTTTTCCAGGAAGTAGATTCCTCTTTGTCTCGCCCAAAACTCTGTATCCTTCTCTGTAGAGCTACCAAAGTAAATATCTAGTTTCTTATTTTAATTAATTGTTATGTATAAAAACTTTGCAACTTCTAGTCATTTCTAAACTTCACAGTTGCAGGACCTATATGCCTCTAATCATGTATTAATAAGGATATATATTATCTTGTGAATGTTTTAATTATTTATTTTAATGCATGTATGGACCCGTAGCCTATTTCATAAATAAGGTATATTATAAATAGGCCTGAACCATAAACTGATTTGAGATGTTGAAGTTGGGCTAGAAATATGGGCTTACTATTCCTAGAAATCTGATCGACGAGTATAGATTTTATGGGTTAGGCTTACTACGGACCTCGGGGGCCTTATGCTTACCTAGGCCCTAGTGCCGGTCCAGCCCATGGTTTCGAGTCGTGACAAAAATGGATGAAGCAGCCGGTACGGCCCATGATTTCGGGTCGTGACAAAAATGGATGAAGCAGAAAAGAAAGTCTTGGATATGCAAATCTTTGTGCCGCATTCATCATCAAATTAAGAACTTAGATTATGGTTTATACATAAATCGTAGTCATCTTCTATCTGCGACATATATGGCTGAAATTTGAGGGGTAATTAATTTTTTTTTTTTTAATTTTGTAGATCATGTTGATTTATTGATATAATCTAACCTTTGATCGGTAAAGTGCAGCTTTGATTTAACTTTATTTCTAGTTTCATTTTTGGACAATTTTTTTGATACGATTTGATGAATTAATTATATTTTATTGCTCAAAAAAAAATCCTCATCAATATTTTTTATCTTAATTTTTAATTACATGTGTCATTTTTTTTATAAGCAAGGGAAATTGTGAAATTGAATTTTATGATATCTAGTCTCCCCTGTTTTCTTTTTTTTTTTGTTTTTAAAAAAAAGATCCACTGTTTTTCTTAATAAGTCACTTCAGTCGGTAAATTATTGACAAAGCTATCAGTTTTTAACTTACAATAGACTTGGTCATCAGTTTGGATCAAATTAGAATAGATCTAAGAAATCTACTATCGAATTAGAAGGTATCTAAGAAATCCTTGCCCAAATTCAACCAAACAAACAGATTTAGGTTCTAGTTCAATTGATAAAGTTAGCAGGGACAGATCTAGGGCAAATATTTTAAGCGAGCCAAACAACAATTTTTTTTAAAGCTTTTACGGAGTTAAATATAATTTTTTTTCTATATTTTTAAGGATCAAAATGTTATTTTTTCTAGAAATAAATAAAAAATCTCGGGGTGGGCTGGGCTCCCATGGGCCTCCATTAATCTCTGCCCCTGAGTATTAGGATATTTATGGTCTAATTTTTACAAAAAAAGAAAGAAAAAAAAAATCTAGCAAATCCTTTGCCAAGATAAAAATTAGTCTGAAATTAACTATATTGAGACCAAACTACAATTTTATGACTACATTAAGATTCCGATTTTACTCCATACAGGCCTTAGACCCCTGATTTGATCAACTAGCCACCAGTTAGTGACAGATTTGAAACCACAGATGTTGCATAATAATATTTTTTTGAATTAAAAAATTTAATTTCCATTTCAAATATTTTGTTTTTACATATAATAATAGCTTTTGTTTTATATATATTTTGAATGATTTACAGGAGCTGCTGCCAATTTACAAATTTGTCCAGCAAATGGAAATGGGTCCAAATTTGAGGCCATTAACATCAAATTTCAAGCAGGAAGTGTGTTTGTGAAATGACCCGATATATTATTTTCAAAATCCTTTAAGTTAAAATTAAATCAAAATGCCAAATAATCTAAAGTCTAGCCAATGAGATATTATTCATCAATATTTTAATTTCATTGGTTAAGAAATAATTAAGGTTGAACTACAAGAAAATCGGACTTAAATCTTTTAGTAACCAATTGAAATTTCAACCGAATTGGACCACCCCGGGGTTGAACCAAATCATCTATTCGGACCGAACTAAGCCTTTTTACCCAATCACTGGAAGAGAGAGAAAAAAATCTCATCTCCTTCCCCTCTCTCGATGCCGACAGCTCTCCCTTCCCCTTTGCTCTTCGCTCTTCGCTCTTTGGCCATCGGCCACCTAATTTTGCGAGTAAATACTCTAAAGCCATGTACTCACTGCAAGGTGTTTCATTCAAGCCTTGGTTTGCGCGATTTGAGCCCAAATCGAGGGAAAACTCGACTTAAATGATTCGACACCGTCGCAGCATCAATTTTTCGGCCATTCACGTTGTTTTCGACGACTTGAGGCTTCAAGGTAGGTGTCGATCGATTCATCTCCTCTCCCTATTTCATTTGATTGTTTCGGTGTCAAGTATGTTAGAGATAATAGCAGTTCGAGTTTGAAATGAAAATCAACCACTTAAGTATATCTTCTTGTTGTAACTAATTTGTTTTGATTGGTTAGTTTTGTATTGATTGTTATAGGAGGTCAGTGTACATAGGAGTCTCTTGTATCTATTTGAGAAACTCTCATATCAGAAATAAAAAACTTTTTCAGTTTCTGATCAAACTCTATTAGAGTACGGTGTTCGGAATCGGAGAACCCAAAGCGGTGACCACTGAACATTCTAGGCCCATTTTTAGCCAAATGGTTAACACCCATGTTAAATTGATTACATATTAGTGATCCTCCTATCATAACGAACAAATTGATGTATGATTTGCAATTTTTGGTGCAGTTGGATTTTCCGACCACCGCGCATGGTGGCCAGTGGCGACAGTTTGGTGACCGGCCGGCGACGCTCCGATAAGGCTCCAAAGGTAGAATCTTCTTCTCTTCACTTTGATTTTTAGTATGTAATCCAATTTTGCATTGGTAAACCTTATAACCCAATTCTACATTTTTCCTTTAGAAATCAATTTGTATTTATTTCCTTATTTTACAATTATTTGACGAGATTATGTAAAAGTTGTGATCAGTTAGAAAATTATTTAATTTGGTTAATCCAAGTCAGAAATTTAAAAACCTAGATTGCTAAGGGGTAAGAATATTATTTTTTGTACTTTAAGTGGTAGTAAGAGACTAATGGGAAGCTAAGTATTTAAATAGAAAATTTTAATTAGATATATATATTATCATGGTACGAATTGAATTCGTGAAAAATATCTTTGCTTTGAGTTGGGATTAATTACTGGTGTGGATAAATTGATTCAAGTTGATTTAATGATGACATAATGGAGGATGGGCTGTGTGTTGATATGTGCCATGTATAAAATTTGGATAGTCTAGTTTACAGAGGAAATGCTATCGAATTTCGGCAGAACACTTATTAAAGAACTAAATCAGTTATATCCTTAGGAGGTGGTAACGACTAAAACTTTTAGTATTACTATTTCCATTATTATTATTATTATTATTATTATTATTATTATTACTTACTAAATAACTACAAGCATTATTAAAAGTTATAAACTAGAGTAAATAAATAAATAAAGGAATAATGTGAGTATATATATATATATATATATATATATATATATATATATATATATATATATATAGTTTAGTTTGATATGTTAGATAAGTGGCTAGTAACTAAAAATTAATAAATGAATGCGAAATACATTTCTAGAATTAGAACTCTTATTTAGAATTTTCTTTTTTTTTTTTTTAGATGTTTTTAAAGTTCCAAAATGTCAAGATAAAAGCTAGAAGAGTGCAGTAATAAAGATAGCCCTTTTAAGGACAATGAAGAACTATGAGTAGCATTAGATAATTCGCATTAGCCACCTGCATTTGCATCCATGCATACACAACTAAATGCTAGACATGCATTACTTATTAAATTGTTATTTTATGTTGCATTATTTGTTGCTATTGGAAATGGCTTGGTTAGCTGTGATGTGCTTCATGTATGCTTTGTTTGTGTGAAATTCGGATGAAGTGGGTCACTGTTGGGTTTGTGAGGGCGATCTATGATACCATCGGCCATGGATGGGAAGATCGGCGCTTCCATGTGCATCTAATGAAATATGATATGGAAAACCACAGAGTGGCCTCCTGTTGGTATGGAAAAGAAAAGAGGGTATAAAAAAATGAGAGGGCTGATCAAGTGAGATTGAGACTGGTTAGCCATGTATGGGGATCGGGTCCCTGGTGCACACGTGATGAGAGGGCGGGCCATGTGTAAGGACAGCTCGTCGGGGTTTTGGTGACGCCACTAACCAATCTCCACTTGATGTGATTATATCAAGGTGTTAATATTTGTAATTGTTGTTTCTATGTCATTTGTGTGATTGACTACATGATCATATAGTTAGTCGGAAGACTAAATTGATTTACACATCCACTTGTGTGATTGTGTGAGGTGAGAGGGTTATCTAACCCTACTCATTGAGTTTGGTGCTCACCTCTGCCTCCTTATTATTTTCAGGTAATAGGAGGAAAGAAGAACCCTATGGGTCCAACCGAGTTGAAATATAAATATGGAAAATTATTAATAATTATTTTAAGCATGTAAATGTAAAGGACTGTAAATTATGGAGTTCCGCAATTGTATTCCAAATGGATTATAATTGAATAATATGGATATATGTATTAATTATATGAATTGTATTTTGATACGTCTATGGACTATCAGATTGGGCTTTGATTATGAGAATATAGTTATTGGCCTTGAGGCCACGACTATGAACAGAATATGGGTTTAACTAATATAGGCTTACTACGAGCCTAGGAGGCCCTAGTGCCGGTTCGGCAGTTGGAAACGGGAAGTGACATTTTTGCGATAACAATTTTAATAAATTTTAACTTTTTAATGAGTGTTTAATTGATCTAAATTTTGTAAATTAAAGTGTTCATTAGAACAATTTTAAAAATTGAAGTGTTTAATATATGTAATTTTATAAGTTGAAGTGTTTGATGAGTCAAAGTAAAAGTTGATGGTGCCAGAAGGTTGAAGTTTCAAAGTTCAGAGGTGAATTTATGTATTCTATCCATTTTTTTTAGCTATAAAATATAATTAATTCATCAAATCATAAACAAATAGTTGTCCGAAATGAAACCAGAAATAAATGCTTCTTAAAAAAAAAAAGTTAAATCAAAGCTTAGATATATTTATATACAAAATAAAAAAAATAATTGATTACCTCTCGAATTTCGGGCATGCATGTGGTAGATAGAAGGTGACTACGGTTTAAGTACAAACCATAATCTTGCTCTTAATTTGATGATGAAGGCGGTCACAAAGATTTGTATGTCCAAAACTTTCTTCTTTGCTTCATCCATTTCATAACAAACAAAATCCATATTGCTCCATAAAATTTGAATTTATGGCAGAACATTTGCCATAAGTGAAATAAAATTATGTTAATTGAAGTCATACATATTTAAAGAAATAAATTAAAATATTATCGATACAACTTTTGAAATTGTTATTCTTTATTTTCATTTCTCAATAAAATAAAAAAACAAAGAAAATAAACATTTAATGCACAAAATCCAAAAATCCATCAACACCAATAAGAAATATTTGTAATCCAATTCATTATACATTTTTGTAAATATGGTTGGTTATTAAAATTTAATATTTTATGTTGATGCATTTATTTTGCCTCATGCGTTAGAAGGAAACAAAATGAAGAATTCTTTAAAGAACTTTTTGAAATTGTAATGCTTTATTTTCATTACCGAAAAAAATTAGAAATAAAAAAAGGTAATTGAAAAATTTATTCATGTACAAAATCTTGCAAATCTATCACTGATAAAAACATATTTGTAATCTAATTCTCATGTTTTTTAATAAGTATTTTATTACAGAAATTCACAATTCTAATGTTAATCAGTGTTCTGAGAAACGGGCCGATCAGTGAATTAGTGAAGGTAGGGATTCAGTGAATCGGAAAATTCGACCGGATTCAATGTGGTTTAACCGGATTTTTATATATAATATTTTTAAATATATTTATTAAATAAAATTGAAAATATAGGCTACAAAAAAAAAATTTTTTGATCTCAAATAAAAAAACGGTTTCAAATTTGCTTTTACAAAAAAGAATAAAAAAATTAGTAAATAATTTTAAATAAAAAGAATAAAATATGACTAAATTTAATACTAAAAAAAATTAATTAATTATCATAAAATATATTATTATTTCGCACATGCGGCTTTAAAGTTAGGCAATTTAATTATTTTAATTAACATATTAGGACTTTGACTTTACGAATAAAGAGGCCCAAAAACTAAAAATTAGCTGGTCCAATTTTTACGAGGCTCAAATTTAAAAAATGCCCATATTTTATGAAAAACCCAGAATTTAAATTGAATCAATTTTTAACCAATCCGGTTCACCAATTTTTAGCTGTTTTCATATGGTTTTTATTGGTTCAGGCCGATTTTTAGACTCTCGATTTTCCTATGCAACTCAAACTAGACCATAGTTGGATTTCTGGTTAAACCAATCCAACTGGCAAGTCCAGCCTGATTTTCAAAATAATGATGTTAATGCATGCACTGGTCCTAGTACCTTACAAGGAAATAAAGTGAGGAAATGTTCAAAATTTTCTAAATTATGATTTTTTTACTTTATTAGAGAATTATAATTTTAATGTTAATGCATGCATTAGTCCTTGTACCTTAGAAGGAAATAAAATGAGGAAATATTTACAAAATTTTCTAAAATTATGATTTTTACTTTCACTACAGAATTCACAATTTCTGTGTTAATGCATGTACTAATCCTTGTACCTCACGAGGAAATATTAACAAAAATTTTTAAAAATATGATTTTTAACTTTCATTTTCCACCAAAACTAAAAAAGAAAAATGTTTGAAATCTGAACTATGACATATATATCACCACTAATGAGAATATTTGTAATCTAGTTTATTATCCTTTTTCTATAATTTGGATTTATACAAGAACACTTACTAAGAAAAGTAATTAGTTATTGAAGAAATCTTAAAAAATATATATGTTTAATTAATTTAATAGAAATCCAACAATTTATTTCTTCCACAAAGATTAAAACTTTAACACATTCATATTTAGAAAAACATCAACAGCTTAGCATTTCATAAAAGATAAACAGATATGTGTGTTAAACAAGTGTAATAAAGCAAGATCTCAAATAAAAAGAAAATAAACACAAGAGATTTATAGTGGTTCAGCACTAACCCGTCTACATTCACTCCTCAAGAACACCTCTTGAGATTCTCCGCTATATTATCTCTTTTCAAGGGTAAAAGACAAACCAACATTACAAAGGAAATTTATCAATCACCTAGATCTAACATTTAAGCCATTATATTTTTTAAGGTTCTAGTTAACTTCTATCATTCTGTTTTGTAGAGCTCATAAGACTCAGATTCAAGATATTAAATCTCACAAGAGAAGGTTGTTTGATAACTCTTACAACTTAGCTTTATACTCAAAGCTACACATAAATGATTTTCATTTGAGAAACTCTAGCCTGCAACAAATTACAAAAAATCTATATAGACAAAGAGAAAATGCAAGATAAGCACAAGAAGAACATGATTAAAAATCAGAGAAGAAAATTAAGTGTAGAAACTGTTCTTCGAAAATAGTTGTTGAAAAATTCTTTTCTCATCTTAAAAACATTCAATAAGATCGAAGAAGAAAAAATATAGGGGCCTGAAGGGTGGAGCTTTGATAAATTTGAAAATTTGAAAACTTGGATCTCTTTCTCTTGGTTTGCAATTTTGTAGGACTAAGCCTTTTATAGTCAAAGGCATATTCTTCCTGTTAGAAAGTCCGACGTTAAAAAATCTGTTGAGAAGGAAATCTTGCTGACAGTGGTGGTTAAAAGAAGAAAGGCTTAAAAAGATATAAAAAAAGGTGTCAAATATCTATTTGTGATGATTTTAAGAAAACCAGTTTTGTGGAACACAATTTTGCTAAAATCGATTGGCTTTTTGTTAGAAAGTTACAATTCTATCATAACAGAACAACTTTTGTAGAAATCTTTTTGATTTGACTTTTCTTTCAAAATCTTTTTGCATATACCTCTTATCTTTTGAGTTCCATGAACATCAATCTCAAAAGTACTTTTCTCTCTAAAATTTTCAATCAAAAGTATTTAAAATCAATTTTTGAAAGAAAGATTTTTAAATGAATTTTTGTGCTTATAATCCATATAAATATCTCTATGCTACATGAGCCCTAATAACCCTTATATACTAACCTTCCTAACAAATAATATTTGATTAATTGTAATATTTGCCATTTGATTTACTTGAAAAATCAATAATTTATGGGTTTATACAATAGTAAATATTCTACAAATATTTAAAAATTAATACTGATATTAATATTTAAATATTAATTAAAATTTAAAAAATAAAATCTAATCATATATATATATAATTGAGGAGCATGATGGAAGAAGTTGAGCAGGTTTTCATATCATTCTATAAGAAAGCTCCTCAACTCTTCTTTTCATTTTTTCTTTGGTAGCGTCATCTGCTGTAGCCCACATCGCATTTTCTTTGTTGTGATAATCATTGTCAACATTTTCTGCACGAATGCTTTTCCTGTTCAATAAGCAATTTCTTCTTGCTTCTAAAAATTGTATATTTGATCATAATTTTATATTTTTTTAAGCTATTAATAAATGGCTTCATGAATGTAATCCCATACCTTTTCTATTTTTCAACTCATCAATTTTCTCCACAGCCTCCTTTAAATCAAACATTTTCTGTACATCTCATTCACAACAGCTTAATCTAATCTTTAATAACTTTATTATTTCAACTTCATTAAATACTGAGATGTTTATTTAATCATTCAAAAAACTTAGTGTTAGATTCAAGATAAACATCTCCATATTTAATCATTCTTATAATTGACTACCAACTTCTCTTATTAACTTCAAATAAATGCATTAAGTGACAAAGAACTAACAGTGTTATATTCTAAATTTTAACTCTAATCCAAGATAATAATTTCATTGCATAGACTTGCATGATATTTGGATATTAATTTTGATTTGCATATGCATAACAGTGAGCTTGAAGCTTGATAAATGTAAGAAAATATGTACAGTGGTAGGAAAAAATAAAGAACTTCATCCATGAACATGATCCTTGTCATAGATCCTAAATAAGAAAATTTCAAATACACACTAAATAAGCAGCAATTTATTCTTTAACTGCTTAATGAACTTAACTCTAAAATTTAATAAAACTCTAATTTGAATATAAGAGCTAATAGGATTCTGAAAATACAGCTTAAATCAAAAGATTGTGTTAATCTCATATTCCTTGATTGCATGATTTCTCCCTGTTCCAATAGACGTGACACCCATTAGCAATCAAAGAGATGCATATTTGATGAAACTGATTATGCATTAGATAAAAGAGAAGAAAGACAGGCTGATCACATTTCATTGGTGACAACAAAATCAAGAATTAAGAATTCCCCCACTAATAACAGATCATTCATACCCTAAAAATATATGATGATAGAAATTGAAAAATGTCAGAGATCTTGAACTGAATCACCATTAACGCAATATTAAAGCAAAAGCCAAGAAATAGATTAACTTTTTAATCTAATGCAAAAGCCAAGGATATAAAAGGTAGTTTTCAATTATTCCTTTAACACTTTTCAATTAAATCTATTATTAAAATCAAATATTAAGTAGTTGTTAAGCAATAATGAAAATTGAAAGGCAAAATCAAAATGGAAAATCACAAAAAAAAAAAAAAAAAACGCTAGAATAGTCACTAAAAATCAAAATGTAAAATCAATAAAACGTGAGAAATCAAATTAAAGGAATGAGTTTTCTATCAAAAAAGAAAAATAAATTGGAACTTGACTATGGATCAATTAGGTCACTGGAGAAGCTATATCGATGATGACTAAGGGTTAGAGGAAACAAGAGAGGAGCAGGAGAGTAAATCGATCGATCGAGAGGGATAGCGCGTGTCGACGGTATATAGAAATTGGAATTCGGTGACTATGGATCAATTAGGTCACTGGAGAAGCTATGAACGGGGCAGTTGATAGGAAAAGTGAATCAATGATGACTTAGGGTTAGAGGAAAGGGAAGAGGAGTAGAAAGCAAATCGATCGATAGAGAGAGATAGCGTAGCAACATTATATAGAGCATACCTTATTTTACTTTTCTAATATATTGATAAAATTTTTTTTCGGTAAATGAAAAACTTTTTATTGGTAAAGTTTTAAGGTTAATAAATTAAATATATACCATCTAACTTTCTGTAACATCCCTTCTCGGTCCACCCGTGAACCCGAATGAACCGAGCCGAGACGCTACAATCTGGTTGAACTTATGTCCTGTCATGCTGATATCATCCTGTATGCTAAAAATTATGTCATGCTGTTGCTTTATACATCATTTATATACAGACATTTACTTAATAGTTATAAGACATTACACTATTTTCCAAAATGAAATGGGCCCAACTATGTGCCCTGTACATGCCATAGAACCAAACTATCAAAATGAATAGCTACCCTGAAGACTGGGTCTTCAAAATATGAATTATAGCAGTTGGAAAGATGACTCTCTACAGTCCAGACCCAAAACTTGCGAGTTAAAACAGATAACTCGCTGAATAAATAAAGCTCAGTGGATATCTCAACTTAATAAGAATTAAATAAATAGGTATGTACGCACATATATCATTATACTTGCATGGTCTTACCTGCTGTTTATTATACTGTATGAATTAAGCATTTTTTTTTATTAACATCATATAATTTATAAATAACACAATTTCATAATTACATGGCTCCATAAGGTTACAGTGAAATCGAAGTGATAAGAAGGACTGTATGAAACTGGATGAATACTGTATGGCTAGGCTGCTATGACCCGTATATAAATCATATCCACTCAACGGCCTGTAGCCGGAGTACCAAACTATATGGGACGCAGATCTGCTATCCTATGTCGCGACATAACCTTATCTACGTTGTTTCTACCTAACCTCAGTGGAGCATATTATCGGAAATATTCATAAAATGCATAAACCATACTGTTTACCTATACGTTGTCTCATTCTATACGTCACTAACCTATTTCATGCTTTAAAAGGATTTCATAGACAACTACAAGTAATATCGAATGAGTAATAATGCAAATAATTGATAACTTGTAAAGGAACTTGCATGAAATTAATCTAACTGCTGCACCCGTGACGCAACTCTTACTATTCTTTATGTAACTTAATTTACACCATTCAGATTAAGGAAATTTTAGATTTTAATTTAAGTACTAATCTTAGGCTGAATGAATCAACATATGCATTCCAACATCATTTCTAATGTAACCTTAAAATCTGCCGGGGCAGCCTATACATGTTTCACAAATTCTATCATAACTCTTTCTTCTTAAGTCCAATTTAGGTCATTCTAAATTCTATGGCTAGCTAACACATTAGGGTACAAATATGTCTTCTAACACCTCTTTGAAATATGTTGGTAAAGTAGGCAAATATTGAATTAAAGTAGCAACTTTCAGTCTGCCCAGCTGTTGGTTTCCAGCCTGCACAATTTGTACCATTTTGGTCATATCTCTCAATTTATAAGGCCAATTTAGGTGATTCTGAATTCTATAGTTAGCTAACACATTAGAGTACAAATATTTATTTTATAACCTCTTTCAAATATGTTGGTAAAGTAGTCAAATATTGAATTAAAGTAGCAACTTCTAGTCTGCCCAGCTGTTGGTTGCCAGCCTGCACAATTTGTACCATTTTGGTCATATCTCTCAATTTATAAGGCCAATTTAGGTGATTCCAAAGCTCTTAGACAGCTAAAACATAAAGGAACAAATAACTATTCTATACCACTTCCAAATTCCATCGATAAATAGGTTGAAATTCAAGTTGAAGTTACTGGTCAGTTTTCTAACAAACCTATTTCAGCATGAAATCCATATCCAATTCATTTATTCAATGCATCCCATCCTTAATCAACATTCTCAGACCTATTACTCAACATTTAGCAACATATCTAATCATTATCATCACACAACACATATTCTCATGTATGAAAATTTGTTAAACTAAAAGAGATATCAAACCTTCAACCAAAAAGCTTTAAACCTTCTTCTTAGCTTCCTTTTTCTTCTCACTTTGAGCTCACCTCTCTTATACATAATAACATCTTATTAATCATCCAAAATCTCACTAAATTATGAAATTCAAGAAATTCAACTTACTTGGATAGAATTATAGGTTGAATTTAATGCTTGAAAGGTTGAATATTAAGGTAGAAAATGGAGGAAGATTTAGGAGAAGATGGAGAAGGTAAAGTGAAGGAAGAAGACAAAGGAGAAGATGGAGAAGGTAAAGTGAATAGAATTTTCGGGTAACATCTAAATATATCTTCTAGTATGTTAAAAATTACCAAATAGTACCTAAATTTTCAATATTTTACCATTTAATACCTAAACTTTATACTTTATTTCAATTAGGTCCTAATCCTTATACTTTTATTTCAATTGAGTCTACATCTTTATGTTTCATTCAATTAATTTAAATCTCATTCTACCCCACTTTGAAATCTAATGGCTCGAACCAGGTTCTGGTTCGTTTCGACTCGACTCGACTCGCTAGATGCAACAACTCGAATCAGTAGAATGTCACACTTTTTGTCACGACCCGTTTCCATGGGCCGAACCGGCACTAGGGCCCAGGTAAGCTTAAGGCCCCCGAGGCCCAAGTAAGCTTAAGGCCCCCGAGGCCCGTAGTAAGCCTGAATCACTAAAATCTATTATCTCAATATATATTTCAAACATTCAGCCTATATTAATATGAAAAATGCACCTCAAAATTTTATTATATCTCGGCCCAATTTATCATCTTCAATATTTCACAGTTCGAGCCCCATTTACAATATAACACATTTTTAATATGGGCTAACAGAATTACTTCATCTATATTACTACATGACTAGATGTATGTAAATTCTACAACTGCGGAGTCACTAACTATTTGTTATACATAGCTTCTTATACATATAATTACATAGCAAAACAATTATGGAACTAGGAAAACTTCTTAATAACCTTGCGGCGAAGAAACATAGCTTAACCGAAAATGTGTGGGAAGGTGGCCGGAGGCATGCTGGAAGCGAGAAGAGAGCGTAGTCGGGTCGGTCCTTGGTTGGGCGCGCCGAAAAATCGAGGAGGAGTGCAGGTAACGCGACTGTACCTATTGCGAGTCGCGATCACAGCTCTTGGGTTTGCTGCGCCAACCGGAACGGAGGGAGAGAGGGAAGGAGATGTCGCCGTTGAGACAGCCTGGCATCGCCGGAGAGCCGAAGAGGAGATTGTGACGCAGTCCCGATCGAGGCAAGATCGCAGCTCTTCCTGCGACTGTTGCTCTCACTAGAATGGAACGGAGAGAGGGAAGGAGACGCCGGAGCTGCTGCTGGGAGGAGGCGCGGCACGAGTGTCACGACCCGTTTCCGTGGGCCGGACCGGCACTAGGGCCTAGGTAAGCTTAAGGCCCCCGAGGCCCGTAGTAAGCCTAAATTATTCAATCTGTCTACATGATTCTCCTAATTTCAACAAAACAGTAAGCCCATATGACTTGAGATATAAATTTTATAAAATTTTCAAACATCTGGCCCAATATCAAATAATACATAAAATTTAACCAGGGCCTATTCACAATAACTCATAATCACAATAAGGGCTTACTAGTTTACCTACAGTTAATTACACAATACACAATATTTAATTTATAGCGTAGTGCTAACAATAAAGCCCAATATAAATACACAACCCTATAACTGTGGAGTTCAATAATAATCTGATAAAAGAGTAACTTATACAACCAAAATTAAATAACAAAAATATAAAGTTTACATTTATAACTCTGCGGAGAAGATTGCAGAGCTTCAATCGAATCAGCTGCTTCCTAGTACCTGAGAGGTTTGGAGAGAAGGGGGTGAGTTTTGCAACTCAGTGAATAATAATAAATAATACACACCACATACAGGCAAGCAAAATGCACCCTAGTATACTGAATGAACACACAACAGTCACTCATATGTCATCATATCAGCACCCACAACAATATCACCTTCAAATAATCACATCACGTGGAAATTAGTCAGTGGCGTCACCTAAATCCCCGACGAGCCGTCCTCTCAAACAGCCCATCCTCTCAAACATGTGCACCCGGGGAGCCAATCCCCCATATCTGGCCGACCGGTCTAATCCTCACTTGACCAGTCCTCTCAATATTTTATTTTTACATTCTCTCTTTTCTTTTCCATATCATCAACATCATTTCATCAGTTCATCAGGTGCACACGGGGGCGCCGATCTCCCATTTACCCGGCCGACGGTCCACTTTCATCAGTTCATCAGGATCCTTATTTATCGACCGTCCTCACAAACCCATGGTGACCCACTTCATCCCAACTCCACACAAACAGAGCACAGTATATACACAGCACAAATAATCAAACAATTCATTTATCATAATACACCAATTTCATCCAAATGCACAATTATGCACAAGTATAATTATAGTGATCATAACATAATATATATGAGAAAATACAATATGTAAATATATAAAAATGTAATGTTATGCAAATGCAGTGTTGATATGCATTATTTATTATTACTCACTGTGGTGGAGAACGAAGCTCTAGCGTTGATTCTATCCGGGAGGAGCACTAGATGGACCCGAGCGATCTAAGCAAAGTAAAAATGACATCGGAAAAAAAAATAATATCAGATAAAATATTTATTCATCACACTACTATTCTTAACCTATTTAATTTCTATCAATAATTTACTCTCTATAATTAATTAAATTTCTATAATAAATTTTATTTGCTACCAAAATTCATTTTATTTTCTACCGAAATTTCGACAGCATCTCCCCTAAAAATTGGACTTTCCACCTGTTTAAAATATCAACAATTTTATCTAATAACTCCAAATCACACAGCCCATCCATCGGGCAATCAATCAATTCAATTTTCTCATCCTCCATCTGAATATCAATATCAACATTACCTTAAATTCTCAATTCCTCATTTCATTCCATTCATAATATTATTATCAAAATTCCTCAATAAATTATTTCATACTGAATTTAATTTTAACTAACTAAATAACGAAAATTGCTAACTAAATATTTTTATTAATCAATAAATTAATACTACTTAAATTAATTTCACTACATAAAATTAATTAACTACGCAAAATAACTAAAAATTAAATGAACTAAATTAATTAACTACAATAATAAAATTAATTCAAGTAACTAAAATTATTAAAATTAATTTTTACCCCAAAATATAATTTTTGTCGAATTTGCGCTAGATCGGGGATTCTTACGCGTGTTGGATCGAAGTATACACGCTGCGACTGTCAAGCGGTGGCCGGAGATGCACTGCAGCAGCAGCAGAGCTGCTGTGACGTCGGCAGATGCGTAATCTGTTGTGGCGGAGCAGCTGGCGACGCAACTTCAAGGGAGACGTGACAGGCTCGCCGGCGCGATGGAGGTAGTGGACTGTCGACCTCGCTGGAATCGAACGGAGAGAGAGACAGCGATGGCGGAGCTACTGCAGCGTGGACCAGCGGCGAGGTGGCGCTACGTGGCTGAGCTCGTGCTGGTGGCTTGCGTTTCTGCTGGAGCTATTGGGACGCGACACAGACACAATCGCAGAGAAGAAGAAAGGGAAAGAAAGAAAAGAAAGGAAAGAAGAAGAAGAAGAAGAAGAAGAAGAAGAAGAAGAAGAAAGGAGAGGAAGGCAGTGGTGCTGGGTGGGTGGTCGGGAGGCGCAAGACAGAGTGAGGGAGGGATATGAGCGTTGAAGATAAGAGGGGAGGAGATGTTTCTAGATGGTTTGGGCTGGTTTGGTTCGATTCAGGTTCGAATCAGCCCAAATCTTGGTTTTTGATCGATTCTAGATTTTTCCAATTGGTTTTTGGTTCGGTTTGTCACTGTACGAATTATTGATTTGCATTTAAATAATTAAATACATTTCCAGGCTGTCAGTTTATTAAATTTAATTGGAAAATATTTGAAAATAAAAATTCGGGTTGTTTCAACGAGTCTCTGGTCGTCGAAAAAAAACAAGAGGAGGAGAGGGGGAGGGGGAGGTCCACTACAAAAAAAACTTCAAATTGCGACCGATTTTTGTGACCGACAAAAATCGGTCGCAATATTGCTACTAATTTGCGACTCATTGGCAAACAGTCGTAGATTTTAGCGCGGACAACTCGCGCGAGTTTGCCTTTCAGTTTGCGACTGAATTACTGCTCATTTGCAACCGAATTTGCGACCTCTTTGCGACCAACTGTGTATCTGTTGCAAAAATGGGCGCGTCAAAAAAAGGGATATATTTTGAGACCGAAATGAGATAAAATTGCGACCGATATTTTGCAACCGATAGTTTCAGTTGCAAATCGGTCGCAATATTGGCGGGTATTAAAACGACGTCGGACAATTAAAAATTGCGACCGATTTAAATGACTTTTGCGACCGATATGTCGGTCGCAAAGTTTAGGGCTTTAAACGCGCCCTCTTCTTTTCCTTTCTTCTTCTTTCTCTCTTCTCCTTCTCCTCTCCTCTCCTCCGTCCGCAGCGCCGCTCCAGCCCCTCCTGAGAATGCTCCAGCCCCTGTGACGCCGCCACCGATGCTCCGGTCACTCCTCTACGCCGTTCGCCACCGTTTGGACAGCATTTGAGGTAAGCCGATTTCCATTTTATTTTTTTCGAACTGTTTTTTTTTTTTTGCGATTTTTGTGTTTTTTTCAATTTATTATTATTGTTACTGTTATTATTGTTATTATTATTAATATTTTTAATGTTGTTGTTAGTGTTGTTGTTATTATTGTTATTATTAATATAGTTATACTAGTTGAGTTTTTTTTGTTTGACTGTAAACGAAATTTGAAAAATTAAAGGGGAAAAACAAAAGCAAATTTTTATAATTAGGTTATAAATTTGAAGATTTGAAAATTTTTATAGTTATACTATTTATGCCTCGCTGAGATTTGGTTTCCTTTTGTTTATTTATGAATTATTAAGAGAAGATTATTTTATGGGTTTGATTTTCAAACTTGATAATATTCAATTAATTAAATGAGTTTAATAGATCAATTTATCATAAAATTGAATTAATCAAACTGAAATATTATAATTATTATTCTGATTTAAAAAAAAATAAAATTACACAGTGTAGTTGAATATTTTCAGGCAAAGTGAATTATCTAGTCTTAAGAATTTTGCCAAATAATATTCGTTAATTGAGTTTAATGATAGAATTTAAAGAAAATAATTATCCTCTTTAGGGAATGCCCTTGTGCCCTTTAATTCACAGCCAGAAAAGAAAAAAGAAAAAAAAAAGTATGAAAAGATAGAATAAAAATGAAAGAAAAGAACTTATTGCCAATAGGTAAAGGGCATATAATTAGATCAAAATAGAAACATGCCACATGGGAGAACATGTGGACTGTTTGAGCATGTCATTGACTTGCCACGTCATACATTTAACTCTAAACAATCAAGCCATGAGAATTGGCTATATCTTATCACATTGCACTTCAAATAATCTGTAAAGCAGCCTAATAATGGTTATATTGCACAGTTGGCAATGCAGTAGAAAAGTAGAAAACCAACTAAAAATGTCAGATTTTCCATTGTAATTAACCAACTAAAAGTAGTATAAAGAATATTCATATTTTTAAATCTAAAGGGTATACGTTTCCAAAAAGCAATCCTCTTTCTTAATTAGTCTTTGCTACATGCGGTCAATTTAGTCGGTTGAGCCCGTTTTAGCAGAATAATGTTTTTTTTTTTTTTTGGCTTCTTGTGACATTTTGATAATGGCTACCATTTAATTCGAGATGATGAACTTCAATTCAATAATTTTTATTAGGTGCGATGGAGCCCTTCCTCCATTAAATAAACTTCAACTAGATTAGATTCAACTTAACCCTTTTTTTATTAGGTAAAAGACAAACAAATCTTTCCTCAACTCTTTTTTTTAAATGTCATTTTACTAGTGAGTATTTTGTAATTTGGAGAAAATAGAACTTCTCTTAAAACATAAAATAGGAAAATAGAACATAAACAAATCTTCAGCAAATAAAAACAATAAATTACCTAATTTGGAGAAATTGCTAGACTCCTATAAGAGTTTTGCTTAATAATGTGTACGTTTATATTTTTGTGTTTTATTTTTTTGGTGCTTACAACTTGTGTTTTGCTTACAACTTTAGAATATTTTTCTTTAGAATATTTTTTTCTTTATTATAGATGATATTGTCGTTATTATTCTTATATATGTTTTTATTAAATGAATGATGAGTTTGGATTGGAGGCCTAGTAGTGGCCATTTTGCCTTTGGAGAATGTTGATATGTTATAGAAGTGTTTATTGAAGTGTCTTTGTATTTGAGATTTGATTGTGTTGTGCCGAAATGCTGCCGAATTTTTTTCAATAAATTCAATATGTAGAATAGTACACTTACCTTTATTATAGTAGGTATATATATAGCCGTGTGTTGAAAGGCTGAGTTAAGGTATAACCAGGCAGTGGCCGCGACTTGTTGATATCATAAAATGGATCCTTTATTATGTAGATCTAATAGTAGTATTAAATCGGACGATTCTGAATCTTCAGAAATTAAAAGGGTCATAAACAGGAATGAATTAATTTTACAAGATTTTAGTAAAGCAATTGATGAATGGGAAATTCCTAAAGTTGATAAAGAACAAATTTATAAAGTTTCTAAATTCAATTTATTTAAAACTGATTATGTAATTAAAACAGAAGAAAGAGATTTTCAATTGAGTAAACCTTTTGAACGTATAACTCTTCTTTCTTCTAAAACTTTACAACATCATAAAAATAAAAAATATAAATATATTCATATAGGATTAATTCAAGTAGGAATAAAACCTTTAACTAGAGAAGGATTAAACACTAGTATTCTTGCAGTTGTAAGAGATGCTAGATTCTTAAATTTTAAAGATTCTTTATTAGGATCTGTTGAAACTAGTCTCAGTGAAGGGCCTATTTCGTTCGAAGTATACCTAGATATGACAGTTTCCCTAAATGATTTAAATATTTTAGAAAGTATAGTTTTGGAAATTAAAACCCATAACTAGAAAATGAAACAAGGATCGATTCCTATAGCTTTAATCTATAAAATTCATTATAAAGCCATGAATTCAGCTTTTGGTACTAAATATAAATTACAACCTAAAATTGGGGAAACCAGATTTCTCCAAACTGATTTGACTAAAACAAATACAGTAATTCCTAAAACTATTCAATGGAAAGATATAACACTTCTAGACGAATGGATTTTAGAAGGAGTTGTTCCTCCTCCAGTAATAGAAAAAATAAAACCCAACATAAATTTACAAAAAATTGAACAATTTGAAGATGGTAAAGTGACACTAAAATTTAATAGAAGTCAAAGTATGAGGTATACAGGGTCATCTTCCTCTGTTACTACAAATGAAAATGATAAACCTACTTCATCTATACCTTCTGTTATTTATGCTAAATATAAGGATACTGAACCTAAACCAATAATTCAAACTTTAGTAAAACGAAGGTATTCCACTTCAGATATTCCAACTTTAAATCAGTCACTTAAAATGAAAGGAGTTGATTATAGTAATTCTATTCCACAGGCAGTTTATAATCCTGTTGATAATTACTTAAACCAACAATCTAATTTAGTAAATACATCTCCAGAATCACCAACAGCTTCAGCTATAACTGAAAATGTTAGTGATATAAACAGAGAATTAAATGTTCTGACTAAAGAAGATGTTGAAAAGAGTTTAATAAAAGAAATATCTAAAACAAAAAATTTAATAAAAATGAAAAAGATATTAAAAACATATACTTTTGGCGAATTAAAATATGAATATTTAGATTATAAATTAAATAACCAAACTGAAACTAAATTCTTTGACTGGTTTAAATTAGTTAAAGAAAAACAATATGATAAAAGTTTAAATCCAATAACTGTTCGAGATAAAAGGCCAGAATGGATAGTAAATGAACAAACCATAAAAAGCGATTTTCCTCCTAAAACAATTAGTAAATTAAAATACCAAGATAATGAAGTTGTATGTGCACCGTATAAAATTGCTCAAGAAAATGATGCAAATAAAAAGTTAATTGAACAAAATAATTTTAGTAATGCTGGTTTAATTTGTTTAAATACACAGCTAAAAAGAATTGAAACCTTGTTAGCAGATAAACCAGTAAATGAAACGGTAAAAGGTAAAGAGAAAATTAAATCTCATATTTTTAAACCTTTTCAAATTTCTCAAACAAGTAAAACTGAATTTGTAAACAAATTAAAAAATCAATTGAGTCAACTTGAGGTTCGTTCTGAGACTACTCAACATGTAGCTCCTGATACTCCTCAAGCATCAACAAATATAAATACTATAGAAGAAAACACTAATTTTGAGCTTAGTGAACCTGACTCAGAAGATGTTAAAAAATTCCAAGTAAATCCTATAACCCATAGAGAAATAGTAAATAGGGCACCAGACTTAGGAATCATTGATAAACCTAATACTATATCTCAATTCAAATATAATGCAACAACTATATATGAATGGAATATAGATGGACTTTCTGAGTATAATATATTGAGTATTTTGCAGCAGATGACTATGGCTGCTAATGCATATAAAACTCAATCGATTATTTCAGATCGAGCTATCGCAGAAATAATTATAGCTGGCTTTACAGGACAATTAAAAGGTTGGTGGGATTATCACCTAACTGACCAACAACATTTAGAAATCTTAAATTCAATTCAAGTAAATGATGAAGGTGAACATATATATGATGAGAATGGTGAAGTAATTCAGGATGCTGTGTCATCTTTAATTCTCACTATTTCCTTACATTTTATAGGAGATCCGTCTCACTTAAAAGATAAAAATGCAGAATTATTAAGTAATCTTAAATGTAAAAAATTAAGTGATTTTCAAAATTATAAAACCACTTTTCTCACTCGATTAATGTTAAGGGAAGATTCTAATCAAAGCTTTTGGAAAGAAAAGTTCTTGGTTGGATTACCTTATTTTTTGGGTGAAGAAGTTAGAAATTATATAAAGCAACAATATGGTCAACCTATACCTTATAGTAAATTAACATATGGACAGTTAATTAGTATAATCCAAAAGGAAGGTTTGCAAATCTGTCAAGATTTAAAACTTCAAAGAACATTAAAATATGAAATGCATAAAACTAAACAAAAACTAGAATCATTTTGTAAACAATTTGATTATAGTATAACATCTTCTCAAAGGTGCGATGGACAGTATTCTAGAACACCTCAACCTAAAAAACATTATAAAAATAAAGATTATAAAAGGCAATATAGGTCCACACCAAGTAAAGATAAATTTTATCATAAAGAAAAATCTAGACCCAATAAGAAAAATAAAAGAAAGCAACCCTATAAATCTTCAAGTAAAATTTCTTTTAAAGATTTAACTTGTTATAATTGTGGTAAAAAAGGTCATACTTCTAAATTTTGTAGATTTAATAAAAAGTTAAATGCATTAAATTTAGATGAAGACGTATTGAATAAAATTCATGAACTATATCTTGATTCTGATACTTCAGAATCTGAGATCATAGAAAGTGACAATCAAATTGATGAATTAGGGACAACAACTAGTTCATCAGAACATTCTATAAACATGTTAACTAAAGATCAAAGTACATTATTAGAAGTGGTAAATAATATAGATGACCAAGACACTAAAGCTAAACTTCTTAAAAAACTCATAGAAAGTTTTGAAGAAGAAAAACCAGTAAAAGAAGATATAACGCCTAAAATTCAAACTAATACTTATGACCTAACGACCATTTTAAATAAAAGTAAAAATAAAAAAGTAGATATGGAAAATTCTAATAAAGATTTATATAAAGAAATTAAAACTTTAAAGCATGAAGTAAATGAATTAAAAATTCAATTTCAACAAAATAATAAAAGAATCAAACATTTGGAGTCTCAACTCATTTCTAGTTCTTCCTCTGATGAAGAACCAGACAATGACATAAAAGATGAGATAAACCAATTGGATGAAGATGTAGATAGTAATTTTCTAAATTTGTTACAAGAAATTGCTTCTAGGAAATATTTAGTAAAAATAAACATAAAGATAAATGATTTTGTTATAGATGCAATTGCACTGTTTGATACCGGTGCAGATTTAAATTATATTGGTTAAAAACTAATGAAAAATTAAGTACAGCAAATAAATCTAAATTAGAAATTATAGGTAAAACAGATGCATTAATAGTAAATCAAGACTTAGAAATAAATACAGTATTTTTATTATCACCTCAGATAAATTATATGGTAATATTAGGAACTCCTTTTATAAATCTAATCACACCATATTCAGTTAAAGAAGACTGTATTAAATTCAAAATCAGGAATAGTAAAGCTAGACTAGAATTCATTGAAAAACCTAAAAAGAAGCAATTAAATTTATTAAAAGCTCTTTCAATTAAACTATTAGAAATTAATTCTTTGATAAAATCTAAAGAAGAAGATCTAAAAGATATGCAAAATAATGTGTGTTTAAATAGAATTAAAAGGCAATTAGAAACTGAATTTATAAAAAATAAAATCAAAAATCTCAAAGAATATATGGAAAATAAACTTTGTGCTGATCATCCAAATGCATTTTGGAATCGTAAACAGCATGTAGTTGACCTACCATATGAAAAAGATTTTGATGAAAAAACCATTAAAACTAAAGCTAGACCAATTCATATGAACCCTGAATTAATTGAACATTGTAAAAAAGAGATTATAGAATTAGAAGATAAAAAATTAATCTGTAAATCTAGAAGTCCATGGTCTTGTGCTGCTTTTTATGTGAATAAAAATGCAGAAATAGAACGTGGAGTACCCAGATTAGTAATAAATTATAAACCCTTAAATACAGCTTTAAAATGGATTAGGTATCCAATTCCAAATAAAAAAGATCTTTTAAAGAAACTGTATAATGCAAATATTTTTAGTAAATTTGATATGAAATCTGGCTATTGGCAAATTCAAATTGCCCCTAAAGACAGATATAAAACACCATTCACCGTTCCATTTGGTCAATACGAATGGAATGTAATGCCATTTGGATTAAAAAATGCTCCTTTAGAATTCCAAAGAATAATGAATGACATTTTTAATTCATATTCAACATTTTGTATAGTCTATATTGATGATGTATTAATTTTCAGTCAAACTCTTGAAAACCATTTTAAACACTTAAAAACCTTTTGCATGGTTATTGAGAAAAATGGTTTAGCACTTAGTAAAACCAAAATGGATTTATTTAAAACTAAAATTAGATTTTTAGGTCATTATATTGAACAAGGTATAATTCAACCTATAGAAAGAACACTTGTTTTTGGCGAGAAATTTCTCATAAACTCCAATTACAAAGATTTCTTGGTTGTTTAAATTATGTAATTGATTTTTATCCAAATTTAAATTGCATGTTAAAACCATTGCATGATAGACTTCGTAAAAATGCTGGTCCTTGGACAAATCAGCATACACAACTAGTAAAAAAGATTAAATCGTTAGTAAAAGAAATTTCATATTTGTATATTCCTAATCCTAATGCCTTTAAAATTGTTGAAACTGATGCTTCTAACATTGGTTATAGTGGTATTTTAAAACAGAAAATTAATGGTAAAGAACGGATAATCCAATATACTTCAGGCCATTGGACTCCAACTCAATTAAATTATTCTACCATTAAAAAAGAAATTCTAAGTATAGTAATTTGTATCAATAAATTTCAAAGTGATTTATTAAATCAAAAGTTTTTATTAAGAATTGATTGTAAATCTGCAAAAGACATTTTGCAGAAAGATGTTCAAAACCTTGCCTCTAAACAAATTTTTGCTAGATGGCAAGCACTTTTAAGTATTTTTGAATTTGATATTGAATTTATAAAAGGAAATTCAAATAATATACCAGACTTTCTAACCCACGAATTCTTACAGAACGATGGGAAGAAAGAAGGATAAAGGGAAGAACCCTATGCCCGATTCACCTAGTAAAAGTTCACCCACTAAAGCTCTTTCAGAGCATTCAGAAGAGCTACCTAAAACCCTAAATCCTAGTAAAGACCTTAAAAAATGGATTGAAGAACTTTCTCAATCCCCAGAAGTTCTTAAAGCACTGCAGAATATAGCCTCTTCTTCCACAGAAGAGTCAGGTATGGCTTCTAAACCTAAAGCAATCGTACCCGCTCATGGTACGACTACTCTGTCTCAAACGGTAGACAGTAAAGAGTTATCAAATCCGTTGATGGCTGTGGATTTGCCAAAAATCCAATATACTAATACTAGTAATATACATAAATGGTTTGCTAAAAATTTATATGATTTTGAAATTAAAGTTGAGGATGGATATAATAATATCAATCCTTGGCAAATTATTAAACATTATTACCCTGAGAATTGGTACTTTGTTCCAATTGATTTGTCAAAACCTCAGGCATATTATAATAATATATTACTAGATACAGGATCTGTAAAGATAAAACATACTTTTGATAAAAATAAAATTATTTCTTATTCTTCTGTACAAATAAAACGTGTCATTCATCCTAAGGACTGGCCCGTATCTTCTTTATCTACTCCTATAAAATTTAAAGGTTTGCATAAATATAATATGACATATAATTACTTTGATTATAAAGACGCGTGGGACAAAATTTTTGGTCTTCAAAACCCAACTACCACGCATTCATGGTTAATATATTTTGATCAAAGTATACGTACTGATTTAAAAATACCTAATTGGTTTAAAAGATGGTGGCAATTTAAAGGTATTTTTGAGGAAATTATTCCTCCAAATATCATTTCTTTATACCAGTACTTTAAAGCCCATTATAAACCTAAACCTGAAGAAGTTCATATTCCCTCTCTTATGTATTATTGTATGTCCTTCTTCACTCCATGGGTGTATCAATGGTATTTTGACTATCATTATATGCCAGGAACCCAGATTCCTATGTTAGTAAAAAGACATAAAATCAAATGGTGGGGTTCCTTTAAAAACTCCACTACTGAATTAAAAATCCGTCAATGGATTCTAAATAAATTGTCCAGCCCATCTAAACCAGCTTTAACGTATGCAAACACATTAGCCATTCAGGATAATCCTCAATTTGGAATCCAGAAGGCCCAATGTCAAGCCCGTTTAGCTGCTGCTAAAACGCCCGACGAATATAAATTGATCTGTCAAGAGATGTTTGAACAACTCTCTACCAGTTCAAATCAACCCATAAATCCATCATCCAGTAAAGCACACAGTGCATCTTCTAGTCAATCCTCAAGGACTACGCGTCATAAAGGTAAAAGTAAAATTGTATTATCATCATCATCATCTCAATCTTCATCCTCCACTGAAGGTAGTGATAGTAATGATGATATTCCTTCCCCCATTAAAATCAAAAGTAAAGCAAGTCAAAAAGCAAAAGCAAAGAAAGAAAAGATAAAGAAAGAAAAAAGAAAAGAAAAGATAAAAAGAAAAGAAAAGAAAAAGAAGGACACCTCATCGTCCTCATCTTATTCTGAATCATTGTAAATAGGCAGAAGGAACCTTATTCCTTCAACCTTTCCAGTAAAACGCCAAGTTATGTTCAAGTGACAGACCAAACTCTATTCATCTACAGTAAAGGTCAATCACTATTCATGTACAGTAAAGGCCAAGCTACTGTTTCCACAGGAAAAGCCAGGTTACTATTCTCAACAGTAAAAGTCAAGATTCGGTGGTCGACATGTCACTGTTCATCCACAATAAAAAGCAAACAGTAAAGATTCGGTGGCAGACAAGTCACTGTTCATCAACAGTGAAAGTAAATAGTAAAGATTCTAAATTTTGTTATTTAAAGGGAGCCTCTCCCCTTGTGAAGGCATAAGCTTAAATTGGGTATAAGCTTAGATTAGATTAAAACATAAGCCTCTCCTTTCCTTTCAAACGTTCATTGTAAGGATTCAAGGTTAGAGATTCTATGTAAGTATAAACTAGTTTGAGCTTATCATTTAAAGTTTAAATATTGTATACATATATTGTTCTTCAATAAAATTAAATTTTATATCCTGCTACTAAATTAAGACCGTGTTGACGGCACTTTCTTCTTCTCCCTCCACACTCTGACTTAATTCTGGGGATCCCAGGTTAAGGTTGCAGGAACCCTAAACCTTTGAGTAAAGAATTTGAAATAAAATTGATTGAGTTGATTGATAAATATTAAAATTGTAAAATTGTGATAAGTATGCTCTGTGGATGCAGCTTAGTCTGATCTTCCACATCAGAAAGATTGCTTAAATCTATGTGTTATATTTATATATTTTTAGATCCTTTAGATCACAGTATATTAATTTATATATATTCTGATTTATAAACCCTCTTATTAAAACTTGATTACTTCGATCCTTTCTCCTTTTGTTGGTATCAGAGCCAAAAGATTAACCTGGGATCCCCAGAAATAAGTCAGAGTGTGGAGGGAGAAGAAGAAAGTGCCGTCAACACGGTCTTAATTTAGTAGCAGGATATAAAATTTAATTTTATTGAAGAACAATATATGTATACAATATTTAAACTTTAAATGATAAGCTCAAACTAGTTTATACTTACATAGAATCTCTAACCTTGAATCCTTACAATGAACGTTTGAAAGGAAAGGAGAGGCTTATGTTTTAATCTAATCTAAGCTTATACCCAATTTAAGCTTATAATTTATATTTAGTACCAAAAGCTGAATTCATGGCTTTATACTGAATTTTATAGATTAAAGCTATAGGAATCGATCCTTGTTTCATTTTATAGTTATGGGTTTTAATTTCCAAAACTATACTTTCTAAAATATTTAAATCATTTAGGGAAACTGTCATATCCGGGTATACTTCGAACGAAATAGGCCCTTCACTGAGACTAGTTTCAACAGATCCTAATAAAGAATCTTGAAAATTTAAGAATCTAGCATCTCTTACAACTGCAAGAATACTAGTGTTTAATCCTTCTCTAGTTAAAGGTTTTATTCCTACTTGAATTAATCCTATATGAATATATTTATATTTTTTATTTTTATGATGTTGTAAAGTTTTAGAAGAAAGAAGAGTTATACGTTCAAAAGGTTTACTCAATTGAAAATCTCTTTCTTCTGTTTTAATTACATAATCAGTTTTAAATAAATTGAATTTAGAAACTTTATAAATTTGTTCTTTATCAACTTTAGGAATTTCCCATTCATCAATTGCTTTACTAAAATCTTGTAAAATTAATTCATTCCTGTTTATGACCCTTTTAATTTCTGAAGATTCAGAATCATCCGATTTAATACTACTATTAGATCTACATAATAAAGGATCCATTTTATGATATGAACAAGTCGCGGCCACTGCCTGGTTATACCCTAACTCAACCTTTCAACACACGGCTATAAACGGGTTCAGTAGGCATACCCAAAACTATCTATGATATCCAGAAAATGAATTCTTATTATGAAGTTATTAGTAATATCGCATCTTTTGGCTCTGATACCAACAAAAGGAGAAAGGATCGAAAGTAATCAAGTTTTAATAAGAGGGTTTATAAATCAGAATATATATAAATTAATATACTATGATCTAAAGGATCTAAAAATATATAAATATAACACATAGATTTAAGCAATCTTTCTGATGTGGAAGATCAGACTAAGCTGCATCCACAGAGCATACTTATCACAATTTTACAATTTTAATATTTATCAATCAACTCAATCAATTTTATTTCAAATTCTTTACTCAAAGGTTTAGGGTTCCTGCAACCTTAACCTGGGATCCTCAGAATTAAGTCAGAGTGTGGAGGGAGAAGAAGAAAGTGTCGTCAACACGGTCTTAATTTAGTAGCAGGATATAAAATTTAATTTTATTGAAGAACAATATATGTATACAATATTTAAACTTTAAATGATAAGCTCAAACTAGTTTATACTTACATAGAATCTCTAACCTTGAATCCTTACAATGAACGTTTGAAAGGAAAGGAGAGGCTTATGTTTTAATCTAATCTAAGCTTATACCCAATTTAAGCTTATGCCTTCACAAGGGGAGAGGCTCCCTTTAAATAACAAAATTTAGAATCTTTACTATTTACTTTCACTGTTGATGAACAGTGACTTGTCTGCCACCGAATCTTTACTGTTTGCTTTTTATTGTGGATGAACAGTGACATGTCGACCACCGAATCTTGACTTTTACTGTTGAGAATAGTAACCTGGCTTTTCCTGTGGAAACAGTAGCTTGGCCTTTACTGTACATGAATAGTGATTGACCTTTACTGTAGATGAATAGAGTTTGGTCTGTCACTTGAACATAACTTGGCGTTTTACTGGAAAGGTTGAAGGAATAAGGTTCCTTCTGCCTATTTACAATGATTCAGAATAAGATGAGGACGATGAGGTGTCCTTCTTTTTCTTTTCTTTTCTTTTTATATTTTCTTTTCTTTTTTCTTTCTTTATCTTTTCTTTCTTTGCTTTAGCTTTTTGACTTGCTTTACTTTTGATTTTAATGGGGGAAGGAATATCATCATTACTATCACTACCTTCAGTGGAGGATGAAGATTGAGATGATGATGATGATAATACAATTTTACTTTTACCTTTATGATGCGTAGTCCTTGAGGATTGACTAGAAGATGCACTATGTGCTTTACTGGATGATGGATTTATGGGTTGATTTGAACTGGTAGAGAGTTATTCAAACATCTCTTGACAGATCAATTTATATTCGTCGGGCGTTTTAGCAGCAGCTAAACGGGCTTGACATTGGGCCTTCTGGATTCCAAATTGAGGATTATCCTGAATGGCTAATGTGTTTGCATACGTTAAAGCTGGTTTAGATGGGCTGGACAATTTATTTAGAATCCATTGACGGATTTTTAATTCAGTAGTGGAGTTTTTAAAGGATCCCCACCATTTGATTTTATGTCTTTTTACTAACATAGGAATCTGGGTTCCTGGCATATAATGATAGTCAAAATACCATTGATACACCCATGGAGTGAAGAAGGACATACAATAATACATAAGAGAGGGAATATGAACTTCTTCAGGTTTAGGTTTATAATGGGCTTTAAAGTACTGGTATAAAGAAATGATATTTGGAGGAATAATTTCCTCAGAAATACCTTTAAATTGCCACCATCTTTTAAACTAATTAGGTATTTTTAAATCAGTACGTATACTTTGATCAAAATATATTAACCATGAATGCGTGGTAGTTGGGTTTTGAAGACCAAAAATTTTGTCCCACGCGTCTTTATAATCAAAGTAATTATATGTCATATTATATTTATGCAAACCTTTAAATTTTATAGGAGTAGATAAAGAAGATACGGGTCAGTCCTTAGGATGAATGACACGTTTTATTTGTATAGAAGAATAAGAAATAATTTTATTTTTATCAAAAGTATGTTTTATCTTTACAGATCCTGTATCTAGTAATATATTATTATAATATGCCTGAGGTTTTGACAAATCAATTGGAACAAAGTACCAATTCTCAGGGTAATAATGTTTAATAATTTGCCAAGGATTGATATTATTATATCCATCCTCAACTTCAATTTCAAAATCATATAAATTTTTAGCAAACCATTTATGTATATTACTAGTATTAGTATATTGGATTTTTGGCAAATCCACAGCCATCAACGGATTTGATAACTCTTTACTGTCTACCGTTTGAGACAGAGTAGCCGTACCATGAGCGGGTACGATCGCTTTAGGTTTAGAAGCCATACCTGACTCTTCTGTGGAAGAAGAGGCTATATTCTGCAGTGCTTTAAGAACTTCTGGGGATTGAGAAAGTTCTTCAATTCATTTTTTAAGGTCTTTACTAGGATTTAGGGTTTTAGGTAGCTCTTCTGAATGCTCTGAAAGAGCTTTAGTGGGTGAACTTTTACTAGGTGAATCGGGCATAGGGTTCTTCCCTTTATCCTTCTTTCTTCCCATCGTTTTGTAAGAATTCGCGGGTTAGAAAGGCTTGTATATTATTTGAATTTCCTTTTATAAATTCAATATCAAATTCAAAAATACTTAAAAGTGCTTGCCATCTAGCAAAAATTTGTTTAGAGGCAAGGTTTTGAACATCTTTCTGCAAAATGTCTTTTGCAGATTTACAATCAATTCTTAATAAAAAATTTTGATTTAATAAATCACTTTGAAATTTATTGATACAAATTACTATACTTAGAATTTCTTTTTTAATGGTAGAATAATTTAATTGAGTTGGAGTCCAATGGCTTGAAGTATATTGGATTATCCGTTCTTTACCATTAATTTTCTGTTTTAAAATACCACCATAACCAATGTTAGAAGCATCAGTTTCAACAATTTTAAAGGCATTAGGATTAGGAATATACAAATATGGAATTTCTTTTACTAACGATTTAATCTTTTTTACTAGTTGTGTATGCTGATTTGTCCAAGGACCAGCATTTTTACGAAGTCTATCATGCAATGGTTTTAACATGCAATTTAAATTTGGATAAAAATCAATTACATAATTTAAATAACCAAGAAATCTTTGTAATTGGAGTTTATTAGAAATTTCATCAGGAAATTTCTCGCCAAAAACAAGTGTTCTTTCTATAGGTTGAATTATACCTTGTTCAATATAATGACCTAAAAATCTAATTTTAGTTTTAAATAAATCCATTTTAGTTTTACTAAGTGCTAAACCATTTTTCTCAATAACCATGCAAAAGGTTTTTAAGTGTTTAAAATGGTTTTCAAGAGTTTGACTGAAAATTAATACATCATCAATATAGACTATACAAAATGTTGAATATGGATTAAAAATGTCAATCATTATTCTTTGGAATTCTGAAGGAGCATTTTTTAATCCAAATGGCATTACATTCCATTCGTATTGACCAAATGGAACGGTGAATGCTGTTTTATATCTGTCTTTAGGGGCAATTTGAATTTGCCAATAGCCAGATTTCATATCAAATTTACTAAAAATATTTGCATTATACAGTTTCTTTAAAAGATCTTTTTTATTTGTAATTGGATACCTAATCCATTTTAAAGCTGTATTTAAGGGTTTATAATTTATTACTAATCTGGGTACTCCACGTTCTATTTCTGCATTTTTATTCACATAAAAAGCAGCACAAGACCATGGACTTCTAGATTTACAGATTAATTTTTTATCTTCTAATTCTTTAATCTCTTTTTTACAATGTTCAATTAATTCAGGGTTCATCTGAATTGGTCTAGCTTTAGTTTTAATGGTTTTTTCATCAAAATCTTTTTCATATGGTAGATCAACTACATGCTGTTTACGATTCCAAAATGCATTTGGATGATCAGCACAAAGTTTATTTTCCATATATTCTTTGAGATTTTTGATTTTATTTTTTATAAATTCAGTTTCTAATTGCCTTTTAATTCTATTTAAACACACATTATTTTGCATATCTTTTAGATCTTCTTCTTTAGATTTTATCAAAGAATTAATTTCTAATAGTTTAATTGAATGAGCTTTTAATAAATTTAATTGCTTCTTTTTAGGTTTTTCAGTGAATTCTAGTCTAGCTTTACTATTCCTGATTTTGAATTTAATACAGTCTTCTTTAACTGAATATGGTGTGATTAGATTTATAAAAGGAGTTCCTAATATTATCATATAATTTATCTGAGGTGATAATAAAAATACTGTATTTATTTCTAAGTCTTGATTTACTATTAATGCATCTGTTTTACCTATAATTTCTAATTTAGATTTATTTGCTGTACTTAATTTTTCATTAGTTTTTAACCAATATCTTTTAGGTATTAAATCAGATTTTATACAATTTAAATCTACACCGGTATCAAACAGTGCAATTGCATCTATAACAAAATCATTTATCTTTATCTTTATTTTTACTAAATATTTCCTAGAAGTAATTTCTTGTAACAAATTTAGAAAATTACTATCTACGTCTTCATCCAATTGGTTTATCTCATCTTTTATGTCATTGTCTGGTTCTTCATCAGAGGAAGAACTAGAAATGAGTTGAGACTCCAAATGTTTGATTCTTTTATTATTTTGTTGAAATTGAATTTTTAATTCATTTACTTCATGCTTTAAAGTTTTAATTTCTTTATATAAATCTTTATTAGAATTTTCCATATCTACTTTTTTATTTTTACTTTTATTTAAAATGGTCGTTAGGTCATAAGTATTAGTTTGAATTTTAGGCGTTATATCTTCTTTTACTGGTTTTTCTTCTTCAAAACTTTTTATGAGTTTTTTATGAAGTTTAGCTTTAGTGTCTTGGTCATCTATATTATTTACCACTTCTAATAATGTACTTTGATCTTTAGTTAACATGTTTATAGAATGTTCTGATGAACTAGTTGTTGTCCCTAATTCATCAATTTGATTGTCACTTTCTATGATCTCAGATTCTGAAGTATCAGAATCAAGATATAGTTCATGAATTTTATTCAATACGTCTTCATCTAAATTTAATGCATTTAACTTTTTATTAAATCTACAAAATTTAGAAGTATGACCTTTTTTACCACAATTATAACAAGTTAAATCTTTAAAAGAAGTTTTACTTGAAGATTTATAGGGTTGCTTTCTTTTATTTTTCTTATTGGATCTAGATTTTTCTTTATGATAAAATTTATCTTTACTTGGTGTGGACCTATATTGCCTTTTATAATCTTTTTTAGGTTGAGGTGTTCTAGAACACTGTCCATCGCACCTTTGAGAAGATGTTATACTATAATCAAATTGTTTACAAAATGATCCTAGTTTTTGTTTAGTTTTATGCATTTCATATTTTAATGTTCTTTGAAGTTTTAAATCTTGACAGATTTGCAAACCTTCCTTTTGGATTATACTAATTAACTGTCCATATGTTAATTTACTATAAGGTATAGGTTGACCATATTGTTGCTTTATATAATTTCTAACTTTTTCACCCAAAAAATAAGGTAATCCAACCAAGAACTTTTCTTTCCAAAAGCTTTGATTAGAATCTTCCCTTAACATTAATCGAGTGAGAAAAGTGGTTTTATAATTTTGAAAATCACTTAATTTTTTACATTTAAGATTACTTAATAATTCTGCATTTTTATCTTTTAAGTGAGACGGATCTCCTATAAAATGTAAGGAAATAGTGAGAATTAAAGATGACACAGCATCCTGAATTACTTCACCATTCTCATCATATATAGGTTCACCTTCATCATTTACTTGAATTGAATTTAAGATTTCTAAATGTTGTTGGTCAGTTAGGTGATAATCCCACTAACCTTTTAATTGTCCTGTAAAGCCAGCTATAATTATTTCTGCGATAGCTCGATCTGAAATAATCGATTGAGTTTTATATGCATTAGCAGCCATAGTCATCTGCTGCAAAATACTCAATATATTATACTCAGGAAGTCCATCTATATTCCATTCATATATAGTTGTTGCATTATATTTGAATTGAGATATAGTATTAGGTTTATCAATGATTCCTAAGTCTGGTGCCTTATTTACTATTTCTCTATGGGTTATAGGATTTACTTGGAATTTTTTAACATCTTTTGAGTCAGGTTCACTAAGCTCAGAATTAGTGTTTTCTTCTATAGTATTTATATTTGTTGATGCTTAAGGAGTATCAGGAGCTACATGTTGAGTAGTCTCAGAACGAACCTCAAGTTGACTCAATTGATTTTTTAATTTGTTTACAAATTCAGTTTTACTTGTTTGAGAAATTTGAAAAGGTTTAAAAATATGAGATTTAATTTTCTCTTTACCTTTTACAGTTTCATTTACTGGTTTATCTGCTAACAAGGTTTCAATTCTTTTTAGCTGTGTATTTAAACAAATTAAACCAGCATTACTAAAATTATTTTGTTCAATTAACTTTTTATTTGCATCATTTTCTTGAGCAATTTTATACGGTGCACATACAACTTCATTATCTTGGTATTTTAATTTACTAATTATTTTAGGAGGAAAATCGCTTTTTATGGTTTGTTCATTTACTATCCATTCTGGCCTTTTATCTCGAACAGTTATTGGATTTAAACTTTTATCAGATTGTTTTTCTTTAACTAATTTAAACCAGTCAAAGAATTTAGTTTCAGTTTGGTTATTTAATTTATAATCTAAATATTCATATTTTAATTCGCCAAAAGTATATGTTTTTAATATCTTTTTCATTTTTATTAAATTTTTTGTTTTAGATATTTCTTTTATTAAACTCTTTTCAACATCTTCTTTAGTCAGAACATTTAATTCTCTGTTTATATCACTAACATTTTCAGTTATAGCTGAAGCTGTTGGTGATTCTGAAGATGTATTTACTAAATTAGATTGTTGGTTTAAGTAATTATCAACACGATTATAAACTGCTTGTGGAATAGAATTACTATAATCAACACCTTTCATTTTAAGAGATTGATTTGGTATATCTGAAGTAGAATACCTAGGTTTTACTAATGTTTGAATAATTGGTTTAGGCTTAGTATCTTTATATTTAGCATAAATAACAGAAGGTATAGATGAAGTAGGTTTATCATTTTCATCTGTAGTAACAGAAGAAGATGACCCTGTATACCTCATACTTTGACTTCTATTAAATTTTAGTGTCACTTTACCATCTTCAAATTGTTCAATTTTTTGTAAATTTATGTTGGGTTTTATTTTTTCTATTACTGGAGGAGGAACAACTCCTTCTAAAATCCATTCGTCTGGAAGTGTTATATCTTTCCATTGAATAGTTTTAGGAATTACTGTATTTGTTTTAGTCAAATCAGTTTGGAGAAATCTGGTTTCCCCAATTTTAGGTTGTAATTTATATTTAGTACCAAAAGCTGAATTCATGGCTTTATAATGAATTTTATAGATTAAAGCTACAGGAATCGATTCTTGTTTCATTTTATAGTTATGGGTTTTAATTTCCAAAACTATACTTTCTAAAATATTTAAATCATTTAGGGAAACTGTCATATTTGGGTATATTTCGAACGAAATAGGCCCTTCACTGAGACTAGTTTCAACATATCCTAATAAAGA
The DNA here is from genome assembly GCF_041381405.1 of Jatropha curcas. NCBI lineage: Eukaryota > Viridiplantae > Streptophyta > Magnoliopsida > Malpighiales > Euphorbiaceae > Jatropha > Jatropha curcas. The sequence continues at coordinate 23,487,038 of NC_143159.1, forward strand.
ATCTTGAAAATTTAAGAATCTAGCATCTCTTACAACTGCAAGAATACAAGTGTTTAATCCTTCTCTAGTTAAAGGTTTTATTCCTACTTGAATTAATCCTATATGAATATATTTATATTTTTTATTTTTATGATGTTGTAAAGTTTTAGAAGAAAGAAGAGTTATACGTTCAAAAGGTTTACTCAATTGAAAATCTCTTTCTTCTGTTTTAATTACATAATCAGTTTTAAATAAATTGAATTTAGAAACTTTATAAATTTGTTCTTTATCAACTTTAGGAATTTCCCATTCATCAATTGCTTTACTAAAATCTTGTAAAATTAATTCATTCCTGTTTATGACCCTTTTAATTTCTGAAGATTCAGAATCATCCGATTTAATACTACTATTAGATCTATGTAAGTTATTAGGTATATATATATATAACCTTTGTATTGAATAAATGAACTTAGTTATTTTACATTTATACATAGTTCCCCTTATTATAGAAATAACCTTAGTTAGTTATAAGTGTAAAATGAACATTACATTAGTGGCATGTTTTAAGGCTAGATCAGACTAATGCAATTACATATAATTTACCCTTGATAAACACATTGTTAATTAGGTAAAAAAAATGCGAAATAATCGAGATTGGATGTACTGGAGGTTCGAGGTCAATGGGATATTAAGACAAGAGTTCCTGCATGGATTGGAGGCGTTTATACAGTTTGCAGTTGGTAATCCCAGTTTTATGGATGGGAATAAGTTGAGGTGTCCATGTAATCACAAGAAGTGTCGAAATCGAGCCTTCTTAGACATCGATACAGTGAAACTTCATTTGTGCAAAAATGGGTTCGTGGAAAATTATTACGAATGGATACATCATGGTGAAGCTCGAGTTGCCAGTGGGTCAGGCCACTCCATTCCGGTAAGTTTAGAAGTTCAGCCTTATCAATTTCTGTATGGTAATCAATGCAATGATATGGTAATCGATGCGAGTAGAGTACAATGTGATTGGGATAATATGGAGGAATCGCCAAATGTAGTAGCACAACAATTGTTTGACATGCTAAGTGCAGCTAACAGTGAACTGTGGCCTGGATGCATGAATCATTCAGTTCTGTCTGTTGTTGCACGATTACTACACATGAAAGTAGAGCACCATTTTTCAGAAAGGCGTTACGATGATTTTGTTCAGTTAGCAAAAGAAATGTTGCCTGAAGGCCATTCAATGGTTTATAATTTTTATCGGACAAAAAAATTAGTTCGGGGATTGGGACTACCGGTAGAAAAGATTGATTGCTGTCGTAATAATTGTATGATATTCTGGGGTGTTGACTCGGAATTCAGAGAATGCAAGTTTTGTAATCTTCCAAGATATCAACGGCGCGGTCAAGGGACTAGTAGAGTACAAAAGGAGAAGGCTTTCAAGAAGATGTATTATTTCCCTCTTGTTCCTCGCCTTCAAAGGTTATATGCATCAAAGGCGACAGCTGAACACATGACATGGCATGCTTTGCATGAATATGAGGATGGTATAATGACTCATCCGTCAGACTCTGAAGCGTGGAAACATTTTGATAACATTCATCCTCTGTTTGCTGCTGAAATGAGAAACGTGAGATTGGGGCTTTGTACTGATGGGTTTCAGTCGTTTGGCCAATCAGGACAACAATATTCATCATGGCCTATCATTGTGACACCATATAATCTACCACCGACAATGTGTATGAAAGATGAATATATGTTTTTGTGTGTTATTATTCCTGGGCCTACTAATCCAAAACATAAAATTGATGTGTTTCTGCAGCCTTTGATGGCCGAACTTAATTATTTATGGGAATATGGGGTTGAAACATTCGATATTTCGACCAATCAGAATTTCATAACGCGAGCTGCTTTGCTTTGGACCATCAGTGATTTTTCAGCTTTTGGAATGTTATCTGGGTGGAGTACGACTGGCAAATTGGCTTGTCCTCACTGCATGGAAAACACTAATGCATTTACACTAAAGAATGGAGGTAAACAATGTTGGTTTGATTGTCATCGCAAATTCTTACCGGAATCTCACCCTTGGAGGAGAAATCGACAATGCTTTAGAAAGAACACGACTATTGTTGAACCCCCTCCACCTGTGAAGTCTGGAGCACAAATATTATAAGAAATTGAAGATCTGGGGCTTATGAAAGTTACAGAGGTAGGTGCAGATGAGGTAAATACAAGAATTGGCAGGAATAGCGGGTGGAAAAAGCGAAGCATCTTCTGGGATTTGCCATACTGGAGTTCACTTCTTATCCGTCATAACCTTGATGTCATGCACATAGAAAAAAATGTGTTTGAAAATCTGTTCAACACTGTCATGAACATTGAAGGGAAAACCAAGGATAACGCAAAAGCGAGAGCAGACATGAAGGAAATTTTTCGTCGACCAGAACTCGAGCAATCTGTACTTACTGGTAAGTTTCCGAAGGCATGTTATTGTTTAGATAAACCCCAAAGGCAATTATTGTGTGAATGGTTACGATCATTAAGGTTTCCAGATGGCTACTGTTCAAATATGGGTAGATGTGTGGACATGAGGAAGTACAGACTGTTTGGCATGAAAAGCCATGACTGCCATGTTTTCATGCAAAGATTGATCCCTGTGGCATTCCGGGAATTATTACCCGGAAAAATTTGGGAAGCAATGACAGAATTGAGTCTCTTTTTCAAGGAATTGACGATGACTGTTATCCGATGCGATGATATGGACCAATTAGCGCGAGAAATCCTAGTAGTGATTTGCAAGTTGGAGTGAATTTTTCCACCCGGCTTCTTTGATTCTATGGAACATCTGCCGGTTCATTTGCCCTATGAATGTCGTTTAGCAGGACCGGTACAATATCGATGGATGTATCCATTTGAGAGGTGATTCACTAACATCTCATTCTAATGATTACATCATTTTTTTGAACTTATACTTACATATTGGCATTGTACAATCACAGACACCTACAGAAAATTAAAAAGAATGTGCGCAATAAGGCAAAGGTCGAGGGATCCATTTGCAATGCATATTTGGTGGAAGAAGCTTCCACATTCTGTTCACACTACTTTGACCAACATATTTTCACCAAGCATCGGAGAGTGCCACGTAACGATGACGGAGGAGATCGCGTTCAATCTGAGTTTGAAGGAAATCTAAAAATTTTCACCTACCCTGGGCGTACGATTGGTAAATCAAAAAAAAGACAATTGACTGATGCAGAGATACAAGTGGCTCAAACCTATATTTTATTGAATTGCGAAGAGATCACACCATATGTACAGTAAGTATAAATAATGTAAACATTCTAAACTTGACGTGGGCCGTTGTTAAATCATACTTATGCTAATATGGTTCGTTGATAAATAGGAAATATATCAATCTTCTGCGGCTTCAAAATCTCAATTTGACTGATACTGCAGTTGATGCAAAGCTGGACACGGAATTTGCAGAATGGTTCAAATATTATGTAAGTTACTTTCAATGTACACAACACGGAATATACATTTATTAAATCTGACTCATGTCATTACTATTTCCCATAGGCTCGAAGCTCGGAAAGCGATATTCGTAATAGATTTATTACGGATCTGGCAAAGGGGCCATTACCGGTTGCTAATGCCTACTTTGGCTACTTTGTAAACGGTTACAAGTTTCACACTGAGGGTTATGGGAGAAGCAGAAAGACAATGAACAGCGGTGTGTGCATAAAGGGATCAAACTACAGTGACGTGTCAAATGATTTTTATGGGAAATTGGTTGAGGTTTTGGAGTTAGAATATCCAAGCCTACCAATGAAGTGCACAATCTTATTCAAATGTGAATGGTTTGATCCTACGCCAATCATTGGCACGAAGGTTCATCCTAAGTATAATCTGGTTGATATTAATCAAAGAAGAAGATATACAAAGTATGAACCTTTTGTTTTGGCAATGCAAGCTGCACAAGTGTACTATGTCCCATATCCATCGTTTAAATGAGATAGATGCGATTGGATGGCAGTGTGTAAAATCAAGGCTAGATCAGTTGTTCATGCACTTGAAACGAAACAATCTTCTTCACTCGCAGTATCGGAGGCATTTCCAGAAGTTAGGGTTGAAACGCAACTGATGCAAGTTGTTGAAGATTTAACAGATAGATTAGATGATGAAAGCCGATCTTATGTTTAAATAGGACCATCAGATGATGAAGAGGAAGAAGATCAATAGATCATGGGTACCTCAGAAGATGAATATGAAGAAGAGGAAGCTGATGAAGACGAGGAGGAAGCAGATGATATTCAAGACACTTAAAACTTAGAGCAATTTTACTGTTACAAATTGATAAATGTATATGTAATTAATATTATTAATGAAGAATTTCAATGGTATTCACTTTGTTTACTCATATTTACCACATGTTCTACAATTCATATAATTGTATAAATTCATTTTATCTAGGTTCTGATATCTGCAGTACAGATGGCTAGAGGCAGACCGTTTGATTCTGACGCGTCCGGCAGTGGTTCGCGTGGAGGTCATGGCCCTGGACGCAGTGCCCGTGGACGAGGAGGGTCGATCCCTCGTCCTTCGTCAGGTACGTCTAGGGCTTCGTCATCTGCTCAGCGACCAATACTGCCGCCATCACATCCTTCTTCAGGTACGTCTGGGGCTTCATCCTCTGCTCAGCGTCCAGTACTGCCGCCATCACAGCCTTCTGCTCCTTCCTCTTCTGGACCAGTACAGACTCCACCAGCTGCACAGTCACCTACTGTGCAAGGTAATCATAAATGTCATAACTGTCATTTTAATTATATATTAATTATCTAAAAATTTATAACAAATTGTCATTTCTTTTGCAGCTTCATCAGATCCACGTATCACCCTCAGTTTGGTAGCGGGACAGTAAGTACTTATTCAAATTTTCTGCAGGCATATTTTGTAATTATATTTTGTAATTATATTTTGTACTTATTCATAACTATGATGCTTTCGTGTAATTATATTTCACTTCTGTTTTTTTTTCAGCATATATCCATCTTCTCGAGCAGCGAGGCAAATTTTGAAGATAATCAAGCTACAGCTGCATAAAGAAGGATACACATGGATGCCGTACCACAAGAGGCGAGAGACTTTTATTGGGAGGAGTTCTAGGTACTCTTTGGTTTAAGTTATATCATCATTCAATGTTTACAATTCAAGATACATCCTTAGTGTTTAAACGCTATATTTCATTTTTTTTGCAGAAACATTTCATATGGGACGAGGCCATTACGGCTATGCTGAAAGTAGCCTGGGAGAAGATATGTGCCGATCGATACGCTGACTTCACCTATAGGATGAGAAGAAGCGGTAAGAATCAGCAGTGCGTGTCTCAGGAGATATGGGAGAGCTGGCAAAAGGCTTGGGAGGATCCTGCATTCAAGAGAAAGCGGGAGATATTTGCACAAAACAGGCACTGTGAGACTGGCGGTGATGGAGCAGGACCTTCGCGACACACAGGCGGATCTATATCTGCTATAGAGACAGCTCGATTATTAGTAAGTGAACTAGTCCCTTTACAAGAAACTGATGTTTAATGAAAGGACACTATATATATTAATATATCATGCATAAAAATTCATTACAGGCTAAAGAATTAGGTCGTGAGCCCACACCGATGGAGGTGTTTACATACACTCACACGAAGGACCACGATCGTAATACCTTTGTCGACAGATGTGCGCTGAGCGTCAATGTAAGTAACAATGAATAATATTTACATTTACCCTCTAATCATTGCGAAGATGTACAAAGTTGAATATAATAAAGCTTGCAATTGCATTGATTAATTAATTTTTTGTTTTCAGGAGAATTATACTACAGCTCGGGAGCATATTGTTACTTCTCAGACTGATGAATCCGAAGCTGAGTCAAGAATTGACGAGGTAGCGCTTTATCTCGAGGCTGTAGGGGGCGAGAAGAAGAGGACGGTATACGGCATCGGTTCTCAGGCATCACAGTTTTACACTGGCTCAGCAGCTCACGCTTCTACAGCCAGCGCAGCACGACAGCCGGAGCACACTGACTCGCAGTATGATGATGATATACGGGCTCAACTTGCTGATCAGCAGAGACAGATTGCAGAGCTTAGAGCGCATGTGATGCAGCTGTCCGGTGAGCCCGGTGCTGGTACTTCTTCCTCTGATCCTGCGCCTGCTACAGACCGACATGTTTCGACGTCTCAGCAGCAGCCACTTCCGGCTCCTGATCCCGATGCTGCAGACGATACCTTGGTCACCCCTCTTGGCGCTACATCACATCCAGCAGGTACTCCTCCCGGCGATCCGACATCGGATCCTGCAGATGAGCAGCAGCATAGATTTGATTTTGGACCTTTTTAGTTTTTTATTTGTATTTTGATATTTTAATTTGTTCAGTACAATAAAAATTACATTTTTACATTGTTCTTGAATTGCGTGTGTGATATATATGTATATATGTAAATTTTCACAGGTGCGGAAAAATTTTGGTTTTATAATAATATTTAATTTTTTTTTATTTTTTTTTTAATTTTGCGACCGATTTGATACCGAAAATTACAATTTTAAATTAACATTTTGCGACCGATTAAAAAATTTGCGACCGTTTTTCCTGCGACCAAATTAGCGACTGAATTTCAAATTAAATCATGACCAAAAATTGCGACCGATTATTCGATTTTGCGACCGATATTTGCGACCAATGGAATAATCGGTCGCAAATATTTTTTGCGACCAGGTGTTTTGCGATCGACGTATGTCGGTAGCAGATAGGTCGCAAAGGACAATTTGCGACCGATATTAGCCATTTTGCGACCGATTTGTCGGTCGCAAAATGGCGTTTTTTTTTGTAGTGGTCGGCGTTGGAACGAAGAAGGAGAAGAAAAGAAAAAGAAAAAGAAAGGAAAAAAAATCTGGGCTTCTAGACCATTCCAGTTCGATTCGAACCGGTTTGATCTTATTTGATAATTTGGCTCGATTTTTGCTTGATTCTCGAATTTTTCACTGGTTCTCAAGTTATTCGTGTGGTTTTCGAAAAATCAATTTGATTTTCGGGTCTGGTTCGATTTATTTGATTATTTTAATTAGGTTCCGTAACATTTTCTCCATTAACTCAATAAAAATATAAATATATAAATAGTAATGATATTTGATTTTTTGGGTAATATATATATATATATATATATATATATATATATATATATATATTCATAATAAATTGATTGCTGGAGTTTCATATTATTTCTCAAAAATTTTAACTATTCTCAAAGCAAAAATTCCGACATTATATTTGGGCTTGGGCCCAACTCGCAAAATTTTGAGCTCAAATTACAATTATTTGGTGTTTACAGCCCATATAGTCGAAAATCGAGATTTTTGATTTAATAAAAAAATTGAAAAGTTTCGAAAATAAAAATTCAGGGTATTTCAATCTCCCCCCTTAAGACAATTCGTCCTCGAATTGAAATCTAACAGGGGGTAATAAGAACAGAGATATAGATGATTCTAAAGTCATAAGAGATACTCAGATACTCCAAATACTAAAAAAAAAAAAAAATCGTCTCAAGAGCGAATAAGATAGACCGAGTAAGGGAATAAATAGGGTGTTCTGCTTGTACTTCTACCGCCAATCATTCTACTTCGTGCCACCTAGCTGAAACTTACAAGAACCTTATGTTTATTACCCAAATCTTCAATTACTAGCTTCAGACAGCTACTGAAATTTTTAGAAAATCTTTCTTTGAATTAAGACTTACGATAAAACCGAGTTTATCAAGAAAGTACAAAATATATATTTCTCAAGATTACATGATTTCATTTGAAAATTTTAAATTTAATTAGGCTTTTCTTCATAAAAACCAAACATGTATTTTACAAAAAAGCAAAACAATTAAAATTTGATTTATTTATCCTACATACTCTCTTATTAATTATTTCGTCCACTTGGTTTCTTTTGTACCACTAATCATCATTACTCATGATTTATCTAATCACCAACAGTTTAACCTAACCTTTATTGCTTGCCTTAAATATTCACCTTTTACCTCATTGTCATCAATACTAATAAAATTCCTTAAGTCCTAAAGTAATGTTAGTTTACCATCCAAATATCATATCAAATCGATCTCGTTAACTCCTTAGAGTCTAATTTACATATACTATTAACTTCTTTACTCTTTTGTCCATATCCTCTTGGTTTACAATTTCAAATCATAGTGCTAACATTTTAACCAGTCTTATTTAACTAAGTGTTAGGTACCATATGCGGAACGATTAACTTAAAATTAGCATCTATCTATTACTAACTTATATCAAGTTCAGATTCAACTCACCTGTCTCACCTATCTTTAACTTCATATTTGAATTTAGAATTTTTTTTTAACCAATCTTTTCCTTATCTAAGTCTAGTAAGATATTTATAAATTCCTTCAATTTTATCTTACCACTTACTCCTAATATATATATTACAATTTGTCACCTATTATGTCTTACCCTTAAATTATCCAAGTTCATTTCTATTGTTATCTTTCTTACTTATACGTTAAACAATCTCATACTCCAAATTTAGTAGCAACTCAACTTCTGTACCCAAAATTGCCTACTCGACCTTTCCAACATTCGTGTTTCTATCTTGACTGCAAACTACCTACTTACCTTTATCATTGTTATCATCATCATTACCACCCTTTTATCTTATTCCACCGGCTCTATGATATAAATAGACAATTTTCAAAAATAATAATTTTTTTTATTATTTATCACGACATAATTTAATTTAAAATCAAAATGGGGTGTCAAATTTAAATATCAAGTAAATAAAAGATAAAAATATAATAATAAAAAGGTTTATATTTTTGAATAAACTCTAAAGAAATTCAGTAGCTGTGTTGAAAACTAGGCACAAATTTATATTTACCTCAAAGTTATTATTTATGTTCATGAATCTACCATACCAATAAAATCCTATTTATTCTCTACACTATCCTACTCACTGACAGGAATAGAGTTCACATGAAAAGTAGTGTACTGGGTGATCAGGCCAATCCACTACCACCAGGTATTACTCTATTCCCTAGCTTAAGGGTTGATACCAACTCTAGCCCTTATAGGTACTGCGATGGATTTATCTTATTGTCTACTGCTTTCACTTCAAACCTTGAATTACTTCTTCTATAGTCTATGGACCATTGGTTTACACAACAGGTATGGATTTTCCCTTCATAGGGTTCAGTGCGTCCACCCTCCCTAAGAAGGAAATTCCCAAGCTTCTTTCCTTATGTTGGTTACGGCCGATCCCAACATAAAGAAATTTCCTATACTCCGCAGTTGTGTCCTAGAACCCTAACCTAAGCTCTGATACCAACTTTGTCACGACCCGTTTCCATGGGCCGGACCGACACTAGGGCCCAGGTAAGCTTAAGGCCCCCGAGGCCCGTAGTAAGCCTAAATTACTAAAATCTATTATCTCAATATATATTTCAAACATTCAGCCTATATTAATATGAAAAATACACCTCAAAATTTTATTATATCTCGGCCCAATTTATCATCTTCAATATTTCACAGTTCGAGCCCCATTTACAATACAACACATTTTTAATATGGGCTAACAGAATTACTTCATCTATATTACTACACGACTAGATGTATGTAAATTCTACAACTGCGGAGTCACTAACTGTTTGTTATACATAGCTTCTTATACATATAATTACATAGCAAAACAATTATGGAACTAGGAAAACTTCTTAATAACCTTGCGGCAAAGAAACATAGCTTAATCGAAAATGTGTGGGAAGGTGGCCGGAGGCATGCTGGAAGCGAGAAGAGAGCGTAGTCCAGTCGGTCCTTGGCTGGGCGCGCCGGAAAATCGAGGAGGAGCGCAGGTAATGCGACTGTACCTATTGCGAGTCGCGATCACAGCTCTTGGGTTTGCTGCGCCAACTGGAACGGAGGGAGAGAGGGAAGGAGATGTCACCGTTGAGACAGCCTGGCATCGTCGGAGAGCCGAAGAGGAGATTGTGACGCAGTCCCGATCGAGGCAAGATCGCAGCTCTTCCTGCGACTGTTGCTCTCACTGAAATGGAACGGAGAGAGGGAAGGAGACGCCGGAGCTGCTGCGGCGAGGAGGCGCGGCACGAGTCTCTGGTCGTCAGAAAAAAACGAGAGGAGGAGAGGGGGAGGGTGAGGTCGGCGTTGGAACGAAGAAGGAGAAGAAAAGAAAAAGAAAAGAAAGGAAAAAAAATCTGGGCTTCTAGACCATTTCGATTCGATTCGAACCGGTTTGATCTTATTTGATAATTTGGCTCGATTTTTGCTTGATTCTCGGATTTTTCACTGGTTCTCAAGTTTTTCGTGTGGTTTTCGAAAAATCAATTTGATTTTCGGGTCCGGTTCGATTTATTTGATTATTTTAATTAGGTTTCGTAATATTTTCTCCATTAACTCAATAAAAATATAAATATATAAATAGTAATGATATTTGATTTTTTGGGTAATTAATATATATATATATATATATATTCATAATAAATTGATTACTGGAGTCTCATTTTATTTCTCAAAAATTTTAACTATTTTCAAAGCAAAAATTCCAACATTATATTTGGGCTTGGGCCCAACTCGCAAAATTTTGAGCTCAAATTACAATTATTTGGTGTTTATAGCTCATATAGTCGAAAATCGAGATTTTTGATTTAATAAAAAAATTGGAAAGTTTCGAAAATAAAAATTCAGGGTATTTCACTTTCGCTCGGCATTTAGTCGATAATTTCATTTACTGATAGATTTTCAATCGGTATATCTATCAGTATTATTTATCGATAATTCTGTCGGCTTTCTATCGGAGTTTAGTCCCATCAAATATCTTCTATTTTCCGATCCGAAATGAAGAAGAAAGGAGTGAAAAAAATAGAAGTTGCTAACTCAAAATCAAATTATGAAAGATTTCATTGCAACTAATATATTAATGTAATAATAAGTAATACAAAGATTTTCGAAGAAAAGAGTTCTTTACTATTTAATATCCATATATTCTTTACTATTTATTATCCATATAATTTAGCCTGTAAATTATCTTCTTTTCATAATTTCATAAAAAGAGGCCTATTCACTTATTATTCTTTTTTTTTTTTTAGGAAATTAGAAAAAAAAATAAGTATTTTTTCACTAGTATTTTTATTTGAATTTGACCAATTCTAAATATTAGTGTAATAGTTACAATGCCTACTTATCTTTTAACATTTTCATTACCCATTTGTAAAATTTAACAACTAAATTCAAAAATCTAAAAAGGCAAAATATATATCATTAATAAAATTAAATCTTTAGCATATGTCTTCTCACCTTGAATTTCAGTTCCATACAAAGACAAGTATAACAATTAAGCAAATAAACTATAAAAAAATTAATAACAAGATATAGTATTTACCTTGAAATTAACTAATATTTTCTTTTATAAATACCCATTCTTTTCTTCATTTTAGATAGCTCCATTGGAAGACAATCAAATATAATTATTTTCACAAAATACTTTCATTAGAAGAAATAAACCAACCCACCCTTATTTGGTAATTTAGCTGGATCAAAACTTACCTAGAATTTTGGACTGTGTAATAGCAATTTTGGATTATGTGTAATAACAATAATACTAAGAATAAATAGTAATTGAAATTAAAATTTAAACTTTGACTATTATGAAAACTACAAAAAAAAAATAATTGAGACGAACCTTGTAATGTGATTTTAAGGAGCATAAATAGTATAGAAACCTTTTCGTTTTGTTGCATTTTAGTTTCTTATGTAGTAAACAAACCCAATTAACAATTTTTATAATAATTCAATATTTATTTCATATAAAAAAAGACTTGCAAGATACACTCTTTTATTTAATAACTAGTCTTTTTTATGACTTTCCTTGCACATTGACTATGCTCTTTATATGCTTGTACTCTTTTAATTGTTTTTATCTATATAGTACTAAAACATAAGTTTCTACTTAGATTATAATAAATACAAAATTATTTAATTTATATTAGACTTTGTCGTACAAGTTGCTTATAATAGTACTTCCTATATACTTAATTCTATTTTTTTGTATAATGAAGTGGTTTCAAAATAAATTCAATCCGATTTCGAGGCCTAATCCTTCAGTCCCTAATTCATAAATGCAGATTCTTAAAACTTTAATAATTAAGTGCCAAAAAGAAAATCAAGTCATACTCAATCTCTGACCTCCTGCCCCCAAATCAATATATATATACAACTATAATGAAAAATAATAATAAATTATTTTTTACTGTTAAATAAAAAAAATAAATGAGAAGATGATCTAAATTGATAACGGTAATTACTTTGGATATAGTAACAGTATTACTTATTCAGTGCATTAGAGAAATGAATATATGAACATACAAACAAATTCTTGAAACCTCAAAAGGTGACCCACAACATAAATATATAATTCTAGTTTTTTTTTTAAGTTTCAAAAATCTTATTTTCTTACAAATCAAACAGATTTAGAATATAATAGAAACAATTTCAAGAAAATTAAAAATATTTAATCATCAAGATGTCATCTATTTATTGCAAGAGATATATAATACTCTTACCAAATTAAAGTGATAGTAGTTACAAATTAATTCAGTAACGAAAAAAAATAAAAATAAAAAATTTATTAATAATATAATTCTTTTCAAAAATCAACATATAATAAGAAATAAATTATATTAGAAAAATTACCAATTTAAATTTAAAAATCAACCCCATTTTTAAATGGAAAGGTCGCAATTTAATGAAATTTGATGTTATGGACCAAAAAAAAAAAAAAAAAAAAAGGACTATAACCAAGTCAATAAATGAAAATTACAAAAAAAAATCATGTTAGGATCGAATTTTTTTTCTCTATTTTTATGAGTTGCAAATTTAAAATAAATTATTTATTAATAATTAATAAAAAAAGATTACATTAAAGGAATGTTCTATCCTCTCTAAATAAATCATCAATGTTCCCTACAACCATATAGAAGAACAACCATATAGAAGAAGAAGAGTATACTTTTTCTTTTTTTATCTCTCTCTTTAATAAAATATTATGTATATTCTATTTGAAAATTTATTTTAAAAAAAATATATCCAATCAAAACATACAAACATATACAAAAAAAATATTAATAAAAATAATATATTTTTTCTTTTTTATCTCGCTCCTAAATAAAGATATTTTAAATTATAATCAAAATAGAATCAAATATTTAATAATAAAATATTAAATATTCAAATGTCTCATTATAATGTATACTTATTAAAAAATAAATTTTAAAAAATAAACCTAAAATTTTAAAATTCTAATTATCTATATGTATTTATTTAAAAAATTATTTTTATAAATTATATCCAATCAAATAATAAAATGTAATTTTTTAATTAGCTTTGACTAAGATTATTTTAGGATATTCTAAATTCCAAACTAAAAAAGATAAAACTTAAAATTTTGAAATTATAATTATATATATATATATATATATATATATATATATATATATATATATATATTTATTTATTTATTTATTTTAAAAAATAATATTTATAAACTATATCCAATCAAATAATAAATGTAATTTTTTAATTTTTTGTGACTAAGGTTTCATGATATTTGAAACTTCATCAAGGGTGCTATTAATTGTTTTCCACATTTATATATAGTATAAATAACGAATGTATTGATTTGCATTGCATACTTTCTTTTTTTAATACAAAAAAACCAAAAGAAAAAAAGAAAACTCAGCCTTCATGAGGCCAAAGAGCACCAATAAGAACAACATTCAACCATTCTCGAAACTTAAAAGAGGGAAACTCTATTATCCTTATATGGTAAAAAATATAATTTTTTATTTTATCCAATAGAATTTAAGTTTAAATAAGAAATTATATAACAAATCAAAATAAAATTACTTTTATTTTTTCAAATAAATAAAATTAAACTCAAATAAATAAAATATAACAACTTCAAAATTTTTTATGAAGAATCTTTTATTTCTTGTATACAAGTTTCAAAATGTATAGGTCAACTTGGAACACTTATTAAATTAATTCAATATATTTTTTATTTTAGGTTTTTTCAATAATTAATATTATACAAGAATGAGACTGTATAAAAAGTTTTAATTAATATAATATCTCTTTACTTATGGTAAGTGTTCTTGAATAAATCCAAATTATGAAAAAAAAGATAATAAATTAGGTTACAAATATTTCTTTAGTCTTTAAAATTTTTCCTTTTTTAGTTTTAATGGAAAATGAAAGTAAAAAATCACAATCTAGAAAATTTTGTTAATATCACCTCACTTTATTTCTTTATGAGTTACAAAGACTGGTATTAAACGAAAATTGTGAATTTCTGTAATGAAAGTAAAAAATTGATGATTTTTGATAATTTTGTGAATACGTCATCACTTTATTTCCTTGTGAGGTATAAAGCTAGTGCATGTATTAACACGAAAATTATGAATTTCTATAATGGAAGTAAAAAATTACAATTTTAGAAAATTTTGTGAATATTTCCTCATTTACTTCCTTGTGAGATACAAGGATTAGTGCATGCATTAATACTGAATTTCTGTAATAAAACTAAAATATCATAATTTTTGAAAATTTTTTAAATATTTCCTCACTTTATTTCTTTGTGTAAGTACAATTACTGGTGGATTTCTGTAATGAATGCATATTAAATAAAGATATAATAATTAGATTATAGATTCTTTTTATCACTGGTGGATTTTTGAGATTTTGTGCCTTAAATTTTTCTATTACTTTTTTTGGCTTTTAATTTTTGTCACTAACGAAAATAAAAGAGTTACAAAAATATATAATGAATTGGATTAAAAATATTTTTTATTGGTGCCTGTGGATATTTGGATTTGTGCATTAAATGTTTATTTTCTTTTTTTTTTTTAAATTTTGGTGAGAAATGAAAACAAAGAATCACGATTTCAAAAGTTATATATATATAGTTTTTTAATTTATTTCTTTAAATATGCATGAGTCAGATATCATGGATTAGAACGAGAAATTTATAAAAATTTATTAGTATCTTTTTTTTTTTTTCTTGAATAATTAATATTTATATAAGAAAAACTATAAAAAAATTCAATTAGTATAATTTCTCTTCAATTATGGCAAATATGACTGCATAAATTCAAATTATACAGCAAAAAGTTTTATGGGAAATCTCTTAAATTATTTCTGTTTCAGCAATGGTCAAAAGTCATGTATGTACGTGGGACATATGTCAAAGTAATAAACATCTTTTTCTTCTTTTAGATTTTATCAATAATTAATATTTATAAAAGAATAAAAATATAAAAAAGAGAATTAACCTCAGTTAACATAATTTCACTTCACTTATGGTAAGTGTTCTAGCATAGATTCAAATTTTACAGAGCAATAAATAATTCTCTTCTAAAATAGTTATCTTTTGTTCAAAACCATCAAAAATTGTAATTGAACTTATTTTCTTATCTTTCAATTTCTCTCTCACCCTCCCTCACTCTCAATTCTCTTTGTTCTTGAATATGGATTTTCTTTGTTATGAAATGGGTGAAGCAGAAAAGGCAGTGTTGGACATGCAAATCTTTGTGCCGTCTTCATCATCAAATCGAGAACAAGATTATGGTTTATACATAAACCGTAGTCATCTTCTATCTGCCACATATATGGCTGAAATTCGAGGGGTAATTAATTATTTTTTTTTATTTTGTAGATCATGTTGATTTATTGATATAATCTAACCCTTGATCAGTAAAATGCAGTTTTGATTTATCTTTATTTCTAGTTTCATTTTTGGACAATTATTTTTACACGATTTGATGAATTAATTATATTTTATTACTCAAAAAAAATCCTCATCAATATTTTTTATCTTAATTTTAATTACATTTTTCTTAGTAACTCACTTCGATCAGTAAATCATTGACAAAGCCATCAATTTTAATTTATAGTAGACTCGGTCGTCAGTTTGGATCAAATCAGAATAGATCTAAGAAATCTACTATTGGATTAGAAGAAAGCTGTCCAAATTTTTATCCTTCCCCAAATTCAACCAAATAAACAGATTTAGGTTCTAGTTCAATTGATAATGTGAGCAAGGGAAAATCTAGGACAAATATTTTAGGCGAGCCAAACAAGATTTTTTTAAGCTTTTAGAGAGCTAAATATAATTTTTTTCTATATTTTTAAAGATCAAAATGTTATTTTCACTAGAAATAAATAAAAAAAATCTCGGGGTGGTCTGATTAAGCTCTACCTTGAATGTTAGGATATTTATGGTCTGATTTTTTACAAAAAAAGAAAAAAAAATCTAGCAAATCCTTTGCCAAGATAAAAATTAGTCTGAAATTAACTATATTGAGACCAAACTACAATTTTATAAGTTGATTAAGATCTCGATTTTACATTATACAGGCCTTAGACCCCTGATTTGATCAACTAGCCACCGGTTAGTGACAGATTTGAAACCACAGATGTTGCATAATAATATTGTTGGAATTAAAAAATTTTAATTTCCATTTCAAATATTTTCTTTTTATATATAATAGTTTTATATATATATTTTGAATGATTTACAGGAGCTACTGCCAATTTACAAATTTGTCCAGCAAATGGAAATGGGTCCAAATTTGAGGCCATTAACATCAAATTTCAAGCAGGAAATGTGTTTGGCAAAAGGCAATGGGTACTATATCGATATTGATGATATGGTACATTTTTTTCTTAATTTCCAATTTCTCTATATCTTAATTTAATTTCTTGAATATATTATTGCATATATACACACACATTATTCACATCCATAGATTTTCTTTTTAAGCTTATAATTTGAAGCATAATATAAATTTAGTATATATGCTAAAAAAAAAAAGTTTAAATAATATATACAAATTAAATTATTAACAATTCATGCCAAGCATGCATCAGCAAACAACTAGTGTTTTGATGTTTTATGTACCAAACTTACAAATCTAACATCGAGAGATTGAATTCATTAGTGATGAGTAGGAATTCTTTTAGGTCGTGCAATCAGTCAGTTGGATTGAATGAAATTGGACTCGATTACATTTTTCTAAACTGAAACGAAATTTATGCACAAAATTAAATCAAACCTGTATTGGTTCAATTTGATTGATTTGGTTTGCTTTTTGTGCAAATTTGTCATACTTTCTATAACTAAACTAAAATTTGAAATCCAAAATAACCAAAAGCCATAAATCGCACTAAATTGACCAATTCGAACAATCGAATCAGTTTGATTCGATTTTAATCAATTATGCTCACCCCTAGTTTTTGTCACCCCCAGCCCTTGTAGCTTTAAATTTAAACAAAACATTAATTTAGACTCTCTATTGGAAAGATTAAATCTTGAAAAATTTTGAATCTACATATATCAAATTATTCGACTATTAGATCTTGAATATAAAACATAATTGACGTAATATGATAGAAAATTCTTGGAAACTATAATTGTGAATATAAGATGAAATTATAAACAGCAGTTTATGTATTCCTTTTAGTTGCCTAAAATTCCAACAAAAACATAAAATTTTTCTAACATAGAATATAACATGAGTTTTTGGAATAGACCGAGCATTAGAAGTCCAAACATACTACCTCCTTCCAAGTTGCCCAAGTAAGAAACCTAATGTAACAAACGCCAAGGTTCAAGGTTAGTAAGGAGTATTGAAAGAAGCCCAAATGTTTTCACAGACTCGTTTCCATGGCCAGATCGGCAATAGGGCCCAGGTAAGCTTAAGGCTCCCAAGGCCCGTAGTAAGCCTAAACTACAAAATTCAACTATATCAATATGTATTTCAAATTATTGTCCCATATTGTCATACATAATAATTATATTATGTAGCTTACCAGGGCATAGTGTCGGTCCAGCCCATGGAAACGGGTCGTGACAAAGTTGATATCAAAGCCGGACCCCTCCAGTAGATGTATGGTCCGAGGACGAACCACGCAAAAGCTGGTGGGCCTGTGATATCCCGACTATGGGACACATGAATGAATCAGATCATATATCGAAAAGGGGAAAACTAATCACCAAAGGCGTCTTTTGGTGAAATGGCTTGGAGAGTTGGAAGAACTCCAAGGTTCAGCGTGCTTGCCTAATGGAAATCCTAGGATGGGTGACCGCCTAGGACGTTTCCTATTTCACCTGCAAGACAAAATCTTGCGGATCCTCCCAATCTAGTATGGAATGGATTCGGCTTAATCCAAAGTGGACAATTCCTCTAGTGGTTGGAGTCAGGCGTGGAAAGCCCTTCAAGAGATCTGGTGTTCCCAACTCAAATATGTTTGATTAGGGATCCCTTCTTAAGTTGGTGATAAAGATCAGAGAAGAACCGCCGTTCATTATTAGAAGTAATTTTCAAGATTTGGAAGATGTCTCTGTTTGTTGCAAATCATTTTTGACTTGATTTGAGTCCAAATCACTAGTTTGTTTATCTATTTTTCATTTTTCTTTTCCTTGCCAATTTTATGGCTATTGTTAGGATGTCAACCACCACCCTATATATGTTATATTGGAAGCTTTGTTTCTGATTCAATGATATTATTACTTTTTCTCTCATTTTAAATTTATAATTTTTGAAATCAAACTTGTTTGTCCTAGTAAGACTTATTCATGTGCTAGCCTTTTCTAATCAAGCTAAAGTCATTATGTCATTGTCATTTGCTTAATTGAATAGATTCTCCCAATATTAAGGGCTCTTTCACTACACGATACTTGGTTCAATGGAGATTTGGCACTAATTGCCAAAACCTGTCAATAAATACAATTATTGATAAGGTATCGACATTAAAAAGCTTGTCAATAAAATAAAATAATGAATGGTTTTTTCAATTGTTATACGTGTTGCACTATGAGCTCTCATAATTTGCACAGCCTCATAACATCTCATGAATCGTGGTACAACTCTCATAATCTCCTTATTCTCATGACAACTCAATTGAAAAGTTAGCTCACACTAAGATTTGGTGTGGGCTTTGACAATCATTCTTGATGCAACACATATATCATAATTAGACACGCTGTCTCGGTGTAAGTTCTCATGCCATCAACAACGAGACACGTCTACTATGGAAGGATTCTTGTCATTCTTTACTTTGATGACAACTTAATTGAATAGCTCTCATAATCGTTCTTAATGCAACGTGGATCTATCACAACTAGACACACTATCGCGGTACAAGTTCTCATGCTGTTGACAGCGAGACACGTATACTATGGAATGAGTTCTCGTTATCTCTTTACTATGATGACAACTTAATTGAATAGCTCTCACAATCATTCTTGATTCAAAATAGATCTATCACAACTAGACAAGCTATCATGGTACAAGTTCATGCATCGATAACAAGACACATTTACTGTGGAATAGGTTCTCGTCATCTCTTTACTCTAATGACAACTCAATTGAATTCATTCATACTTGACGCGCACCATCATTTGTAAGCTAATATATATTCTGATAATCTCTTCATACTCACCACAATTCCAGTGAGTCCATTTATAACCTAATTTATACCAAAATTTGGTCTGGACTTCTAAAATTTCATTACTCTTAATTCAATTTGATTAATTCCTTCCATCGACAATGAGACACATTTATTATGGATTAAGTTCTTGTGATCTCTTCATTCTAATGACAACTCAATTGAATCCACTCATATATGACTTATGCAATCATTTATTATGGGATCTTATAATATCAACTAGGCAAATTATCATGGTGCAGATTCTTATAATCTTTTCATGCTCAAAACAACTCCATCGAATCTATCCATAACCTAAATCATATCTAGATTTTATGTGGGCTTTCACGATCTCATTGCTCCTAATGCAATTTGATTAATCAATTCCATCGGCAACAAAACACATCTATTGTGGATTGGGTTCCAGTGATCTTCTTATTTTGACGACAACTTGATTGAATCCATGCATACTTGAATCATGCCATCATTTTTCGTGATCTCTCATAATCTCATCTAGGCAATTTATCAGGGCATAGGTTTTCTTATTCCTTTCATGTTCATTATAAATCAAATTGAATCCATTTATAACTTAACTCATGCCAATATATGGTGTGGGCTTTTATAATCTCACGACTCTATGCAACTCAATTAATTAATGCTATTGATAATAAGACACAGCTTCTTATTATCGGTTGTAATGTCATTACTCTAATTATAACTCGATTGAATCCATTTATACTTGATTCAAGTCATTATTGAATATGAGCTCTTATACTCTCAACCAGGCATATTATCAATGTGCAGATGCTCATAATCTTTTCATGCTCAAAATAACTCCATTAAAGCCATTTATAACCTAAATCATACCAAGATTTGGTATGAGATTTCACAATCTCGTTGCTCTTAATATAATTTAAGTAATTCCATTGACAGTAAAACACCATCGTATGGAATGGATTCTTGTAATCTCTTTATTTTGATGATAACTCAATTGAATCCATTCATACATGACTCATGCAATCATTAATTGTTGGCTCTCAATCTTAACTAAGCATATTATCATGGTGCAGAGTCTTATAATATTTCATACTCAATGCAGCTTAGTTGAATCTATTTACAATCCAACTCATGCCAAGACTTGGTGTGGGTTTTCTAATCTTAACTCAATCTCATAATCTTTTCATGCTTAATTAATTAGTTACGTCGATAACAAGATACAACTATAGTGGTATGGGATTTATAATCTCTTCATTCTAATAACTACTCAATTGAGTTTATTCACATTTGATTTACGTCATCATTTGTTATTGGCTCTTAGTATCTCAATTAGGCATACTATCATGGTGCAGATTCTCATAAACTCTTCATGCTCTTCATAATTCAATGAAATCCATTTATAAACTAACTCATGCTAAGATTTTTATACATCTTAACAATCTCATCATTCTTAATGCAACTCAAATTAATTGATTCCCTTGATAATTAGACATGGCCTTATTATGGTATGAGTTTTTATCATCTCTTTATTCTGATGATAAGTCAATTGAATTCATTCATACTTAACTCGAGCTATCATTTCGTATGGGCTCCCATAATCTCATAATTCTTAATAAAACTCAAATGGATCTATCATAAATAAGCACACCAGCATGGTGTAAATTGTTAGTCTCTTCATGCTCATAACTACTCAATCGAATTCATTTATAACCTAACTCATGCCAGGATTTGGTATGGGCTTTCATAATGTCATCAATCTTAATTTTACTTGATTAATTAATTCCAATATCAACTAAAGTTAGTTGTTATGGTATAGGTTCTCATGATATCTTTGTTATAATGAAAACTAATTATATAGTTCATACTTGATTCATACCATGATTTGTCATAGGCTCTTAAAGTCTAATCATTATTTATGCAACTCAATTGGTACAAATATAACTAAACATGTTATCATGGTGTGAATTCTTATGATCTCTTCATGCTTAAGACTACTCAATTGAATCCATTTACAACCTATCTCATCCCAAGATATAGTGTGGGCTTTAAAATGCTCATCATTTTGGATGTAACTCGATTAATTAGTTCGATTAACAATTAAACACGACTATCATGGGGTGGATTCTCGTAATCTCTTTATCTAAACGACTACTTAATTAGATCAATTTGTACTTGGCTCACGCCATCATTTGGTCTAGGATCTCATAATTCATCATTAATATTACACCTTACTAGTTCCATTTACAACTCGGCTTATGTCATGATTTTGCCATATATGTTTTGTTTCGTTGCAACTCGACTGTAATAAACAATTAGGATTAGACTCATGTTAGAATCACATGGGCTCTCAAAATCTTTTCATGATCACATGCTCATCTTCATGTTAGTTTTTTCTTATGTTGCTATATGGATATTACATTTATTTATTGTTTTAACAATTGTGTTTATATTTATTAATGATTTTTTTTTCCAAAGGAATCTCAAGAAATTGAAAAAATAACAAATGAAGCATCAGACTATGCCATTGAGGCCATGCCAATATCATACAAGCTACCAGAAGATCATGGCAATAGTAGCTTAACGAAAGACCAGGTATTAATTTCCTCCAAAAACATAAAAAATTAATTATTATCAATTGAATGGATTTGCAATTTACTATGCAACAAAATTCTCTTAAGTTCTTAAGAAAATAGCCTCTCTTTTATTGTTTTGATTTCCTTATTCTCTTCTCATGTTTTCTGTGCTTTTAGCCTAGGAAATTAATTAAGAGATTTTGTTTAGATGTGTCTTATTATAATTCTAATCGTATGACACAGAACGCATACGTGAATGGGAAAACGATTATATTCCGTCAGGAGTTTTGATCAATAACATATGATCGGACGAAATAAAATAGAGAAATAGATTCTTAAAGAAGTTTATTGATATGAATAATGATCAAAATAATGAATGAGTTTGTAATACAAAATAACCTATTTATAGGTTTGGGCTTAATCATTAAAAACCTAAAAATAACACAAAGAAAACATAATTAGACAGAACCCTAGTGAGGGCGGCAGCACAGGCGTGCTAGAGGTGGTACGGCCATGCTGAGACTTCTAGAGGGTAACACGGGGCGGGCTTGGCATGACACGGGCGTGCCGAAACTCGAATAGTAACTGGACCCTTCGGCACGGGTGTGCTTGTCACGGCACGGGCATGCTAGGACTTCCAAAGGCTAGCACGGTCAAGCTATCTGTGGCACGGGCATGCCTGAACTTCATGGTCTTGGGCGTATCTCACGTCCTGGACTTCCAGAGTCTGGCACAGGCGTGCTAGAGGTGGCACAGCCGTGCGTCTATTTCCTTGGTTTGCATCGATCCAAGTCTTCCAAATATTGAAGTGCAAGTTGCTCCGCATCATCGTAAAAGAAATATATTTAGAATATGAAAGAAACATAACTAAACATATTGGCCATATAAAATTATTAAGTATTTGAAATTTTGTATTGGAGAAGTTTCTTTAATAATTTTATGCTTAAATAACTTTTATGCTCGTTTGGCCAACATGTAAAATTCATTTATAAATATGAAAATTAATTTGCTTTAGTTTCCTAAAGTACCCTTAACAAATGAAGATTTTAAACCAAACAAACAAATATAAATCAAATTCATTTCGAATGATTGTCCATTAGGAAATAAATGTACTATCTCTATTAAAAATTAATTACCATATCCAATCCCTCAAATAGTTCTTTTGTGACCTAAGAAATTAGGGATACAGTTTTGAATGTTAGTTTTTTATTGTGAAGTTTTACATGTATGTAAATCTACAGGTAGGTGATGGAGTGGAAAATTTGGCTTTGAGAATTGGAACTGTGAGGCAGCCAAATAGGCCTAATTGGGAAAACAATTGGGTGCTTCGACCAAGACAGCGCAAAGATGGAAGGATTGATAAGGTTTTTTGATTTTTTTTACTCCCTTCCTTATAAATTATTTACAATAAAATATATCAATAAAAAATATTATGATAAAACCATTATTAGTTTACAAATATAATAAAATGAACTACATGATTTGATCTAATGAGCTATAATGGTTCCCAGCAATGCATTTTTTGAGTAAATATTATACCGAAGACCATTTGATTGTATTATATTACATTGCTTTTTTATTCATTGGAAGGCTTAATGGCCGAAGTAACACTGTCGGCTACACAATAAGGATAGCCCTCTCTGAATTCACCAAATTGGTTAAAATATTTGTGGTTGAGAGGACTCGAACTCGAGACATCTCATTCCTCACATAAGTGAAAAGACTAACCAGATCACACCTGATTGGCAAATTAAATTCCTTTAGTGTTACAAAAAAATTCATTCAATATAGTCATCATTATATTCTAGTTCATTTACCAAACATATTCTAGTGTAAATGCAATTTAGACAGCTTCTTTCTCTACAGTCATTGATGAACCAGTCATATTTTTCGTTATTAAACAACTTAAAAACTTGCTAGCTTTTTTTTAAAAAAATATTTGCATTATTTTGAAATAATAAATTACGTTTATTTAGATTTATGTTATCATGTTGCTTGCGTGTTTTCTTTTTTTTTTTTTTTTTTTCTTTCTTTCCAAGAAGTTTGCTTTGTGTTATCTCTTTCTTTTCCTATTCAAATCATTCCATTTTTGAAATATTAAAATATTACCCCATAAAATATTAAAATTTTCTATTTTATCTTTTAAAATAGTAATTTTTTTCAATTTTGGCCTCTTAACTCTCGAATTTTTCTTAACCCTCTATAACTTTAATTCATGGCTCCATCACCAGTAATGACTCATGGATACTGATAAAATATTAATTTTTGTCAATTTTTAATTAATTGATGTTTGGTTGCAGTACTATTATCACAAGGAAACGGACATCATGTGCAGATCAATGGTGGAGGTTAATGAATATGAATTGTATGGACTTCTGCCAAAGCATATGAGAAAAGTGAAGAAAGAGATTGCAAGTGAAAATGCATCTGTAAGTTTGATATTGACATGCATTATTATTCAAGATCAAGCTTGCTTAATATGAAATGAATTGCATATTTTCGTCTTTTATATATAAATTATTATTTTGTTGTGTGGTTACAGCAGCTTTTAGAATAATGATTTTTACCATTTTCATCTATTTAATGAATATTTAATCAATCTAATTTTGTTAGTTTGAGCATTCGATACAATAATTTTCCAAGTTAGAGTGCTTAATGTGTACAATTTTATAGGTTGAAATATTCAATGAGTCAAAATAAAATTTGATGGTACCATTAGACATTTTTTCATAAAGTTCAGGTGCCTACTTATGCATTTGGCTCCTTTTCTTTATTAATTACTTACAATGATATAGGATTGCATTCATGATGTCATTTATCAATGGTTTACAACCATATAATTATGATCAAATTTACAGTCTTCAGAAGAGGGAAGAAAGGGCTCGTTGAAGAGAAAACGAATTCATGAAGAGGATGTTGATAATATTGATAATGATGATTACAACGAAGAAAATGCCAATTGGGCTACAGCAGATCACGCTGCCAAAGAAATAATGAAAAGAAGAGTTGAAGAATTTTTTAGAGAATCATACGAACATCTGCACAACTTTTTTAATCGTGCTCCTCAAGAGTCAACAGGTATATTTTACCCACCATAGTAAAATAATATTATATAATGCATATAATTGTATGATTAATCATTATTTTATTTTATTAGAAAGTTTGGTATGACTTTGAAAAGATCAAATCAGACAACAAAGTTGTTAAGGTTAAAAGATTACAATTTCTTATACTCCCTTTGTCCCATTTTATTTGCATGGTTTGACAAAACACGCATATTAAAAATTTAGTAAACAAAAATTATTTTATGCTTTTTTACCCTTAACTCATTAAGCTATTAATAAAAGTAATTCATTTAATAAACAATTATAAAAGCTATTACGGAAAAAATAATTATTTAAATATAAAAATTTAGAAACCTTGCACATATTTTGGGACATCCAAAAAAGAAATAATAAGCAAGCAAAATGGGATGGAGGGAGTATATTTTTCCATCTAAATATTAATTTTATGTTTGGTATAATAACAGAAAAGGGACAGAGAGAAGTACAAGAAGATTGGCAAGAAGAGGGAGATGAAATTATAATAATGATGGAAGAGATAAAAGCAGAAGAAGATGAAGATGGATTGATGACAATATTGGAATACACTGAAAAGGAAGGATATCCACGGGAAAAGAAAAACAAAAGTGCAAAAGGGAAAGAAAAGATGGAAGTAGCAGAAAATCTACTAAAAATAGGAGGTAAAAGCATGTTAATGGAAGCAAATCCCCAAGAAGAGGAAGGTGAAAGTGTGAGAAGAATGGAACATATGAAAGTGGAAGGACATCCACAAGAAAAGAGAGGTACAAACAAACAAGATACACAAACAGAGACGACAATGGCAGAAAATCCACAAGAAGAGGAAAGCAAGATCATTGCCGTTGATGATACTGCAGAGTGTGAATCTACCGTTTCAATGTCAAATAATCTTGACGATGACATTATGCTTATAGATAACATGGTCTACTATAATTTTCACCGTTTTTAATTAACTCTTACTTAGAAATTTTAATTTCAAAGTACAAAGATTAAACTGATATTATTGTGCTTGTTGGCTCCTATTAGGGGTGTAATTCGGACAGTATGGGATGAAATCACCCTCATTCCGATTCCATTCCGAAATATTTTGGAATTTAAAATTTCATTCCATACTATTTTACGAAAATTCGGTTTGAATTCAGTAATTTCAAAATTCTCAACTGTAAACACAAATATAGTCTATTATAATACATTTTAATCTATAAATTAGATTTAACAAAAATAATCAATATAATTATTTAAAATTAGATATAAATATTAAAAAACAAAATTAAATTGCAATAAAAAAAAATTCAAGCTTATTGATGAGAAATGAGGATATACCTTCACTTGATAACTTTCCATTTAATTAGTAATGAAGTAATAGCAAAAACAAAAAACATAAAGTTAGTGCAACCATGAAATAGATATAATAAAATTCAAAAAAAATAAATTAGAAAAAAAAAATAAGAATTAAAAGCAAAAATAGGTCAAGAGAGAAATTCATATAAAAAATTTCAGAAATTTTCCAAAGTTGATCATCAAAAAAAGAAATTTCCTTATCAAGCACAACAACAAAAAAAAAAATTAGATATTGAATCTTGGTTCCCTCTCTTGTTGTACTGCATATTTGTTCTTTATAGTATTATTGAAATATTGGTGAAGGAAAATAGTATGAACGTAGGAGAACAATCTTTGAACTTTTATACATTAGATAATTTTTTTTATTTTATTAATTGAGAAGCCAATTAAACCAATGACCCATATGCCCAGTTCTTTAACCTGGTCAGTACTTAGACCGGGTTTAATAACACTGAGATTTACCCTTTTCGGAATGTTACCTAAATGGATTATAATTAAGTAAAATTATCATGATTTTATATTATATCAATTCAAATTTCGCAATAACAACATCATCAATAGTGAAATTAATTTAGGCTTTTACAAAAAAAAAAAAAAAAAATGTTCAAAGTTTTGTTTAGTGGAAGATCCACTTAATGAATGACTAAGTACATAGAAAGTTCACTTAGTAGATGTGATGAGTGGGAGGTCTTGAATTCGAGTTCTGTAGATCACAAGAGTTTTTACCAATTTGTTAACTCAAGAAAATGACTACCTTCTATTGTGTAGCCCATCGGGTTATTTTAATCCATTGAATCTTCTTATGAATAAAAATAAATAAATTCTAGGCAGGAGATGAGTGGATGCTACAATTGTTAAAAAAAAAAGTTCATAATATCAATTGAAAAAAATTAAAAGAATTAGTCAAAACTATAAAAATATCAAAGTTTAGATTTTTAGTCATTTGGCCTATTTTTAATTTATTAGAATGTTAAATAAGCCAAAATAACACAGGCTACACTCTCCAAAATTTATTAAGTTAGTGAAAAATCTTATGATAAAGTAAGAATATATATATATATGTATGTGTGTATATACTATGGCCTGAATATTGTCAGCATAATCTACTTTCTTTGTCTTGCTTAAGGTTC
Source organism: Jatropha curcas (assembly GCF_041381405.1). Taxonomy (NCBI): domain Eukaryota; kingdom Viridiplantae; phylum Streptophyta; class Magnoliopsida; order Malpighiales; family Euphorbiaceae; genus Jatropha; species Jatropha curcas. The sequence goes on from NC_143159.1 coordinate 23,514,697, forward strand.
TGTCTCCCTAGTATTTAAAAAAAATTTAATTTGATTAATTATATTAGTTTTTTATTTAAATTCTATTGGTTAAAAAATAAAATAAAAAATTATCCGTCGTATTTATATCAAGAATTTTATATTGTATATTACCGAGATATATATATATATATATATACTTTAAAAGTTTTATTTAATTCTATTATTAAGACTTCTTATTTTTCACATTTTAAGGAAAGTATTGACTTTAAAAATTGAATTCTAGGACAACACAGTAAAAATACAAAGTTTCTTGAAATTGTTTTATAAAACGTGTAACATAAACAAAAGGGGAAATTTATAGGCTTTAAAGAGCTACCAATTCTAAGATTGAATATTGTAGGTTTCAAATTTTAGATAATGTTAAATGAATCAGCATTAGAAAAGACAAATGGCACATTAGATTGTCTTAGATTTTGCTTTAAAGTTTGATGCCAATCATTTCAAACTAAATCATTAGTTTTTGTCCATGTACTATTCCCTCCGTTCCACTTTAATAACGAATGAGTATTCTATTTTATTTCACTTTAAAATATTTATTTAGAATTTTAAGAGTATAATAATTATTTTTTTTTAATTTTATTCATATTTAGTAAGTATTTTAGAGCAAAATTAATGAAGAGTTTTTAATTTTAAGGACAATTTAGACATTTAACCTTATATTTTAAAAAATCAATGTGTTCCAATCACTTTCTTAATCTTTGTGAAAAGATAAATGTTGCTGTTAGAGTGGAATGGATGGAGTAACTTTTATTAAAATTTTGCAATTTAGAAACAAGATTATTAAATTTTTGACATAATGAAAAGATTATGAAGTTTTATTTCCCTTCTTTTGATAAACCTAATACAGAATTCTAACATCACTGCCCTGCAATGCTAGCTTTACTAGTAGTCTACATTTCAGACTCAACAAAACTAAAATATAGACAAAGTAGATGACTTCCTCGAGTCAGTTCTTTCGTTTAAGCAGCAGCCAAACAAACTCCTGAAACAAAGAAATCAGATGCAGCATCAGATATATGGAGTGATGGAAATTTCACCATTTCTTCATTAATAGATGCACCAAGGCTTGATATGCACAGTGAACATACATAAAATTTCATCAATCTTCTTAAACCAAACCATCATTTAGCCAATTTCTCAGAATTGCAAAAGCCTGCTCTGCATCTTCATCTTCTTCGGGCGAGTTAGGACGATGTGCAAAGCTGTGACCTCTTCCCTCGAAAGTAATTACCTTTGATCCCTGACCAATGCGCTTCTCGAGATCTTTCAAGACATCAACTGAGCAAAGAGGATCGTCGTCCCCTGAAATAAATAGTACTGGCACCTTTACATTGGAAGCTATAGATGGATCAATCCTTGTGCCATAAAAAGAGACCCCAGTGCTGAAACAAGATCCCTGGTCTTCGGATAGCACGTCCACCACTCGGCCTCCTCCATAGCAAAACCCAATTATGCCAAGCTTCTTTGATATTCCTGCAGCTAAAAGTTCATCAGCCTTCCATTTTGCTGCTGTGGCAATATCCTTCACAATCCTGTTGGCTTCTTGTTTCTTAATCCACTGTTCAAACATGGACTTTGGCCTGTCTTTTCCCCATGGGTCTCCGCGAAATAAGTCAGGAACCAGAACACTGCAGTTAAAGGACAAAATTATGCAAGGTTTGACAGTCAACAACTAAAAATTACAAGATCATTAATCTACAACAACTTTAAGATATTTAAAGGAGCACAAATAGATTAGAAAACAAACTTCCAAACTAACTGTAGGTTAGAGAACAAATACTAATCCTTCTGCTAGCATATATGATGTAATTAATTCCAGAATTTTATAACCCTGGATAATCAGACTCTGTATCAATAGGAAACGAAGTTAATTGGAATAAGAAGATCATACACACATAAGAAGAAGCCAAAGGTTGAGAATTTAGTGTTACTTTATTGGACATAAGAACCATTAATGGTGTGTATAATTGTAAACAAAGCAAAATATTATACTTATTGACATTCAAAAATTGGTTTATTCACCAAGCCACAGAAAGTTCAAGACGGGTTGATTAGAAGTTTTATCAACTAGCAAAGTCTTAATATCAAAGTAGTTAGAGTCAGCTATATGAATCCACACTAATGTCAAGAAGAAATAAATCTTTTGATTCAAAATTTCTTGAGTTTAAAAATTTTCAAGAATAAATATGGAATTCTAACTATTAATCGATTATAAATATATATGTGTGTGTCTACTATTTAAATTAATTATCATAAAATCAAATATTATTATTATTATTATTTTACTAAATTGAGGAAATATTCTAGAATCTAATTAAACCAATTAAAATAAATAAATAAATAAAATAAAGTAATAAATCAAACAAGTAAACCTAGAAGCTTCTAATAATTGAACCAAACCTTTGGAAATGAACCAAATCAGAAAAAGCAAATCAAGGAGAGAGAAAGCCAAGAAGACAACTTCCATCTCTCCTCTCCATCGCCAACAGCGCCCTTACGCCCTTTCCTTCCCATTTTCCGGCCAAACGGCCATTGTTTCCGACGAGTAAGGACTCTAAGTTCAAGAGCTCGACAAGGCAATCACTCCTGTGGCTACAGTTTTCATGATAAAGGCCTGGATCAAGGGGAATCGCGAGTAATGGGATTTGGTATTGTAGTGGCTCGTCTTTTAGCGATTCTCGCCATTACCGGCAAAGATGGCCTTTAGGGAGACCTTCGCATCACCTCGAGAGCATTTTCCCTCTATAAATTTCGGCTACTAGCTTCGTCCCGCGAATCCGCGATGATTGACGGCAAGGAGGAGGCTATCGATGTGATTTTCAACTTAAGGGCTCCTCCTCTCTGCAAATTAAAGCCGGATATGGACTCCAGGAGAAATTCGAGCCATTTGGTGGTCTTCTTCGACAAAATCAATTTTTCAGCCGCCGTGCACCGACCCTCCGGTGACCGGCCGGCGACGCTCCGGTAAGGACCCAAGAGATAGAATTTTCCACTTTTTGAGGTGATCACAAATCCTCAATCCGATTTTTAATCAGTAAGCCCTAAGTCCCTACACTGTATTTACTTGCAAAAATTCAATTAGAACTAGTTAATTCAAGTTAGTCTAGTTAAAATTTATTTTAGTTGATTTAGTTAATATAAATTAACTCATAAAATAAAAATTGAGATTTAAATGAGTATAATTTATTATTACACAAATGAAGTACCTGTTATGTTAGATTCTATTGCTGAAAAAGTTGAGAAACTTAGTAGGAGAAATTATATAATCATTGACTCAGGATGTTTACCTAACATGCTTATTTGACTTTGGTTAATTTATGTTAAGATTATGGATTAAATTACAATTCTATAGTTGAGCTAAGGTGAAACCAAATTGAATTTGGTATTATGCTAGAATTATAATGTTAATGGATCGACGGATGGGAATTTTATAGTTGATTCGCCCGAAGGATGGCCTGTGAATTGGATGAACAGAAATATTGAATAATTGATATGTTGCTATTGTTTAAGTAGGTAGATAACTCTATTTTTAGGGGATACGCTGCTGGATTTTTAGTAGCACAAACCTAAATGATGAAATTAACTAACCTCATTTTCCGCAATTAGAATTTATGGGAATTGCTTAGTAAAAGACTTAAAATGAACTTAGACTAGCATATTATGGCTCATATGAATTGGGATAGGTGAGTTAGATATAGAAGCAATCATAATGCTTGTGGATTTAAATTGGGAGATGATGAGAAATGTATTTAGGTGTAGTCATTATAATTGTGTTTAGTAAGTAGAGTTGTAAGTAATGGAGGATGGGAATTGACCATTGATTTCTTGCTCGATGGATGGACTGTGTTGATTGTTGATACAAATATATGCTTTTTATTGTTTACATGTGGAAATTGAATGGGATTAATCCGGTTTAGAGGAGATGCAGTCGGATTTCTGGCAAGGTAGTTGGATGGATGATATGGAATAAGAGACTAGACTCGAAGAAAATATAAATTAGAAGAATAATAAAGACAATGAAACTAATCAAACATTTTGGAAAACTAAAACAGTCGAATTGAAACGTAGAACTTAAGTTAGCACATCTAACATACATATAGATTCGAATAGATAACTTAGGGTGTAGGAAACTGAAATAAGGAATTTATCTTAGTCTCGAATATTGTGATTAAACGATGAGGGAAAAGTTGATTTAGAAAGGAAAGATAGATCTCATGAATAGTAAACTTATTCTGGTTCCTTCTTTAGTTATTGTTGCGGGTTCCGAGGAATCAATTATCAGATAACAGGATATCGAGAGAGGAGCACAACTTCCAGCTAAACTATAAAACTGTGAGTAGTGTTAGATAATTCGCATCATCCACTTGCATTTGCATCCATGCATACACGGCTAAATGCTAGACATGCATTACTTATTAAATTGTTATTTATGTTGCATTATTTATTGCTATTGAAAATGGTTTGATTAGTTGTGATGTGCTTCATGTATGCTTTGCATATGTGGAATAAGGATGAAGTGGTCACCGTTGAGTTTGTGAGGGCAATCTATGATGTCGTCGGTCACGTGTGGGGAGATCGGCGTCCCTGTGTGCATCTGATGAAATATGATATGGAAAATCATGGGGTGGCCTCCTGTTGGTATGAATAGAAAAGAGAATATAAAAAAATGAGAGGACTGGTCAAGTGAGGTTGAGACTGGTCGGTCATGTATAAGGGATCGGCTCCCTGGTGCACACATAATGAGAGGGCAGGCCATGTGTGAGGACAGCTCGTCGGGGTTTTGGTGACGCCACTGACCAATTTCCACGTGATGTGATTATGTGAAGGTGTTATTATTTGTGATTGCTGTTGTTTTGTCATTTGTGTGATCGACTACATGATCATAAAACTAGTTGGATGACTAGATTTCTTTATTTGCGCATTTGTGTGATTGTGTGGAATGAGAGAGTTACTAACCTACTCACTGAGTTGAAGCGCTCATCCCTGCCTTAATATTTTTCCAGGTTACAAGTCTTCCATTATCTCGTAATTCTTTGCCACCCGACATCTAGAGGAAATGTTGAAAATGAAACCTTGATTAATTTTGCTCAGTGTATTGAAGTGAAATTTTAAATTCTTAAATTGTTCCGCAATCGCGATAGTCATGTGCAATAAAATTTAGAAATTATTGATGTATTACTTATTAAATTTTCTTTTCTGTAATATATTGATACTAGTCTAGAGTACTATTATTGAAATTAACTTATGATATTTGAAGGTTGATGAAATTGGGCTTGAGGCCATTTTTATTGAACATGAAGTTCCTTTGGTTTATGTTGAAATCTTTGTGATTAAAGTAAATATTATATTTCCTAGTTTAGGTTTATTCCTATTTAGTGTAAAGATTGTGTTTCCTAGTTTAGGTTTATTCCTATTTAGATTACTTCCTATATTGGAACAATTTTTTGTATATATATAGTGGGGTAGAGGTTGAAAAATATAACGCAATTGAAATGAATAAAACATATTCTTTCCTTTAATTTCTACATGGTATCAGAGCCATTGCTGCGAATTTTTCGGCAAAGGTTTCAGTTTACAAAGTGGTCTAAGATACACACAACACCATCGGATGTGGGAGTTGGTCGTCACCGCCCGTCTCAGAAGGAAGAACGACCGCCGATCGACACTCCATCCAAACCGCATCACCGTCCGACCACGCGCGTGTGCACACGCGCCTCCAGAATATTCTTGCTGTTCTTCACGCGCCGGCTCGTGCGAGTATTTGCGTTGAGCTCTATCAATGATTTTTGTTCCGACGACCTCAACTCGGTGTGGCGACTCAGACCTACTGGTTCTTCAGCATCAGTTTTGCCTTTTTTGGAATTTTTTCCCTTTCCATCACTACTGCTGCCTTTTACCACTGCTGCCTTTTTTACCACTGCTACCGTTTAAATTTTTTTTTTTTAAATATGGTTGACAAAAAGAAGGTAGATATGGTTTTGTACTCAAAGAGCCCCTCACTTCAAATTAGTCTGGTGAAGTAGATGGAACAAACTACCTGGCTTGGTCTCGGTCTTGTTTATTACTCATTGAAGCTAGAGGTTTGCAGGGATACCTTGATGGTGGAGCAAGTAAACCAGTTTCGACAGATTCGCCCTTTAACAAGTGGAAATCCGAGAATTTTCTTATTATGTCTTGGTTAATAAATTTCATGCAGCCAACTATTTCTCAAGGATATTTGCTTCTTGATACAGCTAAGAAGATATGGGATGCTGCTTCACAGACGTATTCACAAACTGGAAACTATGCTCAGAAGTATGAATTGCGACAGAAAGTTCATGAAACCAAGTAGGGAAATCTGAATATCGCTCAGTATTTTGTTAAACTTAGTGGGCTATGGCAGGAACTGGATTATTATCAAGACTTTCAAGCAAGATGTACTGATGATGCGACTCAAGTTCAGAAGTTGATTGAAGTAGAATGTGTTTATGATTTTCTGGCTGGCCTAAATAATGAGTATGATCAGATTCGAGTCCAAGTTCTTGGATGAGATCCTTTTCCATTCTTACGACAAGAATCCTCATTTGCACAGTAAGAGGAGACTAGGAGGAACTCTATGGTTCACAGATCTAACATTGACAAAGCAGGGTTGATTGCTAATTCTGCAAGAGAACATATCTAGACTGCAAAGAGCAGTTCTTCAGATAGAGAGCAATTATTTTGTGACTATTGCGGTAAGAACAGGCATACTAAGGAGTTCTGCTGGAAATTACATGGACTCCCAACTAAAGGGCATGGAGGAAAGCGGGTCAGTTCTTCTAGACCATAGGCACACATATCCGATAGTGGAGCTTTATCTGAGGAACCATCTACTGCTGGAAACTTTTCTGATAAGAAGATTCAGTCCTTGAAATGATTGTTGCCACAACTTGATTCATCCTCAACTCAGATTGCAGCATCTAATTTTGTTAATTCAGGCAATGCTTTCCTTACCTTTCTTGCAAAAATTGAAAACCCTCTTGGGTTATAGATTGAGGAGCAAATAAACATACAACAGGCTCTATAAAACATTTCCTCACATATTTTAAGTATCAAGGCACAGACAAAATTCACATTGCGGATGACTCTTTAGTACCAATTGCTGGCACAGGTTCTATTGACTGTACTTCCAATATTAAACTCTCCTCAGTTCTTCATGTTCCTAGATTTCCTATTAATCTGTTATCTGTTGGCTTAATCACAAAAGCACTTAATTGCAAAGTAACTTTTTACCCTACTCATTATATAATTCAGGAACTAAATACGGGGAAAATGATTGGCAGTGGTAACTTGCGCGATGGACTGTATCCATTGGATGACGTTTGTCGTTTTTCAAATTCGGGTACCAGTCAAGCTTTGTTAGGAACTTCTAGAAATCCTTTCCATGAAGTTATTCAATGGCATAGGAGATTAGGACATCCCTCTTTTTCTGGTTTAAGACGTTTATTTCCCACTTTGTTTGCTAAATGTGATTTTAATTCATTAGTACGTGATGCTTGTGAACATGCCAAATACACCAGGCATTCTTATTCTCCAATTAATAATAAGAATTTGATTCCTTTTGCTACTATTCATTCTGATGTTTAGGGTCCTACTAAAACTGTCTCTCTTTCTGGTTATAGATGGTTTGTAACCTTGATTGATTGTTGCACTAGATAGACTTGGGTTTATTTGATGAAAACAAAAAGTGAAGTTTTTTCGTGTTTTCAGAACTTCCATAAAATGATTTGTACTCAGTTTGATGCGCATGTTAAAATCCTAAGAACTGATAATGGTACTGAATACATGAATGCAGTTTTTTGTACCTATTTAGAGTCTAATGGTATTATACATCGGACTAGTTATGTCAATACTAATGCTCAAAATGGAGTAGCGGAAAGGAAAAATAGGCATTAGTGGAAGTAGCTAGGTCTCTTATGTTCACTATGAATCTTCCCAAACCACATTGGGGGGATGTTATTTTGTCTGCTGCTTACCTTATCAATCGTATGCCTCTTCATACTTTAAATTTTAAAACTCCATTAGAGGTTCTTCAAGGAAAAAACTCTTATATTGTACCTCCTAAAGTCTTTGGTTGTGTTTGGTTTGTTCATCAGAATGGTTTAAGCAAATTAGATCCTAGAGCTTTGAAGTGTGTGTTTGTTGGTTGCTCTACTACTCAAAGGATACAAGTGTTATCATCCTTCTTCTAGGAAATACTTTGTGAGTATGAATGTTACCTTTCGGAAGTTTGAATCTTATTTTCCTTCCCAGTCACCTCTTCAGAGGGAGAAACATCAGATGGAAGAGGTGATGGATGGCATTTCTTTCCAGGGGAGATTCCTGTAACATAAATAGTAAGAGAGAGCAACCACCTAAATCTCTAGGAATATTGGATAGACCTGATTTGAAAACCTACACACGGCAGACTAATACAGATACAACCATGGAGCATGAGACCTCTGATCAATCGTCCACTCCAATTTCAGTCCCTGAAGATACAGAAGAACAAGACCTTAGTGAGTCTTCTTTAATTCCTATTGATTATGATTCTAATCTTGATTCCAGTCCTTCTGACAATGACCTTAATATTCCTATTGCTCTTAGAAAAGGAGTTAGAACATGCACTAAACATCCCATCTCCCATTTTATCTCCTATAATGCTTTGTCCCCTTCCTATAGAGCCTTTGTTTTGTCTGTTTCTTCTGTTTCTATACCGCAGGATTGGCAAAAGGCATTACAGGACTCAAAATGGAAGGCTGCAATGGTTCAGGAGATGAGAGCTTTGGCAAAAAACAAGACATAGGATCTTGTAACTCCTCCACCAAGAAAGAAGCCAGTTGGATGCAAATGGGTGTTGAGGGCAGATGGTTCAATTGAGAGGTACAAGAGTAGATTGGTAGCTAGAGAATTCAGTCAGATCTATGGAGTTGATTATCAGGAAACATTTGCCCCTATAGCCAAGATGAACACAATCAGAATTTTGTTGTCTTGTGTAGTCAATCTTGACTGGGAGTTACATCAATTTGATGTTAAAAATGCTTTTCTACATGGTGATTTGAAAGAAGAGGTGTATATGGAGATTCCTCCTTGATTTGATGATGACAAAACCAGAGGAAAAGTTTGCAAGCTGAAGAAATCATTATATGGGCTGAATCAATCACCAAGAGCATGGTTCGAAAGGTTCAGCAAAGCTATACCTTCTTTTGGGTATATTCAGAGCGATGCTGATCATACTTTGTTCATTAAACATTATAAAGGTAAGATCATATTGGTTATTGTTTATGTTGATGATATAGTGATGATTGGAAATAATGAAGAAGAAATGACTCACTTGAGAAATTTGTTAGCTAGGGAGTTTGAGATTAAGGATTTGGGAAAGTTGAGATATTTCCTTGGGATAGAAGTTGCTAGGTCATAAAAAAGAATTTTTATTTCTCAGAGAAAGTACATCCTTGATCTCCTTAAAAAAACTAGTATGTTGGGATGTAAACCTGTAAAATCACCTATTGAAGCCAATTATAAGCTTTAAGCTGGAGGGGGAAGTTCAGTTGATGTTGGCAGGTATCAGAGATTGGTTGGGAGATTGATTTAGCTTGCCCATACTATACCAGATATTGCATATGCTTTAAGTTTAGTGAGTCAGTACATGCATGACCGTCGGGCGTCTCACTTAGAAGCAGTGCATCGGGTTCTAAGATATTTAAAATTAGCTCTAGGTAGAGGACTTTTATTTTCTAAACATGGCCATTTAATAATAATAAGCTATACAGATGTGGATTGGGCTGGTTTCCTTGATGACAGGAGATCAACCTCAGGTTATTGTGTTTTTGTTGGAGGAAACCTGGTGTCACGACCCGTTTCTGTGGGCCGGACCGGCATTAGAACCTGGGTGGGCTTAAGGTCTCCGAGGCCCGTAGTAAGCCTTTGATAGTTAATCCATATTCTATTTATAATTGTGGCTTCAGGCCCAATAACTTTATTCCACAAATGTATCAAATCAAAGAACAATTAATATATTTAATGTATATTCTTACTATTCAATTACAACCCATTTGGAATACAATTACGGAACTCTACCTTTTTACATCGTTATTTCAATCATTAACAATCTGCTATGATTAATGTTTCAACTCCATAGGGCTTTTCTTTCTTTCTATTACCTGAAAAAAAATAGTAGGCTGGGGTGAGCGCTAAACTTAATGAGTAGGGTTAGATAACCCTCACACCCCATACAATCACTCATATGCTAAAATAAATCATTTTAGTCCTCCGACTAGTTATATGCTCATGCAGGTTGTCACACAAATGGCAATACAACAGCAACCACAATTATTATCATCTTCATGTAATCACATCACGTGAAAATTAGTTAGTGGCATTACCAAATCCCCAGATGAGCCGTCCTCCCACATGGCCCATCCTCTCCTGACGTGTGCAGCAGGGGGCCAATCCCCCATACATGGTCGACCAGTCTAATCCTCACTTGACTAGTCCTCTCATTGTTTTTCCATTCTCTCTTTTCTTTTCCATACCAACAGGAGGCCACCATGTGGTTTTCCATATCATTCATATCATATCATAAGATGCACACGGGGGTGCCGATCTCACCATACATGGCCAACTGTATCGTAGACCGTTTTCACAATTCCATGGTGACCCACTTCATCTCAATTCCACACAAACAAGGCACAGTAATATCACATCACAGGTAATCAAGCAATCTTTAATCGGAACAATAATGCAGCACAATATGGTAATTTACCAAGTAATGCATGCTAACATTTAGTCGTGATGCATGACTGCAAAAATGCAGGTGGATAATAGAAGTTATCTAACACTACTCACAGTTCTTTATTGTCCTTTATAGGACTACCCATACTGCTGCATCCTTCCGGCTTTTGTCTCACCGTCCTGGAATTTTATAAGCATCTAGAACGAAAATTCGATGTAAGAATTTTACCGGACTCACCGCCGTGTACGGTGGCCAGAAAATCAAACTTTACTGGACTCATTCGATCTTCATACCGAAACACTTGAAATTCTCTGTAGAGGCCAAATACGGTGCTATCTTAAAGAGACAGTGGGTCATTTGGCTAGATCGGCCGTCATAGCCATCACCACGCCACCACTCGTGGTGGTTTCAGTTCCCTCAACTAGGAGCGTTGATTTCTAGATGGGAAGCGTTCGCACAAGAGAGAAGAGTTTATCAGAACTCACCTCGAGGCCTCAAGTCGCCGGAATTGCTTGAACTCACCGGATTCGCTGTTGCGTCGCTAAGAGGAAGAATCTCGCGTCGTCGCTGCTGAGGGCCTGATCGACGTGAAGAAGGATTGGCAACGTGACCGGCGGCATGAGAGGGATCAATCGCCATCCCTCGCTGTCAGTCTGGTAGCCGGAGATGAAAGGAGAGGGAGGAGGGGGAGTCGCGCGACTGAAGAAAAAGAAGAAGAAGATGAAAAGAGAAGAAAGAAAAAAAAAATCTAGAGCTTCTAGACCATTCCGATTCGATTCGAATCGATTTGGTCTAATTCAATGATTTGGCTCGATTTTTACTCAGTTTGCAGGTTTTCACTTGGTTTTCAGGTTATTCGTGCGGTTTTCAAAAAATAATTTGATTTCTAGGTCCGGTTCGATTTATTTTTGATTATTTTAGCTAGGTTCCGTAACATTTCCTCCATTTACTCAATAATAATAAAAATATTATTAGTAATGATATGTGATTTTAGGATATTTAATTTATATATATTATAATAGATTAATTGTTGGAGTTTCATATTGTTTCTCAAAAATTTTAACTGTCCTCAAATCAAAAATTCTGACAATATATTTGGGCTTGGGCCCAATTGCATCATACATAATCATTACTATATAGAGCTTTGTCTTCAATTATTTATTTTTATTATTTATTTTTTTTCAAGCAACAATTATTATATTATATTATTATTTAATACTCTTATATTTGTTTGAATTGGTATGTGAATGTCCATTTGCACTCTTGCATGATAAGGTTTAATTAATTAATATGCTTGCATTTAATTGCAATGTTTGATTATTTGTGTTGTGACATTGCTATGCCTTGTTTGTGTGGAGTTGGGATGCAGTAGGTCACCATGGGTTTGTAAGGACGGTTTTGGAAATGATGAACATATGGAATTCGACCGTCAGCTATTTATGGGGAGATCGGTGCCCCATGTGCACCTGATGATATGGATTATATGGAAAACTACAGAGTGGCCTCCTGTTGGTATGGAAAAGAAAAGGGAGTATAAAAAAAAAGAGAGAAAGAATGAATGAATGAAATGAAAAGAGAGGACTAGTCAAATGAGGATTAGACCGGTCGGCCAAGTATGGGGGATCGACTCCCTAGTGCACACGTCACGAGAGGATGGGCCACGTGTGAGGATGGCTCATCGGGGGTTTCGGTGATGCCACTAACCAATCTCCACGTGTTTGATTACTTGAAGGTGTGATTATTTGTGGGTGTTGATGATGTGCCCTTTGTTTGATTGGATAAGTGTTCATTTTAGTAATATAGGAAGCATTTTGTGCGAATGCTTGTGTTATGCAATAATCACAATTCATTATTAGACTCACATTTCTTTGTTTAACTTTTCCACGTTGTAGACACTTCTTTGTTCCGGTTAAAGCTCTGTCTCCTTCCCCGCAGAGCTAGAAAAATAACTTTTAGAATCTACAATTATTTAAGTTATGTAGCTATATGTATTAAAATATATTTTTATTTATCTGTTAGTGAACTCCGCAGTTGTAGGATTGTAACCGATAAACTGATGAGGAGATGTATTTATTTATTTTTGTGAATGCATGAATCTATTAGCCACATTAAGTATGCTTTGTATTATAATTGGGCCCAAACAATAAAATGTTTAAGACATTACATTTGGGCCAAAGTATAATATAACTATGAGATTGATCATGCATGGCAATATGGGCTGATTGATTGGAATTCATATTGATATGGTTGAATTTTAGTGGTTCATGCTTATTACGGGCCTCAGGGGTCTTATGCTTACTTGGGCCTTAGTGCCAGTTCGGCCCATGGTTTCTGGTCGTGACAGGCTGTCGAGCATGATTTCGATTAGTTGGCTCGCCAAAGTCATAAACAGATGATAGATTTGAGCTCCTTATAAAATTTCGAGTCAGGTGGTGGAAGTCTTGCAAATTTTTGGGCAGGATCGACTCTCAGGCCACCCTAAAATGCGATGCCGGTGGAGGTTTGGTGATCGACCGGCGAGTCTCCGACGAGGCCCCAAGAGGCAGAATCATCTTCTCGTGCAGATCGTGGAATTGTAGTCCGATTTTCGATTGGTATGCTCTAAGACTTAGTTCCTTATTTTTGGTATAAATTCCAAATTTAAAATTACTGGTTGATTATGTTGATTTAGAATAAATAGTCAATTGAAGGACTTTGAAATGTTAGGTAGAATGTTGGATTTGTCATGTGGATTCTGAATATTCAATTAGAATTGCAACCTGACCTCGATTAATAATTAAATCGTTCATTAGTGCATATTTTGTGTATAGACTTATAAAATTGAAAATGTCCAGAACTCAATTATCCTTGTGTTGCCTAACTGACCTGTTACAAGGTAGCTAATAATCAGAAACTACATAGAATTGTTTAGTTACTTAATTATACATATGTGGAAACATAGTTAATAAACTACGAAGTAATGCAAATTTGGTACATAGGCTTCTAAGCTGAAAAATCGCTGAAATGGATGAAATAGCAGTTAGCATGACCTTAGAAAGACTTAGTCAATTAATTAGATAATTGTTAATTTAGTTTAACTAGAATCGATTACTGTTGTGAGTTAAAGTTGAGGAAGTTTTAGTTCTATATAAATACAACACTGAACCTTAATAACTCCAAGTATAAATTATAAACCTAAGAACAAGCAACTACTATTCTTCATTAAAATACAATTTAATTGTTAGTAAAAGAATGTACTAACATGTAGTTCAAATATGGATGGGTTGAGCTATTCACTGTAAAGGGAGAAAGAACTATTTGTGGTTTGTTTATTTTGATAATGTAATTATATAGCGTTTTGATAAACTAAGAATATGATGTTAGTTGGTATTAATTATGAATTGAATAAATGTTTAGATGAATGAATAATGGTTATGGTAGACGGGATTTGTCGCTATGAATTGCCCAATGGATGGGCTTTGAGAATTTATTATTGAATTGTAGGTTTAAGCAGGTGGTTTAATCCAATATTTAGGGGAGGTTCTGCCAAAATTTTGACATAATCTAAATTAGTTTTACTTGTAAATAGGTTGTAGGATTTATTTAGGATAATCCTTTATTATTATATAGGAGAATGCTTTATTTAATTCTTTCCTTCCAATTTCATTTCATTAGAATCACTCTAGTTGGTTCACTGATTCGACAAGTTAGAATCGAAACTTGAATCTTTTCCCATCTAGTGTAGTAAATAATAATAGATAGTATTTACCATTTGCATCATATATAAATTCATTACTATACAGAGCTTTGTCTTTATTTATTTATTTATTTTCAAGTACCACCTATTATATTAAATTATATTCATTTGAGTTGGTATATGAATGTGTATTTGCGCTCTTGCATGCGTTTAATTGCATCGTTTGATTAGTTGTGTTGTGACATATATTTGCCTTATTTGCGTGGAATTGGGATAAAGTGGGTCACCATGGGTTTGTGAGAGCAATCTTTGATACCGTTGGCCATGTATAGGGAGATCGGCGCCCCCGTGGGCATCTAATGATATGGATTATATGGAAAACCATAGTGTGGCCTCCTGTTGGTATGGAAAAAAAAGAGAGTATAAAAAAAATTAGAGGGCTGATCAAGTGAGAAATAGACCGATAGGCCATGTATGGGGGATCGGCTCCCTGGTGCACATGTCATGAGAGGATGGGCCATGTGTGAGGGTGGGCCACATGTAAGGGTGGCTCATCGGGGGTTTTGGTGACGCCACTGACCAATTTCCACTTGTTTGACTATTTGAAGGTGTAATTACATGTGGTTGCTGATTTTGTGCCATATGCTTGACTGGTCTTATGTTCATTTTAGTACTTTAGGGAGCATTTCGTGTGAATGCTTGTGTTATGCAATAATTACTATTCATTGTTAAACTCACATTTCCTTTGTTTAACTTTTCCAGGAAATAGATTCCTCTTTGTCTCACCCAAAGCTCTGTATCTTTCTCCGCAGAGCTACAAAAGTAAATATCTAGTTTCTTATTTTAATTAATTGTTATGTATAAAAACTTTGCAACTTCTAGTCATTTCTAAACTTCGCAGTTGTAGGACCTATATGCCTCTAATCATGTATTAATAAGGATATATATTATCTTGTGAATGTTTTAATTATTTATTTTAATGCTTGTATGGACCCGTAGCCTATTTCATAGATAAGGTGTATTATAAATAGGCCTGATCCATAAACTGATTTGAGATGTTGAAGTTGGGCCAGAAATATGGACTTACTGTTCCTAGAAATCTGATCGACGAGTATAGATTTTATGGGTTAGGCTTACTACGGGCCTCGGGGACCTTATACTTACCTAGGCCCTAGTGCCGGTCCGGCCCATAGTTTTAAGTTGTGACAAAAATGGATGAAGCAACCGGTCCGGCCCATGGTTTCGGGTCATGACAAAAATGGATGAAGCACAAAAGAAAGTCTTGGATATGCAAATCTTTGTGCCGTCTTCATCATCAAATCAAGAACAAGATTATGGTTTATACATAAACTGTAGTCATCTTCTATCTGCCACATATATGGCTGAAATTCGAGGGGTAATTATTTTTTTTTTTTTTATTTTGTAGATCATGTTGATTTATTGATATAATCTAACCCTTGATTGGTAAAATGCAGCTTTGATTTATCTTTATTTCTAGTTGCTTTTTTGGACAATTATTTTTATATGATTTGATGAATTAATTATATTTTATTAGTCAAAAAAATCCTCATCAATATTTTTTATCTTAATTTTTAATTACATGTGCTATTTTTTTTATAAGCAAGAGGAATCGTGAAATTGAATTTTATGATATCTAACCTCCCTTGTTTTCTCTTCTTTAAAAAAAAAGAAAGATAATCTACCATTTTTCTTAGTAACTCACTTCAATCAGTGAATCATTGACAAAGCCATCAGTTTTAACTTACAATGGACTTGGTCGTCGTTTGGATCAAATCAGAATAGATCTAAGAAATCTACTATTGGATTAGAAGGAAGTTGTCCAAATTTTTATCCTTCTCCAAATTCAACCAAACAAACAGATTTACGTTCTAGTTCAATTGATAATGTTAGCAGGGGCAAATCTAGGAGAAATATTTTAAGCCAGTCAAACAAGATTTTTTTAAGCTTTAGAGAGCTAAATATAATTTTTTTTTCTATAATTTTAAGGATCAAAATGTTATTTTCACTAGAAATAAATAAATAAAAAAATCTCGGGGTGGGCGAGGCCCAAGGCTCTGCCCTGAATATTAGGATATTTATGGTCTGATTTTTTAAAAAAAAGATAAAAAAATCTAGCAAATCCTTTGCCAAGATAAAAATTAGTCTGAAATTAACTATATTGAGACCAAACTACAATTTTATAAGTTGATTAAGATCTCGATTTGAAACCACAGATTTGAAACCACAGATGTTGCATAATAATATTGTTGGAATTAAAAAATTTTAATTTCCATTTCAAATATTTTCTTTTTACATATAATAATAGCTTTTGTTGTATATATATTTTGAATGATTTACAGGAGCTACTGCCAATTTACAAATTTGTCCAGCAAATGGAAATGGGTCCAAATTTGAGGCCATTAACATCAAAATTCAAGCAGGAAATTTGTTTGGCAAAAGGCAATGGGTACTATATCGATATTGATGACATGGTACATTTTTTCTTAATTTCCAATTTCTCTATATCTTAATTTAATTTCTTGAATATATTATTCCATATATACTCACACATTATTCACATGCATAGATTTTCTTTTTAAGCTTATAATTTGAAGCATAATATAAATCTAGTATATATGCTAAAAAATTTAGTATTACTTGTAAACATTGATTTTATATGTCAATGGGTTGAAATAATATGATAAGTTATATAATATAGAATAATGCTATCTTTGACTCATTAAATTAATGAAATTCTTATGATCGAAAGGGCTTGAACTCGAGATTTCCTACTCCAAACATTAGCGAGAAGACGAAACAGATCATACCTAATTTGGTATATCTTACTTGCTTCTACTGTCTCTGTCTTAAGCACAATTATTAAGCAAGCCATAACTTAAGAGACTGGATTTTTTTTTTTTTTTTCTTTATTGGGTTCCAAGACAAGCGAATAGGGTTGTTCTCATGCTTGTTTTGTAGTTTGGTTAGAACATTTTGATAGTCTTTGTCCTCTGCTACGTAAGGATTTAGCCATTTAGGAAGTTAATATTAACAGCTTTCCTTTTGCAAAAATAAATAAATAAAAAACAAACAGAGCTCAAAAGATTTACATTTTTCATCTATTAAATTACGAAAAAAATCTATTAAGAAATGTTAACTATGATATAATTATCATTAAGTTGAGCATGCAAGTATGGTTTAATTCATAGTTATCCAATATTTAAAAATATATATTTTAGAACGAAGAAAATACCAATTGGGCTACAGCACATGTCGCTACCAAAGAAAGAATGAAAGGAAGAGTTGAAGAATTTCTTAGAGAATCATAGAAAATCTGCTCAACTTTTTTAATTGTGCTCCTCAAGAGTCACCAGGTATATTTTACCCACCATAAAAATGTAATGACACGGCGGTTCAAAGACTTAATATTACATAATGCATATAATTGTATGATTAATCATTAATTTATCTTGTTAGAAAGTTTGGTATGACTTTGAAAAGATCAAATCAGACAACAAAGTTTTTAAGGTTAAAAGATTACAACTTCTTATCCCTCGTCCTATTTTGTTTGCATGATTTGACAAAACATGGATATTAAAAATTTAGTCAACAAAAATTATTTTGCGTGTTTTTACCTTAACTCATTAAGCCATTAATAAAAGTCATTCATTTAATGAACAATCATAAAGGTTATTATGGGAAAATAATTATTTAAATATACAAATTTAGAAACCTTGCAAATATTTTGGAACATCCAAAAAAGGAATAACAAGCAAACAAAATGGGATAGAGAGAGCATATTTTTCCATCTAAATATTAATTTTATGTTTTGTACAACAACAGAAAAGGGACAGAGAGAAGTAGAAGAAGACTGGCAAGAAGAGAGAGATGAAATTATGATAATGATGGAAGAGACAAAAGCAGAAGATGAAAAGACAAATTGATGACAATAATGGAACACACAGAAAAGGAAGGATATCCACAGGAAAAGAAAAACAAAAGCGCAAAAGGAAAAGAAAAGATGGAAGTAGAAGAAAAAATACTAAAAATAGGAGGTAAAAGCATGTTAATGGAAGCAAATCCCTAAGAAGAGGAAGGTGAAAGCATGAGAAGAATGAAACATATGAAAGTGGAAGGACATCCACAAGAAAAGGGAGATACAAACAAAGAATATACACAAATAGAGACAAAAATGGCAGAAAATCACAAGAAGAGGAAAGCAAAATCATTGTCGTTGTTCATACTGCAGAGAGGGAATCTACCGTTTCAATATCAAATAATATTAAGGATGACATTATACTTATAGATAACACGGTCTACTATAATTTTTACCTTTTTTTAATTAACTCTTGCTTAGAATTTTTTAATTTCAAAGTATAAAGATTAAACTGATATTATGCGCATAAATACAAACATTATGCGCTTGTTGGTTCCTATTAGGGGTGAATTCGGACGATATGGAACAGAATGACTCTCTTTCCAATTTCTTTCCGAAATATTTTGAAATTTAAAATTTCACTCCATTTCATTCCAAATATTTTTTTTTTTTTGGAATTTAAAATTTCATTCCATACTATTTTATGAAAATTCGATTTAAAATTCGGTAATTCCAAATTTCTCAACTGTAAACACAAATGTAGTCTATTATAATATATTATAATATATAAATTTTTAAATTTAACAAAAAATAATCAATATAATTATTTAAAATTAGATATAAATATTAAAAAAAACACAATTAAATTGCAATAAAACAATAAATTCAAGCTTATTGATGAGGAATGAGGATTACCCTCACTTGATAACTTTCCATTTAATTAGTAATGAAGTAACAGCAAAAACAAAAAAACACAAAGTTAGTGCAACCGTGAAATAGATATAATAAAATTCAAAAACAATAAATTAGAAAAAAAAAAATAAGAATTAAAAGCAAAAATAGGTCAAGAGGGCAAATCACATAAAAAATTTCAGAAATTTTCCAAAGTTGATAATCAAAAAAAGAAATTTCCTTATCGAGCACAACAACAAAAAAAAAAATAGATATTTCTTGGTTCCCTCTCTGGTTGTACTGCATATTTGTTCTTTACAGTATTATGGAAATATTGGGGAGGGAAAATAGGAGAACAATCTTTGAACTTTTATACAATTAGATAATTTTTTATTTTCTTAATTTAGAAACCAATTAAACCAACAACCCATGTACCCAGTTTTTTAACCTGGTCAATATCCGGACCGAGTTTAATAACACTGATATTTAACTTAGCTGGAATGTTACCTAAATGGATTATAATTAAGTAAAATTATTATGATTTTATATTATACCAATTCAAATTTCTCAATAACAACAACATCATCAACAATCAAATTAATTTAGGCTTTCAAAAAACAAAATGTTCGAAGTTTGTTTTAGTGGAAGATCCACTTAATGAATGACTAAGTACATAGAAAGTCCACTTAGTAGGTGCGATGAGTGAGAGGTCTCGAGTTCGAGTTCTCAAGACCACAAGAGTTTTCACCAATTTGGTGAGTCAAGAGAATGACTACATTCTATTGTGTAGTCCATAGGGTTATTTCAATCCATTGAGTCTCCTTATGAATAAAAATAAATAAATTCTAGACAAGAGATGGGTGGATGCTACAATTGTTAAAAAAAAAATAGTTCATAATATCAATTGAAAAAATTAAAAGAATTAGTCAAAACTATAAAAATATCAAAGTTTAAATTTTTAGTCATTTGGCCTATTTTTAATTCATTAGAATGTTAAATAAGTCAAAATAACACAGGCTACTCTCTCCAAAATTCATTAAATTAGTGAAAACTCATAATAAAAAGAACTTTACAGTACTGCTTATAAAAAGTGAGAATATATATATATATGTATGTGTGTGTATACGATGGCTTGAATATTGTCAGCACAGTCTATTTTCTTTGTCTTTCTTGAGGATTTGTCTCCCTTGGTATTTAAAAAAATTTAATTTCATTAGTTACATTAGTTTTTTTAGTTAAATTCTATTGGTTAAAAAATAAAATAAAAAACTATCCGTCGTATTTATATCAAGAATTTTATATTGTATATTACCGAGATATATATATATATATATAGGCATGGCCACGGTTCCGGAACCGGCGGTTCCGGTTCCAGAAAAGCTGGAACCGGAACCGAACCGAAATTGGCCGGTTCCGGTTCCGGTTTGGAACCGTCCGGTTCCGGTTCCGGTTCCGGTTCCGATCCGATTACAAAACCGACGGTTCCGATTGGTTTTCCGGCGAATCGCATAATTTGAAATTTTAAATTTTGAATACCGGTTTAAAAAAAAAAATTATATTAACATAAAAAATTTAAAAATACTGTTAAAAAATTTTAAAATATCAAGACCAACTAAAAAAAAAATTATTTGAACATAAAAAATTTAAAAATACACCTAAAAAATTTCAAATTTTTAAGACCGGTTTAAAAAAAAATTTGAACTGATTTTTTTTTTTTTAAGTTTGAACATAATGATTTTTTTAAAAAAAAAATTTGAATTGATTTTTTTTTTTTAAGTTTGAACATAATGATTTGTTGTTAAGACATTTAACAACAAATTTAAAAAAAAAAAAAAAAAAAAAAAAAAAAAAAAAAAACAAAAATCTGACAGTTACAACGGCTAGAACCGCCGGTTCGAACCGGTTCGAACCGGCGGTTCTAACCGGCCGGAGAACCGGCGGTTCCATTCCGGTTCCGACCGGTTCTATGGAACCGCCGGTTCTGGTTCCACATTTGCTGGAACCGGAACCGAACCGGAATTTTCCGGTTCCGGTTCTCACCGGTTCCGGTTGCGGTTCCGGGCCGGTTCGAACCGACGGTTCCGGTTCCCGGAACCGCAATATGGCCATGCCTATATATATATATATATATATATATATATATATATAAAGTTTATTTTTATTTAATTCTATTATTAAGACTTCTTATTTTTCACATTTTAAGGAAAGTATTGACTTTAAAAATTGAATTCTAGGACGAAACAGTAAAAATACAAAGATTCTTAAAATTGTTTTATACAACGTGTAACATAAACAAAAGGGAAAATACATAGGCTTTAAAGAGCTACCAATTCTAAGATTGAATATTATAGGTTTCATATTTTATATAATGTTAAATGAATCAGCATTGGAAAAGACAAATGGCACATTAGATTTTCTTAGATTTTGCTTTAAAATTTGATGCCAATCATTTCAAACTAATTTAGTTTTTGTTTATATACTACTCCCCCGTTCCACTTTAATAACGAAAGGGTATTCTATTTTATTTCAATTTAAATGTTTATTTAGAATTTTAAAAGTATATTAATTTTTTTTTAATTTTATTCATATTTATTAAGTATTTTACAACAAAATTAATGAAGAGTTTTTAATTTTAAGAAGGGTAATTTAGACATTCAACCTTATATTTTAAAAAATCAATGTGTTCCGATCATTTTCTTAATTTTTGTAAAAAGATCAAATGTTACTATTAAAATGGAATGGATGGAGTAACTTTTATTCAAGTACAAAATTTGAAGGGTACCTATAAGTTCAAAATTTAGAAATTAGAGTATAATATCTTAGGGACCCAAGTATAAAATCATTAATAAAATTTAGCAACCAAAATTTAGCAATTTAGAAACAAGATCATCAAATTTTTTGATATAATGAAAAAGATCATGAAGTTTTATTACCCTTCTTTTGACAAACCTAATACAGAATTCTAACATTACTACCCTGCAATGCTAGCTTTACTAGTAGTCTACATTACAGACTCAATACACCTAAAATATAGACAAAGTAGATGACTTCCTCAAGTCAGTTCTTTCATTTAAGCAGCAGCCAAACAAACTCCTGAAACAAAGAAATCAGATGCAGCATCAGATATATGGAGTGATGGAAATTTCACCATTTCTTCATTAATAGATGCAGCAAGGCTTGATATGCACAGTGAACATACATAAAATTTCATCAATCTTCTTAAACCAAACCATCATTTAGCCAATTTCTCATAATTGCAAAAGCCTGCTCTGCATCTTCATCTTCTTCGGGCGAGTTAGGACGATGTGCAAAGCTGTGACCTCTTCCCTCGAAAGTAACTACCTTTGATCCCTGACCAATGCGCTTCTCGAGATCTTTCAAGACATCAACTGAGCAAAGAGGATCGTCGTCCCCTGAAATAAATAGTACTGGCACCTTTACATTGGAAGCTATTGATGGATCAATCCTTGTGCCGTAAAAAGAGACCCCAGTGCTAAAACAAGATCCCTGGTCTTCAGATAGCACGTCCACCACTCGGCCTCCTCCATAGCAAAACCCAATTATGCCAAGCTTCTTTGATATTCCTGCAGCTAAAAGTTCATCAGCCATCCATTTTGCTGCTGTGGCAATATCCTTCACAATCCTGTTGGCTTCTTGTTTCTTAATCCACTGTTCAAATATGGACTTTGGCCTGTCTTTTCCCCATGGGTCTCCGCGAAATAAGTCAGGAACCAGAACACTGCAGTTAAAGGACAAAATTATGCAAGGTTTGAGAGTCAACTAGACCAATCTAAAATGAACTACTAAAAATTACAAGATCATCAATCTACAACAACTTTGAGATATTTAAAGGAGCACAAATAGATTAGAAAACAAACTTCCAAACTAACTGCATGTTAGAGAACAAAATTAAAAATAACTAAATACACAAGTACTCAATCTTTCTGCTAGCATATAGGATGTAATTAATTCCAGAATTGTATAACCCCGGATAATTAGACTCAATATCAATAGGAAATGAAGCTAATTGGAATAAGAAGATCATACACACATAAGAAGAAGCCAAAGGTTGAGAATTTAGTGTTACTTTATTGGACATAAGAGCCATTAAGGGTGTGTAATATTAAACAAAGCAAAAATATTATTCTTAACTGACATTCAAAAATTAGTTTATTCACCAAGCCACAGAAAGTTCAAGACGGGTTGATTCGGAATTTTATCAACTACAACAGCAAAGCCTTAATCTCAAACTAGTTGGAGTCGACTATATGAATCCACACTAATGTCAAGAAGCAATAAATCTTTTGATTTCGAATTTCTTGAATCTGCATCGAGTTCCTCAGTGATTCGGAAATATTTCACATTCTTTGAAGCAGATGAATATATTTAGTATTTAAAATTTCTAAGTTGAAGCTGCCCTAAACGGGACACCGAGAAGTATCTACACCATTCAGAGGAAAAACTTAAATGTGTTAGGAAAATGGCAGAAGGATAGACATCATCATCTTTCACTTTTTGTTTCAAGGTTTAAGCAAACATACTTGTAGCCATTACAGGCAACACGGTACGCAAAGTCTCTTGTAGATGAATCTTCAAACCCAAAAATATCAGACAAGAGCAGTATGCCAATTCCATTGTTATTTTTCACTGCCTTGAAGAGGTAAGCACGGATTGTATCAACACCATCACCAATTGACAGTTCCATTCCATTGACTAACTCGCATGCCTCATCATTTATGTCATCTTCAACTTTGAACAAATTACAAGAAACTTTATGGGAACATTCTCTGTAATTGATCTCTGAGGATAAAAACTGCATTTTTTTTCTGAAAAGAAACTGAAGCTTCACAGTCAGAATTTGCATACTTCCAACAAGACTAAGAAAATGCTAGAATTAGTAAAATTGCTATTCATATATCGATGGAGGAATTATTTCCTAGATCCTTACAGGAATAACAATAATTGTTGATGATGTTTTTTTTTTTTTTTTTTTTTTCTATTTTCAGTATAACAAAGAAAGAAAGGAATCGACCCATTTCCATCAAGAATATGCATTTTGGGAATTTTAGCTAGAAAAATTGAATATTAAAGAAAGGGAAATGGACGTACAGGAGAACGAAGCAGAGGAGAAGAAGGCGACCCTGGAAGAAAGTGAAGGTGGCGGCGGAGAGATGACCGTGGCCTTGTGGTGATAGCCGCAGCGGCGGCGCTAATTAAGGGTGAGAAATTTGCGGCGGTGGCTGAGGCCAGCCCCATGTCACTGTCTTTGAAGTTTGAGCGACAGAACACTGGTTAAAAGTTAGCAACTGTCGGAAAAAGTTAAAAACGGAAACAGAGCGGCAAACCTGAAAATATCTAGTTTTGGAAAATCGATATTATTTCCTCCCATGGGAAATCCTAGCCTTGCAAATTTTTAGTAGTACATAGAAGCTTGACATTCCCTTTATATTTTAAAAGGGTGGACAAAAATAGGTCGTACCGATCGAATCCAACAGAATTAATCAGTTTGATTCAATTTAATTTTAAAAGTTTTCAGTCTGATTTTTACTTGTATAAAAAATTCAAATGTAAACTGTTTAATTCTTAAAAATTCTCAAAAATCAATTTCACCCAAAAATTAAATTCAAGCAGAAACATTGAATCGAAACGCATTGATTCGGTTCAATTAAATTATCTCAACTCCACTCCACCTGAACTATCCACATATGATTTATATATCCGTTCAGAGATCTATAATAAAAACACCCATAGTTTTCATCACTTATAGAAAATAGTTTCAGATATGAATTATTAACACGTGATTAACGGTAAAAAGAAATTGATATTCTAATAATCACAATACCTAAACACAACAGAAGGCACATGTTCAATTTTGTAATAATCTTCTCCTCCATCTTCAAGCCTAATCTTGAATGCTTTAAGCATTGATCTGATCTCTATTTCCTGGAGTGAGATGATAAACTTTAGTCCATCAGGAACCATCTTCATAGATGTGCAATTTGAAATCTCTACTTGGCAAAGATTAGCCATGGCTCCTTCTTCCACCTTCCAGTCTTCAAGGTTAGGCAAGTCAAAAAGAAACAAAGACTTCAACTGAGGAAAACCTTTATCAGCGCAAACCATTGTTGTCCCAAGGAACGAATCCATTTGTAAACGGAGGATTCTTAAGTTGGGTAATCTCTCCAGTTTCATCATTGGATCTTCAGAAAGTCTTGATCCTTGTAGGTTTAATTTGGCCAAATTTGAAGAAAATTGATGCCACTCTGGTAATTTCTCTATCCGCCCCTCGATGTTCAGCTTATAAAGATAAGGACATCCTGTTATAACTTCATTTACAGTAGAATCTTCATTACTTACAAAAGATAAAGACTTCAAATTATTAAATGTAGCACCAGATTTGAAGAGCAGTCCAAATTTTGGATCATCTATCACTAGTTTCTTTAGATTAGTCAAACTCAACAGATCTTTTATCTTGCATTTTTCTGCAGGAAAGTTGACTAGTGTTTGCAGGTTGCACAAATAAGCCAATTGCCATCTTTCAGAATCTTCACCACAAGACTCGGGAAGATATAAATGCCTTAGTCTTTGCATCTTCCATATCACATTTGGTATTGCTATAGTTGAATTCCAAGTCAAAAGGTCTAGAGTTTGCAAGTACCTCAAATTCCCTATTGTAACTGGCAATTCATCTATATCAGTATCTCTCAAGCTGAAGAATCTCAAGTGAATAAGCTTGCCGATTTCTTTAGGTAACTTGCCATTTTGACCTTGCATTCCTTCAAGATCTAAGACTCTGAGGAACTTAAAATTTTTGAACACAGATTTTATAGATCCCCATTTCTCCACATGACATGCCTTTTCATGGAAATACAAAAGAGACCTGAGATGGGAATTCCTTTTGTATCGAGAGGGGATAAATTTTTTAAGGACTCCATTAGAATATACAGCTAGCCTACGAAGTCTACCAAATGACCTTGCATCACTTACGATGGCTTGAGGAAAAGAATAGATTGTTTGATCATTTACATGTAATTGACTGAAACTTTCAACAAAATTTTCTTGCTTTGCCTTTGACAAACACAAGTCTCGCATAAGATCATGCATACGACAAGTTCTAATACTTCCAGTTGAACCCCTTTCTACTACTTGAACCATACACCTCTCAACCAACTCATC
Source organism: Jatropha curcas (assembly GCF_041381405.1). Lineage (NCBI taxonomy): Eukaryota > Viridiplantae > Streptophyta > Magnoliopsida > Malpighiales > Euphorbiaceae > Jatropha > Jatropha curcas. Next base: position 23,541,070 of record NC_143159.1, read on the forward strand.
TAAGTAACGTTGAGCCACATCTTCCATAATTTCCTCTTCCATTTCATCATTGTGCATAGATGATATGAATCCTTCGGCAATCCACATTTGGATTAACTTTTTCGTAGGTATTTCATAGTCTTGCGGAAAATGAGCCAAGTGAAGAAAGCAAGGTTTCAACTGATATGGCAATTCATGATAGCTTAAAGCTAAAACCTCTGATACTCCAAAGCCTTTGCCTCTCCTCAAGTGGGAAATAATATTTTGACTAACTTTATCCCACTCATAGATACTTGTTTTAGTTGCCAGTAGTCCTCCAAGCACAATGATTGCCAATGGTAGGCCTGTACATTTTCCAACCATTTCCGTTCCTAATTTCTCCATTTCTGCTCTAGCTCTATAGTCTGCAACAAGTATACGTAACTTTTAAACTGAAATTATAACAATCATGATGACGGGAACACTTGATGCATGACACTTAAAATTAAGTGATTCATAGCAATGCAGTGGGACAAGTACTGTAGAAAATCTTATATTCCAAGTTCATGCAGAATTTCAGATTAGTATACTAGATAATTTAAAGAAAGTCCCAAGATTAAGAATGCAATAAAAGAAAAAAGTGACCAGTCGTGTGTTTTCTATTTCCTAGATTTACTAATAGGAGAGTTCAGAGTCTTCTATATCAAGTACAAATAATTTTCTTTTTTCCCTTTCCACTTTCTGAAAATTGAACTGTAATTTCATTTCACAAAGAGTGAGCTCTGTTTTCTAAGAAATGATAAATCAATTTTGAACCATAAGCCAAATTGGTAACAGCAAAATTTCAAGAATCAAATTCAAATCGCCAATCTCCTAACCACCAAAATTAAAAAATTGCCATCAAGATGTTTAATTTTGCAGTTAACTTGAGCAGGCATACACACATTATTTTCTTTCATGGCTTGGCTACTTGGTGAACGCCAAATAAGCTATGTGACTACTGTCTACTTGTTTCTTAAATCTTGAAATTACTCAAGTAATGCTTCTAAGTCCTTGGCTACTTATTATCACATATATGGCAGTGTTCTATTTCTTCAAAATTTTCCTCTTTCTTATGCAAAATTAGAATTGATGCTAATAATTAAACATACAGAACAGTAATAAATTTATCTAAAAATAGCAAATTGGAGAAAAATTTACCTGGATAATTTTTATCAAGAAATGCTTTCCTTTTAAACAATTCCCAGCTCTCTTCATCATTCAAACATCGAGGTTGATGTAGAAAAGACATTGGATCTGGAAACAAAGCAACATCTCTAACCCGAGTTGTGAGCATTATTTTACTACCCGAATTTCTTCTTCCATAAGGAAAAGCAGGACACAAATTATTCCAAGTCTCAACAGTCCAAATATCATCAAGAATGACCAGACATTTCTTCTCTTGTTGAACTTTATAAAGCCTTTTAGCCACTTCATCATCTCTTAGACTAGAAATTTCCTCTCTTTGCTCCTTAGAAGGATTTATTAACTCAAACAAAATTCCTTCCCAAACATCCCTTACTTGAAATTGTTGAGATATACAAGCCCAAGCAAAGGCATCAAAACAATGCCTAACATCACTATTATGATAAACCTTCCTAGCAAGAGTTGTCTTTCCAAGTCCGCCCATTCCATAAATAGAAACAAAAGTTCTTTCACTTTTCAACAATATGCCCACCAAAATTTTCACATCTTCTTCTAAACCAACAATATCTTCTTCAACAAAATGTGAATAGGACCGCCTCACGAGTTGTTGCCTTGAAGAAGAAACTGATGGATTTTCTCTTTCTCTAGGTTGTATACCAATAGTTTGCAAATTGGAATAAAGAGCAGCAATTCTTGATTTTACAGTTCCAATTTCAGATCCAACCTTGTAAAGCTCTACAGATTCTTTAGCAATGGAAGCATACCTTTTGATAACATTGACCACGCCTGATCCTCGCTTTAAAGCAACTTTAAGAGCGAATTCTTCAATAATATCTTCAATATCATAAGCAGTTTCTCTTATCTCAGAAACCCAATTGCGAAGAGTTTCTTTATTATCTTCTTCTTCTTTTCTTGAATCTGCATCTTTTAAAAAAGACTGCATTCGCCTTAGTTCAAATTGCATACTAATAACTTCATCTTTTACTCCTTCTAAGTAAATTGCTTCTTGAATGAGCAAGTCCGTCAGTCTTTGTACTACTATTGCTACTGCAGATTCTGCAGCCATTTTTGTTCTGTTCGGTGGCTGAGAAAGCCTCTCCTTCCTTATTCTCTTTTGCCAGAAAATTAACAATTTGTCAAAAGGAGACAGCCACGTATTAGAAAGTCGTAGCTTATGCAGGAGGGAGGCCCGCAATACGCGTACTATTCACCGGTCGGCCAGAATTTGTGAGGGTCTCTTTCTTTTATTTTTTATTAAAAATTATTATTTTGTCCTCAAGTTATGACGAAAAACAGTCTCACCTTCTGATATCCGACGTCTCAAAATAATAATTCTGTTTTTCTTTTTGAAAATAGTCTTTTATTATTATTATTATTATTATTATACCCTTGTAACACAATTTGTGCGAATAATTTGTCTATATAAAATTATTACATTTTTAATCAAATATAAAGTAATTAGATATTAATTTTTCATTAAAAACTCTATAAATAATTTTAAAATTTAATTAAAAATTATTAATGTATGGGTCTATATGGAAAAAGAAGGATAAATCTTATAGTTGTGAACAAAAACCAAGAATCTTGATTGAAAATGTTTGTAGCAGTAAAAAAAAAAAGAATAGCTAGAAGAAGATGGAAAAAATATCTATGCATTCCGCTGTGTTGTAATTGTTGCCCACTGTCTCTTTTATATACAAAGAAATAAAGAATAGCCATCTAATTAATTTGGATGCTTCCAGACATCCGCCTCAGCAAATTAAAAAATAAATTAACAATTGAACATGACTTTTCTATATATAATCTTTCACCCCTCCCTCAAGTTGGAAGCGGTGAAAAGGTCACCAATCCCAACTTGGACAATAAGAAAGAAAAAGCAAGAGAGTGAAGAGATTTGGTGAAGATATCTGCGAGCTGTTATTTTGTGGAAACATGAGCTGGTATAATGAACCTTTCAAGGAGCTTATATGCAAGAAAGTGACAGTTAATAGCAATATGTTTTGTCCTCTCCTGAAATACAGGATTTTTGTAATGTGAATTGTAGCTTTTTGTCACAGTATAGAGTTATGGGAGATTTAAAAGGAATTTTTAAATCTTACAAGATATAAGTTATCCATTGGAGTTCGCAAACTATGAGTGTGATGCTCTTGTACTCAGCTTCAGCAGAGAATCTACTAACAATAGTCTATTTTTTTGTTTTCCAAGAAATGAGAGATGGACCAAGAAAAATGCAGAAACCCGTAACAGACCTTCTAGTAGTATCTGAGCATGTAGTCCAATCTGCATCACACTAGCAAATAAATGGAAAATTATTATGGCTGGAAAAAAAAAAAAAAGCCGTGAGTGGTGCACCCTTTGAGATATCTGAAAATGTAAAGAGCAGCTTTGTAATGGTCTTGACATGGCTGCTACATATACTAGCTCAGTTGTTGCACTGCATAGGTTATACTGGCTCAGTTGCTGCACTGCATAGGTGATATCTGGTCTTGTAAGACCGAGTTATAGTAATTTTCCTATGAGTCTCCTGAACTAATCTGGATTAGATAATAAGGGATCCATGGTGGATGACTGCTTAATGCCTTGCACTAGAGGAGTTAATGCTGATTTAGAGTCTTCAAGTCCAGTACTCACCAAAAGATCTTGAATATATTTTCTTTGTGAAAGGAATAAACCGGACTCTAATCTTGCTATTTCAAGTCCCAAAAAAAATTTTGCATCGCCCAAATCCTTGACGGTAAATTGCTGGTGAACGAAATTTTTAGTTTCTTTGATTAGGGACTCATCAACTCCCGTTATCAGTACATCATCAACATAAACAAGAAGTATTAGGAGATTAGAACCTAAACCTTTTCTGAACAAACAGTGGTCATGATGAGATTGTTTAAAACCAAAAATTTTCAATTTGGAAGTCAGCTCTTTATTCCATTGTCTCCCAGCTTGCTTCAACCCATAGAGGTATCTTTTTAATTTAAAAACTTGTCCGGGCTTCGCCTAGTCATACCCATCCGGTGGTTGCATGTAAATCTCCTCATCTAGAAATCCAAGGAGATATGCATTGTTAATGTCTAATTGGTGGGCTGGCCAAGAGTAAGTTGTTGTCATGGCTAATAAGATTCTCACTGCTACTAATTTTGCAACGGGTGAAAATGTGGCTGTATAATCAAGGCCAAGGAGCTAGTTGTACCCTTTAGCTATAAGTCTGGCTTTGTATCTATTTATGTATCCATTTGGTTGATACTTCACTCTAAAAACCCATTTATTGCCAATGGCCTTTTTTCCAAGCGGTAAATCTATTAGTGACCAAGTATCATTTGCTTCAAGTGCTGCAAGTTCCTTTTCCATGGCAATAACCCAGTTGTTGTCATGCTTAGCTTGATTATAGGTGTTGGGTTCAAGGACTTTGGACACTTTGGAGTGAAAAGCTAAGTAGGAAGTGCTAAAGGACAGATTTGAAGAGGAAATAACATCAAAAATTTGTGTATTACCTTAAAATGCATGAGAAGTAAGAATGCTAGTATCATTGGACTGTACAGTTGACACGAAGTCTTGTAACCGAGCTGGTTTGTGTTTGATTCTGGTACTTTTTCTAAGTGGTGAAGGTTCTGGTAATGGTTGTGGTTGTATGATGGGATGTGTTAGGATAGATGGTGAAGTGTCCTGTGCGTAAAAGGTAGGATTAGTGTTGATATCTGTGCTGGGATTGTGTAGGGAAGACAAATTTTAGGAAGCGGTTATGTTTTGTGCGGGTGTTACATGCTGGATAATAGGAGATGGTTTGTTATTGGGGAATGGTGTTGTATGTTGGGTAGTAGGGTCTAAAGTAGCTTCTATGTCTGCATCTGAAATTATGTCACTGCATTTTGGCAAACTAAACTGAAATACTGACATACGAACAGAATTTTAAAAAGAAAAGATGGTTTCATGAAAAAAGACATCTCTGGCGTGAAAAATAATTTTGGAATTTAAATCATAGATCTTGTAAGCTTTGTGATGTTGAGAATATCCTAACAAGACGGAAGGAATGGCTATTGGGTTGAATTTTCACTTGGTAGGACTGACATTAGTTGCATAAGTTAGACATCCTATGGTTTTGAGATGACTTATGTTTGGTGCCTTTTGAAAGAGGGCTTCATATGGGGATTTCCAATCAAGAATAACAGAAGGTATCCTATTTATTATGTGGACAGCTGCTAATAGGGTCTCTAACCAAAAAGATTTTGGGAATTGTGCTTGAAACATTAAAGCCCTACTGACTTGGTGGATGGACTGGTTCATTCTTTCAACAGTGCCATTCTGTTGAGATGTGTGTGGACATGATCTTTGGTGTATGGTAACATGAGAGGCAAATAATTTTTCACAATTTTGATTAACAAACTAAGTCCCGTTATCACTTCTAATTTTTATAATAATTTTGTGAAACTGAGTGTTAATCAAATTGTATAAATGAGTCAAAGCAATATGTACTTGAGTTTTAGAAGACAACATGTAAATCCAAGTATATTTTGTATATTCATCAACAATGGTCAACATGAATACAGCACCTGAGATAGAAGTTACCTGATAAGGGCCCTATAGATCAATATGTACAAGTTCAAAGGATTCATGTGTGACTGAAACACTAACAGGAAACGGAAGCCTATGTTGTTTAGCTAATGGACATATAGGGCAGACATAACCTGACATGTCATACTTTGATACATTTGGTATATGTTTGATTCTCTATGGGGATAATGGCCTAGTCTAGAATGCCATAATGCTACGAGATGTTTATTATGACAATCAGAGATGCTGATATTATTACAGGAAATGGTATCAAATTGAAAGGATTGGGAGTTGAGGATGTATAAGCCATACTGTACTTTGCCAACCGCAATAGCGTTCTTACTCTGCATATCCTGTAAAACACAATAATCTGGTAAAGAGTTTACTGAAATGAGGCAGGTTTTGGTTAACTAAGTAAATGAAATCAAGCTACACTTAAAACTAGGCACATATAGGACATCTATAAGGGTGATTCTTGGGTGTAATTTTATGGTTTCAACGAGTATTACTAATCTTATAGTGTCATCTGGTAATTTGACTGTCTTAGGGTGTTTGAATTTAATGTTATGGTCAAAGTGGTTAAGTGAAAAGGTCATATGGTATGTGGCTCCAGTGTCCACAATCCAATCACCACACACCTTAATGCAAGCATCAGAAATTAAAGAACTGGTATTAGTAACTGCAATGCTGGTCACGCTTGCTGTTGCATTTGAAGTTTCTAGAGGAGTATACAAAGACTTTCCTTTCATCACTTTGATCACTTCTTGTTGAATCAATTTAGTTAGGTCTGTGTTCCAGTTACTGTAGGATTCACTTGTGTCAGAATTATGCAGCTCCAAAGGTGTATCTTTCATTTGTGCTGCTGAGTTAACATCGGTGACTGAGTTTCTCTGTTTTTGCTTATACTCCTGGTACCATTCAGGATAACCGTGGAGTTTGAAGCAACTATCTCTTGAGTGGCCACCAATTTTATAATAGTCACAGTAACGATCATCTTTCTTCCAATTACTCTTCTTCTTATTATATCCGGATCGAATATCCCTGACAATGTTCTTCCCCTGTACATGCATTTCAGTAGGACTTTCACTAACTTCCAGAAGTGAATGGTTCACCTCTCTCTGTTTCTCCACACCTAGTATCATAGAGTAGGCCTTATTTATATTCGGGAGTGGATCCATTAATAAAATCTGTCCTTTAACATGTTCATAGGAACTGTTAAGGTCCATAAGAAACTGCATAAGTTTGTCCTCATTACCAAATTCAGCTATAATTCTTGATGCACCACAGTTGCAAGCCGGTAAAGTCCTGAAGCACGCTAACTCATCCCATAGTTTCTTAATTTTTGTGAAATATGCAGCAATCGAGAAATTTCCTTGACTAGAGTTACTTATCTCTCTTTTAATTTGAAACAAAAGAGGACCATTACTCTCCCCATACCTCTGGTTTATCTCATCCCACAGTTCTTTAGCAATACTGACATACAGAAAAGCTTCAGCTAACTCCTTAGAAATGGAGTTCAAAATCCAGGAAATTAACATCGCATCAACTCGTTGCCATTTCTCAAAATTTGGTGACTGAGGATCTGGTTTTTCATATTTCCGGTTTATAAACCCTAACTTGTCTTTTGCCTTTAGCACAATCATCATAGAACGATGCAAAGAAAGGTAGTTAGGGCCAGACAAAGGAGCACACCAATTGTAAACTTGGATGATCTAAATTTTGTAATTTCAAGAAATCATCAGCGTTCTCAGCTTCTGTTCTGCTCGTCATGATCGGGATTTCGGGTTTCATCTCGAATCTTTGCAAAAAGCGAGTTTTCAGCAGAAGAATGAGGTAGTTCATAGATCGATGAACACAGAACTAAGGATACAAAAGAGATTGTCGATGAACCTTCAATGGAGGCTCTGATACCATGAACAGAAACCAAGAATCTTGATTGAAAGTGTTTATAGCAGTAAAGAAAAGAATAGCTAGAAGAAGATGAAAAAATATCAGTTCATTCCAGTGTGTTGTAATTATCGCCCACTGTCTCTTTTATATCCAAAGAACTAAAGAATAGCCGTCTAACTAATTTGGATGCTTCTAGACATCCAGCTCAGCAAACTAAAAAATAAATTAACAATTGAACTTTAACTTTTCTATATACAATCTCTCAATTTGAACTAATTTAATATCCATTCTTAACGTGTGAAAAAAAAAAAAAAAAAAACTATTTTTTATAGGACAGAGGAAGTAGCTTATAATGCCTTAAATGAGTTAAGGGATGGTTTTGTACAACTCTTAATACTCATAAATAACTGCAAGCTAATACAAAAGTATATATTGAAAAGCGGAAAAATTTTTGCTCCATCTTCATCCCATAAAAATTGTTCACTGTTCCGTTTTGGGATGTCTTGTCCAGTTTTATATGTAGTATGCATTTAAAATTTCTTTTCCTGCTTTATCCTTCAATAAATTCACTTTTACATGTAATTGCATATAATTATATCAATAAATTTGTAAATAAGGATAGAATGGCTGAAAGAAAAAACATAAATTATCACTGCATTAGTTGCATCTTCTTTTAAGGTTCCTCCCTTTCTAAGATCCTTGTCCTCAAGGGTTAAAGTTGAAAAAGCTTAGTCCTATGGCTTTTCATTTCAACCAATATAAGAATTGTGCCATTGATTGAACCAATCCTTTCACACAAAGTTTCGGATTTTATAATATTGTATAGCAACAAGACATGACAGCCTCCTCCATTTATTTAATTCTCTCTCTGTATGCAATCTTAAAAACTTCATATCTACTGCCTATGGTATTTCTAGCGACTGGATAGCAAGCTTGGCTGCAACAATGGAAATATTTCCATTAATTAGTTCTAAGGAATTGTTTAGCCTTTCTTGTGTGTCTTTCACACCCATTGCTGTTAGCTTCATTTGCTGCAACTTAAGCATTTCGGATTGAGTAGATCCTGTAAAAAGCAACACATCCAAATTAGTCCGGTGTTATTTTCTTCCCAAAGCAAAATTACATGAATGATTAGGGAAAAAGAATCAACAAAACAAAGCTTTTCAAAAAGGTAATTTACAAATGTTCCTCTAAGGTGTCGATTGCCATTTCTCTAGCTAGCTTGTGCACAGGAACTTTACAAGTATTTCTATAAATTTAACCCAGAAATTGCATAGCATACGAAAAAAGGTTTTGCATGCTCAGACAGAAGAACAAGGTCAAAGTTATCAATCCCATTGTTCTCAATAATCATATTAAATGAATTTATTCAATTATGTGATTACCTTAGATGTATCACAAAGAAAGAAAAAGAGTATAAAAGAGAGAAAAATTTGCCTGAAATAGGTTGGAGTGCAGTGAAGGATATACGCTCTGCCAGAGATGGAATGAAAGCTTTATCACATTCCAAAGACGGTTCCTTTTCAGCCCATGTTAAAGAGTCCAAAATACGGGTCTGTAACAATGCCTCTTTGGGAGCCTATTAACATGAGATAAAAAGAAAGCTGAATCCTATACTCAAATGTTATATATAATGGTAAACCATATACAGTAATTAAAGAATTATTTCACTGGACAATATGAATCAGCGAACGCATAACAGGTTCCATTCTTTCAAATAATTTAAACTAATAATATCCAAAATAACTAATTTAAATCATTTAAAACCCTTCAATCCATGAATAGCATTATTTTTTTCTAAAGAAAAAAAATCATCACATGCACAACAATATTTTGCTGTCATATATGGATACATTACAATCCGCTGTGCTCTCATGGACACATTTCAGAAACAGTGATTACCTTTAATTTAATTTCCAAGCTATTCAAACTGTAAAGAGCCTCCTTTACTGTAGTTATTTTTGAGTTTATAATGCTTTCACCTTCAAGGATAATCCAGTCCTTTATTGGTATAACTTCACCTATCACGTAAGGCTCTGACTGCAAATTGGAATTGCAAACAAATAATTAGTTGCCTTGGAGAAGCTGAGTCATAACAAGATACACATTTGAAGTATTCCAAATAGAAAGAGGAAGAGGAGCTTCAAAATGGAAACCTATATATATATATATATATAGGGAAAAAGGAAATGAAAAGCAGAATTCAAGTTCATTACTTCAAAGACGAATAAGTACTTCAATAACATGATCATGAAAATTCAATAATTGCAATATAAATCTCAAGGTCTTTGCCCCTGAGAGTTGTAACATTCAATATTATGGCCAGCACACTGCACATATGCATAGGCTGCATAATTCACAACTGCAGGCTAACTTTTCTCAAAGAGAAAGGAGAATATATTCTAGCCTGGTAAACAAGAAAAAGAGTAGTCTGTAAGAATGTACAGCTTGTCTGTAGTAGCATACAATTCTCTCTACAAAAACTGAAATCATCTTCTTTTATAGTTGTGAAAAGGCATCGAATTAGTTGGCACTTTAGTCTTTTGAAATTCACCTGCAAAAATTTCACAATCTTGACACGACCAATTCCCCTTATAGAGACTAATGCTCCAACAGCTAGACGCTCAACCTGCAGAGCACTAAAACCAAATTTAGTTTGAAGAAGCATATAACTTTAAGTTCTGATCTAAAAATTTCAAAGAGCCTTACATTTTCTATGATAACCAAACAGCCATATCTGGCTGCAAAAGATGCTTCAGTTCCTGAGCTGCTAATAAGGTCCAACACAAAATGCACAAAAAGGTTCTTCTTTCTCAACAAAGACTGCAACAATGAAGGCAAGACATGGACCGCAAAGCAGTTAGTTTTTGCTTCTTACTATTGCCTAAGCAATTAAAACAAATTCTTATAACAAGCAGTGAGACTCAAACATACAATGCAACTCAATTAAGAAAGAAAACCCAAAAAGAAAAGAAGAAGAAACCAGTTTACATGAGACACATAATTAAACTTCAAATCTACCAAATTTGAGTTTTAAACATCTACGACTTCAGTATTTAAGCATATAAAAAACAAAAAGAATTAGGATTCACAAACGTGCATGCACTAACATAGATAAGGATAAGACATGAGAATGTTTCTCCCCTCTTAATTCCATGTTTTATTATACGCAGAAAAACAGAATATTAAGATGCTATAGGGAGTACATAATTATTTTCCTCTGCAGTCCGATTTTAGATAATTCCTATCAAGCTATCAGCAGAGGAAAGACCAAAAACTACAGATAAAAAATCTCCACATCCCTCAAAAACAAAACATATTTCAACAATTATTAATTTTATTGAATAACTCTACAGCTATCATTTCAGTATAGTGTGACAATAATTTAACAGAATATCCTGCAATGCCGTTCAAAACTAATTCTGTGAAAAAAACTTTATGGAGAAACACAATGCAAGGCTACAAATATCCAATTATAGAAAACACAACCAGCTAAAGTAGCCCAAGCCTAACATGAGGAACCTAACAATATAATGAGCAATTTCCCTTCTTCATCCTTCCCGTCCTCAATAATTTTTGCTTCCCAATACACAATATTTAAACAACTACTACGGGTTGTTTGTTTCAACTTGATGACAGTTTATTGGACCTTCAACTTATTCATTCCCATCTTCTGTGAATTAAACCAATAAGTGGAAGCAAACAAAAAGTCTGTCCTCTCTTTTCCTCTCACAGTCCTATTCATAGGAATTGAGAGGATAGCAGAGATAACATCTCCACTATCTGGTAATAGTTACACCAAATATTCTCAACTTTTCTATTTTATATTTAAACCCCATATTTAAATATTTTGCTATCAGTTTCTAATACCTCTTCCAGCAGAGCTAGATATCTAGCTTCATATAAATGCAGAGTCTTGCTCTCTGATGGAACCAGAACCTGCCAAAATTGAAAAATTATCAGCAAAAGAAGCCATAAGAAGGGAAATTTATGAAATGAAAAGCAGACTAGACCTCGCCCATGTTAAAAGGAAGAAGAGGCAGCTCAAGGGAGGTAGCATTTGGAGAAAAACGACGCTGTCTGGTTGTGCTAAGCTGATGATTCCCAGCAAACAGGGAGAAGCGAGAAAATGGGCATAGTACTCGAGTACAGAATTTGAAGTTAGGAAGTCGGGTAGTAGCAATACTTGAGAGACCGAGGATTGTTCCACTTCCACAACTCATCGAAGAGAAGGACAAATTATAGGAATAATTTTTTTAAAAAAAATAATTAACTCTTTTCTTCTGCAAAAGAAAAGGGAAAGAGAGTAGAGATAGCAGTTAATATGGAAATACAGGTCTTTTAACGGTCCCTTCTGTTTGGATATCTGGATAATGTTTGGCGGTAGGCGGGGATGTTCAATTGGTGGTTTGGACCGTTTCAGTCCGGGTACCCATTAGTCCGTTAAAAGACGAAGATGGATATCGGGTCCTTATCAAATTCAATCGAGTGAGATTTAGATTCAGGATGTCAAAATGGATCATAACATGGAAATACGATACGTTTAACACACGAAATAAAGAGTTAGGATTAAAGTTAAATGGATTCGTATCATAAGCAGATCACCTAACTTGAATATAAATATGTCGTGTAAACACCCGAATTAGATAAGTGATCTGTTTATTTAAAGTAAAGAGATAAATTTAGCGTCAAATATAAATACTCAACTAAAGCCCTATTTAAACTTTATGGTTGTATTAATTTTTTGTTATTTAGTTATGAATCTTAGAGAATCTGTATAATTTATGTATAAAAATTTATTTTAAAATGTGATTTGAGTTAAATAGGCTAAAATTTAAATAAAAATATTATAAGCAGGTTAAGTGGAGGGTTTACAGATCAAAAACAACTCACTTAACCTACTTATGATATTAGATGGTTTACATGGATCGTATACAGGTCAAGACCACCCACTTAACATATTTATGATATTAGGCGGGTTACTCATATTGTGTTCGTGTCATTTGTCTAATTTTCATGTCATATTCGTATTGACAAATTTGACACGATTATTAAATGGATCATGTTCATGTTGACCTAATCATGTTGCGTATTAGGCAAATTTGTGTCGAACCCGACACGGCAACTCATTTCAAAGCTAAGCTCTAACGAGGGGTAAATTATACTAATGGTCACCTAACTTCACATTTAACTTTATAAGGTCACATAACTTTCATTTGTCATTTTTTAGTCACTAAATTTTGATGTTTGTTTTAACGGGAGGTCACTTACAAAATGTCGTCATTGAAAATACTAACAAGACAATAGAAATAAAATATTTCATTAAAAAATTCATATTTTCTCCAAATACATTAATTGGAAATCTAAACATTAATTTATTTAACAAATAATGTCATTTACATGAAACAAGTTTTAAATAAAATAAAAGAGAAAAAATTTTCACTCATTTATATTTTGTAGCATTTTTTTTCCTTTTCTTTTATATTCTTTTGTAATCATGATTTTTTTTTTTGTGATATATGTAATTTTTAGTATCATATTATTGTTTTAATTATGAGAATATGTAAAATTAAGTGACTACTGATGTAATTTACCCCTCTAACGAACTCCAACTTGACTCAATAAGAGTATGTTTGAATTAAAACTCCCCTTTAGCTTAAGTCCGGAAATGTGAATTTGGAGTAGAGATAGGCTTCGGTTCACAAAGACGGGATTTCAGCTACATGCCCACATGAGATCCACGTGGCCAGCTGACATGGAGCTGTTTTAATCCAAGTCGATTGAGAGCATCTCTAATGCAACAATGGATTACTCTACTTTATTTATCATGTCTGAAAAATTAAAAGTTATTTTCTCCAATGCAATTGTCTTTTTAGTCTGTGAGTCTGATATGCAAAAAAGAAAAATAGACATTGTTTATCACGCTTTCTATTTACAAAGAGTCCATTAGACAGCATGACTCATATATTAATTTTTTTCCTATTTATTAATTTATTATTATTTTTTTATTTTTATGCATTCTTTTTATTCGCGCTCAAACTTCTTGTCGCCCTAAAATTAATTTATTTTTCGTGCTCAAACAAAAAAAATATAGAATTATGGTTGGTTGTCTATCTAATAGATTATCAACAATGGAGGTACCAAGTAGGAAGTGCAAAAGAAAATCCCTAGCAATTGGATCAAGGTAATATTTTTTCTTCATTTTAATTCTTTTATCAGTCTTTTTGTTTTAATTTGATTATCGTTGTATGATCAGTATTCATAATCAAATAGCTCTAGAATTAACCTCAAAAATTAATGAAAAACTAGATCTCAACCGTCTTTATAGTTCCCACATTTCTTTTTTTGCCACTTGTTAAAAACTCATCTAAAATCCATATCTCTCTCCTCTTCTACCCCTTCAATTGTACTAGTGATTTAAACAAATAACTAGAAAGCATGAAATACACAAAAACGAATTTAAGCATTGTTTCTCCTGACTAGTTAATAAACTTATCTTTTTTGTCTTGCTTTGGGCTAGATTTCATATTATTCAATTTTCACAGAATATGGTTTCATATAAAACATATGAAGTTAACATTGCAAAATTATTGTTGTTCTTTATTTATATTTAGTCGAGTTGATCGTCGTTTGTTATAAAATCCACATCATCAAAAAGTTTTAAAATAATCAATATGCATGAAGCAGTGGAGAATTATTCTTAAAATCTAATATGTACAAATACACATTCAGCCAACTCATCACCTATAGCTTCTATTTATTAAGACCCATCACCCACAATATATGGTCGCACAAGAGATGCTATAAACTATCAGCATAAATGGGTCCCAGATATGCACAATCATCATTCTGGTGAAATATATAGCATTGAGCACTTAATTGATTTTTGAAAAAAAGTTTAGATACTCAATTTCCGTTCATGTACTAAAATAAAAAAATTTGAAAAGTTTTTTTTTTTTGAAAGAAGAATTATCATATATTATCTCAATGAAAAGTAATACATCAAACATTCGGGCACTGAATCCCAAACATGAACAGGATTAAAACGATAGAACGCTCTAGCTAAGCAATGAGCACCTATATTATCGTGTCTTCTAATCCAACGAACCTGGACTAATGGAATGGAGATTAATAACAAAATACAATCAGAAATAACAATACCCAACTCACTCATATCTCTAATCTTGGACGAAAGAGCATTAGAAAGACATTGAGAATCTATTAAAATAGTACCTGCACTCTGAATATGCTGAGCTATAAACTGTAAAGTGAAGCGCAGAGCCAAACTTTCCGCCATAAGTGGAGATGGTTGACCTTCATAGAAATTGAAAATAGCGCGCAAAAAACATCCTTCATTGTCTTCAAAAATAGCCCCTATACCCGCTGATCGTATATTAGAAAAAATAGCAGCATCCACATGGCAAGTCCTCTCTCCCAGCTCGGTAATAGTAGGTGCTACCTGAGGAATTTGTACCAGAGGCATTTGCGGCTTTACCAAGGCATTCTTGAAGTCTTGAAAAAGAATAGAAGCTGTAGCACTAACATTCATAGGATTCCATTCCCTTTGTTGCCAAAGAAATTTGTTCCTAGCATCCCACACACTCCATGCGACATAAGAGATAAAAGCTAACTTTTCGGAATTATTTTGCTTCAAGACCCGCATATAAAGATTTTTAAAAGAAAAGTTAGTAAAAGCCTCCTCCACCCTACACACTTTCTAAACCTCCAACACCTTTGTACACAATAATAATGCATGATTAACATCCTCCGCCAAATCACAATAAGGGCATATAGTGTTCACATTCATACCCCTTCTGCTCAATCTCTGTCGAGTAGGCAATAAGTTACGCAAAGTTCGCCAAATGAAATCTCTGACTTTTGGTGCAACATTCAACTTCCATATACTCCCCCACCCCTCACCCTCTATACTCTCGGCACCCCTTTCCAACACCCTCAAGGCAAGATAGTAACAAGATTTAACACTAAAATTACCCTTCTTATCGTAATGCCAAATCAGCTCATCCTCCAAGTTTCTTACACTAAGGGGAATATCAAGAATAGTGTGGATATCTCGCAAAGAAAAAAAGATTAATAATCTTTGCCACATCCCATTTCCTCTCCCCCTCCACCAAAAGATCTTTCACTAAGAGATTATTATCAATAAAGAGACTACCATCCTCCACATAAAAAGACACCATCAATAGATAACCAAGGGTCCTTCACAACAGAAATACGCCTACCATTGTCAACCCTCCACCTAACTCCATGTTTCAAGCACTAAATTTATTACCTCTTTATTTAGTGACTTAACCTAATTTTACATGAAAAGTCCGAAGTACCCATATGGAACCCACGGGATTGATTCAATGCTCCACCTCCATAATAAATTGACTGCATATATTTATCTTTTATTTCGTCTTTATGACCCATTGTGAATAGTGACGTACAGTACACATTCTTTTTACTCAAACAGGACAATTTTTTATAACATATATTAGCAAATCAAATAGCACCACCCTTTGTAATAGATCTTAAATTTTAAATCTTAACCATATCGCAATTTGAGTATTTGACAATACGACAATTCTTTCTTCTTCTTCTTCTTCTTTTTTTTTTTTTTTTTTTTTTTTTTTTTTTTTTTAAATAAAAAAAAAAAAACGCAATTACACATGCAAGGGAGAGATTTGGTTTGATGAAGCATCCGTGAACTAAAAGCAATTGGACATCTATTTTTACGGAAAATATACACAACTAATTTGTATATATATATAAGCTCCTGTTTGACCGCGAAAGGGACTGCAAAAACTCGGGCAGGAGACCACCAAAAAAAAAAAGACCTAATCTAAGATTATATGATTGGTTTTGAAGAGAACCATTTTCAGTTAGCATCTCTCGAAAATCTTATAAAGCTTCTCCAGTGAAGCAACCTGTAAATAGCAAGAATATGAAAAATCAGTTTCTGACATCCTCTTGCAAATACTTGCAGAAAATTAGTAAAAACACTATTACACTAATACTAGAAATGGATGAAGGAAGATATTTTTGCATCTAAAACATAAATAAAAAAAAGGCTAATAATCGTGAGTAGACTCAGTAATGGACACATGAATTTGTCATTTGGCAACATGACGAAGCAAGACAGGTCGACAGGTCAGGAGGCCGTTAGCTGACACTGTAAGGTAATATAATCAAATGGATTTTTAGTTCAATGATCCAATTAAATCATAGATATAGTTCCTTATACATCGTTACGGTTCACCAAATATTATTATCCACAACTTATATGCTGCTTTACTAAACAAGCAAGGAACTCTGCTAAATCGAATGTGCTAAAGACTAGAATAAACATCGAGAAACTCAAGGTGGGAACTTCTTAGACAGAGAATACCACAAACTAGCATAACCTTGACACTTTTGAACTTAGCAAATCTAGAAAAATTGGAGACACTACCAGTGTAACCCCAGTAGTTAAAATATATGCACAAATTACAGTATCTTTACCTGAACAAATGTTCCATTTGTAGCCATTGAAGTTGGTGGTTTGAAAAAGAGTCTCAAGGCAGGAAACAACACATGCTGAATTGACCATTCACGTTGAGCCCATGCAGTCTCTGCCTCTGAGAGCAGTTCAAGCTCAATTTCATCCTCAGTTGGAGCATCACCTGTGAACAGTGAAAAGAACTGTTAAGTTTCACGCCCAAAAAAGTGTAAATGTATCATGTGAAGAAGGAACAAAAGGACAAAAAGAGTCTACTCCTGTAAAGCAAGTTTACAGAGAGTAACAAACAATTCCTATAGACTGAAAATGGTGCATCATATTCGCAAAGAGGCATTGACCATAGTTTCAGACATTTGAGGAGCATTCTTTACCAACTTTCTCTCCTTGAAGAATGGCAGTGTAATGAAACAGGAATAACCAACAGAATAGCGTCATTTACTTGCTAAACAAAAAGAGCTAGTTGACTCACCTAGTAAAATGTGATGAAAAGCGTATATAAAGTGTATCATTACATAAAAGGAAAAGTGCACTGTCTTTGCCTGTGTGCCTGATTTCACTCTCTCAGTCTCCTATTACACCTCATTACCCCATTCCATTAGAGTTGGCAAAAAGTAACATGTAAAACAGTGTTCTGGGGCACTTATTCTAGTTGAACTGCATGCACTTCTAATTGAGCTTTTATCATGAATGAGAGATGACGAGAATCCCAAATAATAGGATTTACAAGCTCCTATATCAGCAATGATTCCAAAACTCCAACGTTGTCTTAATGTTCAGCTAGATATTTCAGCAATTTTTCAAACACCTCAGACGTGGCATTGACAAACTTATCAAGTAACTGCATCATTTTACGTCAACAAATGCACCTAATTCAAAACTACAAAACAACAGACTTGCACACATCGCCAAAAAAAAGTATTTTTTTTTTCTCACCAACCATTTTACTTGATTCAAATACTTTTCTCATCAACCACAGTAGTAATTTCCCCCCTCCCAGTTTTCTTCTTTAATGATAATTCATAGTTCATACTCCTGAGTTTGAAGCTAATTGTTTTCTGCACATACAGTAGCCTTGAATTAGTGACTTCGGAAGCCTAGAATAAGTGATAATGGAAAAGGGAAGATTGAAGAATGTAACAATTTTTTATGTCATTAATTTCACCAATTATTCAAGATAATAATCTCACTTAACAATTACTAATAAACATGAATGCAAAACCGATCGGTAGACCAACTTCTCCAGACAAAAAGTCCAAAACCATTGGGCATCAATAAATGGAGCAGGGAGTTCTGGAACTTCAATATTTTGGGAATACATGCGGGACACTCCAAAAGAACAAGCAATAATCATATAAAATCTGAAAATCTTTGCCAACAACAATTAAATGATGAACAGTAGCTCTTATCAAAACTTTATCAAAGAAACAATAATTCAAGAATATTGGAAAAGATTATAACATAGAAAAGGGAATTAATAAACAGATATAAGATATCATTTAAGTTAACAATGGAACAACTATAAATACATGCATAAAACTGCCAACAGGAGATGTACCTGTATCGATAGCAACTTCTAGACCTTCAAGATTATTTACACATTTTCTCCTTTTGTAAAATTGCAAACTATCACCTGATGGATTGGGCAGTAGAGGGGGATGCATGGCATAAAAATTTCCAAGAGCAGCTGCAATTGCTTGAAAGCAGTTCTTTTCATCTTCCCAATCAACCTAATATTTAGAAGAATCAAACTTCACACAAAAATGAAATATCAATTCATGCATTGACATATTGGACACTTCACAGCTCTTTTTTCTAACACTTTAACGCATGACATGAGAGTGTGATTCTACAGTTTGCTGTATAACAAATAAAACAGTACACCTATAGCAGGCATCTTCTTCTCACTTCAGAACAATGCCAACAATTTCACCACCTTAAAATTAGCAAATCTCCTATACCCCGTACATCTTTGTTTTCTATAAAAACTGTCTTCTGGATACTTAGTCATCGAGTAATTGTTATTTCAAATTATTAAATCTGAAAGTAATATCAATCAAAAGTAGCCATGCAGAAAGAGCTGAGAGAATTTCTTTTTCTTTTTCTTTTTTTTTTTTTTTTAAACAAGCAATTTGATTAAATGTATTTCATAGATAAATAAAACCTGAAACAAAAATTATGACGCTTACTATGCATATAGAGTCTAGAGGGCAATAAAACCAAGCTATAATGCTAACAGGAAAACCAAGGAAATAGGAAACTTTTTTGTGAATATGTATTTCAAATCCAAGATGTCATAAAAGTAGGATCTGGAATATCAAACCAACATAAAGTAAGATCTGATAGTTAAAAGCCGTACATAATGTATTCCAAACCCAAGACATCATCATAGTAAGATCTAATATCAAACCAGTATAAAGTAAGATCTAGTTGAAAGCAAGAACCTACATCATTGCCCAAACATAGCACAAATTCAGGAATCCGATCCATATCAGGCATGTGCTGGTCTAGTATAACAGGAAGCCTAGACAAATTTCCATGTGAACCAACATAAATACCAAAGTACTCCTCCAGCAGTTCAGCTTTTTCCTTGAGCAACTCGGTATTCATCTGAAGAAAGTCAATGGACAATGTAAGTCAAATAACAAAACAGAAAGTTTCATATAACTAATTAGAAACCTTTAACCACGCAAAACTCGTAAGCTTTTGCCATCCAATCATATTAAGACATTGACAAAAAGAGTCATTATCATCATGACCCCAGAAAATAGGGGGAAATAAAAGGGATATCCATATGTTTAAGAACCTCCAACATGTTCCATCATTATAATTAAAATGCAAGACAATCATAGTTGTGAAAGGTGTAAGCCTGCGAAAGGGGCATTGAGGCATACCCCTAAAGGGTGTGAGACACATACATCAATGTGCAGAAGACATTAATTGAAATTTTTATTTACAAGCAGTAATAAATGATTGCCAACATCCAAGAATTCATTGAAAATTTTCAAAACTACTGGATTTCTTCCTTCACCTCAATTGCATGGATTATCATCCTTTTTCTCTTTTTCTTTTTTTTCTTTCCCTTCATTAGAATTAAGGTCCTCAGTAACTTCTCCATCTTCATATGACTCCTTTAAATTAGTTACATTAGAATCAGTGATGCATTCCAAGTTAAGACCAGTCAAATCCCAAGCTTGATTAGAATATATTGAGGAGTCAAAACCCAGCAGAATTCAATGGAAGTAAGGGCAAGCTCACTACAAGAAGTGCAAATAAACTACTATTGCTGTTGTCAGAATGAAATTTCTGTAAGCTTTTTAAGAAACTCATCAATATAAAAAATGAAAATGTAGGCAAATCAAAATGAAGGGTCAATCTAATAAATAGAAGCTACCTCTGCAATCTTTTCTTTCAGGTCATCATTTTCATTGGATTCAGGATCCCAGTCTTCCTCTTTCAAAGCCAACATAATGAGCTCTTTCGTGGGGGCCGGATCACTTAGTTGTATAGCATTAAAATGTGCAAAACGGCGAAGAACTTGTTGGTACATAAGCTCTTTGCTGTAAAAGTACAGAAACAGAAATAGTAATTCAACTGAGGGAAGAAAGAAACTAAATTTGTCGCTAGTAGACTTGGCCCATGTCTCGCAGCATTAGATTAGCTAGAACCTGCTTGCAGTTCGGGACATGGGCCCATACTGAACAACAAGAAAAAGATATATCACGAGTAGCTCCCAGAGATTAACTTGGACAATGCACTAAAAGAAATGGTGGCTGCCAGTTATGAATATAAAAATAAAATAAACCATTAATTCAGTGAATGGGAAATAGATGAGAAGGGGGAAAAAGAGCATAAGTAGCCTATTTACATTTAAAGCTGGTTGGGTATAAATGAATTTCATAAAATTTTGTGGAATTACAAATCCACATTATGTTTGATTAAGTTTGGTTTAAATGAATTCCACAAAATTTGGTGAAATTCAATTGAATTCTAAGTTTTGTTCGTGTGGTTTGGACAAAATTTCGACTTCAATTCTAAGAAAGTAGTTATAACTAAAATCAAATTCTGTCAATTTTCAATCAAAATTCGATTGAATTTGAAATGAATTCTGCAAAATTAACACAACATTCTTTGGACTAAAATGCCCATACCACAAGAGATTCTCTTCCTATCTCCACAAAAGATAAGTTGGAGTCTACACAAGGTGATAATACAGAAAGAAAGCATAAAAAACACATGTACAAAGTTTCATTTTATATAGAACCTCAAGTTTTTCTTAACTTTCATTTTCTTTTCATATGCATATGAATTTTTGTCAATGAAAATGTATGAAAGTAAATACAAAAACACAAATACAAATTCAAAACTGAACAACAAATGTTACATTTGTGCACATAGAAGAACATCAAAGCTTTGATTCAAGGCAAATGAAAGATTCTTGGAATTTCCATGGTGCTTTTGGATTAAATGCACATTGACTTTTTTTTTTCAAAAAAAAAAAAAAAAAAAAACCTCACTACAAAAGAATGTTTTTAATTGGTTTATGTGTTTATTAATTGTATAGTTCAAGATTGTTTTGGTAAAATTGAAAATTATTATTTTTTAACTTTATTATTGAGGGTAGTTTAGGAAGTGAAGATAAATGAATTCCACGTATGAATTTACACCAAACATGAATTATATGGAATTCAATTGAATTCTGCATCTTAAGTTGCACATACCTAAAGCAGGAATTCATTTTTAAAAGAATTTCACATCTCTAATTCAGTTAGACAAATATGATGGTAGAATTCTATATTTTAAAGTCTATAGAATTGATTAAATTTGAACCAATCTACCAAAATTGATAGAATTTCCAAATGAACTCTAAACTTAACAAGGGGCAGAAGATACTAAAACTAATAAATTCTAAGCACAAGTTAGTAAAGCTATTTATTAAAAAAGAAGTCTACAGTTAATCCAAATATGAAATTTCAATTGCAAATGATTTTTTATTTTTTTATTTTCTAAAAATAGAACTCATTTGCAAATGAAATGATTTCATATGGATTTACTTTGAACACCACGTAAGCATATTCATTACCTCAAGTTTACCACATTTGCAAGATACAGATGAGTATTATGCTGCAGCACCACAAAAATATCATCTGCCATTCCAATATATGTGCATTGCCGTACAATGTCCAGCAGACCTACATAGCAAGATGTCAGGAAGAAATATCAATAAATAGTTGACTACATAAAAGGATTTCAAAACCAACCACAGAAAATCTGTCAGATATACCTGAATGACAATTGTGTTCAACATCATTAATAAGCTCCTGAATGCTAGTCAGATCAGCGGTTTCCTTTGGGTTCCTTCTTTGCCTAATTGAAGACCTACATTTTTACAATTTAAATAAAATGTGTAAGGAGTACATACATATGCTCATTCAACTTTAAAATTTCAAAGAAATACAAGCACTAACAGCCACTTTTAGCATTCAAACTTGGGGGAGGGGAAACCAAACTCAGTGCCCCAAGCTTACAAGCAGTATACCACAATTCAAGGTTTTAAATGATCCCCTCTGGTGTGTTTATTGTCTTATATCACTGGGTAATGCTCAGCAGAGACCATTATTCCTTATTTTGGCTTAGGTTTTTTTTTTTTTTTTTTCTTTTTTTTCACCAGTATCCAGATCCTACTACCAATGACCTACTAATCCGGCTCAGGGTTTAGTCACAATTAAGACTTTTCGCCCCTCCCTGCAGGTGCGTTTAGTGGGGATCGAACCCGATATCTCTTCTCACATGCCCAGCCTGTGTTGCCAACTAAGCCACAATCCATAGGTTTTTGGTTTAGGTTTTCAATAAGGAAGAAATTGCAGATCTTATGGAAAAGTTTTAATTGGATTTGGGGTTAAATTGAGGCTGCACATTATATATCTACTACATAGTAGAGGTTGCAAAGCCTTGTGCATGTTCTAAAAAATATACTCCCTCCATCCCATTTTGTTTGCATGGTTTGACAAAACACGCATATTAAGAATTTAGTGAACAAAAGTTATTTTGCCCTTCTTTACCCTTAATAACTCATTAAGATACTAAAAGTCCTTCATTCAATGAACAGTTATATAGGTTATTATGGGAAAAGTAATTGTTTTACATGTCTAAATTTAAAAACCTTGCAAACATTTTAGGACATTCAAAAAAAAAAAAAAACAAGCAAACAAAGTGGGACGGAGGGAATATATATTATTTATAGCAAAATAAATTTTATTCTTGGAGAACAAAATGAAAATAAATATATACATATAAAAGTACACAATGACAAGACTAGGAATGTAATGCTCTCCAATCAAGATGAATAATGATTAAAAGAACTCCTTAGCTAAAGCTGGCTGACAAGCTAGGAACACCAACTTCCATATAAATACTGATTTTGAAATATTAGCATTTCTTTCCATATAAATGCTCTATCCTATTCCTACTCTCTTGGCAAAAGAAAGGAGCATATCTCTAAAGAATTTTTTAGCATTTTTATACCAACAAATCAACTCCCTTTTCCACTGACAAAAGTTTATAAAGACCACACAAATCCAATTCTCTTTTATATGGCTGAAAGCAATTCCATGCTCCCAGGCAACCTCAAATGAAGAAACAACTGGTAATGAGTCTCACTACATCTACAACACTAGATGATGCCCTAAAATACAGCTACCTAAAGTTAATAGCATAATCATTTCACAAAAAAAAAAAAAGTTAATTGAATAATGACTAAACTTTTCTGATGTTTCACAATGTGATTAAGCACTAAAATAAGAATTTTTTTATTTAATTTTTAAATTATATTGGATTTTGAATCCAACTCTAGGTATCTTGAACACAGTTGATAACAATGAATAATTCAGTATTAAATTTTAAAGAACACATAATTCGTGTGATAAAAATATCCGACTTCATATTGCATCAGAACACATGCCTAAACCAAACTACCAATGATCTTTTCTACTAAAACTTCTTTAGGTTTTTCACAATATATTGATGAACCACCAACCTACGACCACCATTTTCCTCTTCTACTGCCACCATAACTACCACTATTTTCCATCTACCGCCGCTGACGTTGTTATTGCCACCCCCACTGTGACAAATACCACCACATTCACTATCTTGACCATTTACTAAAATTTTCCAATTTTTATAAAATTATTAAACTAAAACATACTATCACCATTTTCATCTTCTTCTGCCACCATATCTATCACCACCACCATTTCTATTGCCAACCATATTGTGACGGAATCCAATGTTTCATTATCTAGGTTAAGTTCACCCATCATTCCTTGACTTAGGGTAATGCACTTTGTTGTGTCTAAACTTCAATTTGAAATTTAAAAATCACTCAACTTTTATTCTAGTGACGAAAAAATGACTTTGCCCACAATTAATAAAATCCGGTGCCTGGAACTCCACGTGGATGACAGGTGGCATGTTAAAAATTCAAATTTTAAACAAATCAACTCAAGCCACAATCTCTACTCCAGCTGAACCATTTTTTCTCTCTCCTAAACTGAAGCCTCTCTCTGCTGCCCTTTCTTATTTTCTGCCTATTCTTCCTCTCTCTCTCTTTTTCTTATCCGCTTTATTCTTTCTAAACAGTTTTCCATCTCTTGACATTATCATTCCTTCAAATCTTTCTCTGTAGAAATATTCTATATTTAGTTGGAGGAAGAATTTCATGAAACTACAACATGACGAAGAGGATGCTACTGATCTCTTCTAAATCTGGGTTGCTCGCAGAGTTAATCAACATAATATTGACAGGTTGATCTAAAAGCTTTAGATGCTAAAAAAAATAGAAATGAGAATATAATTAATTAAATATCCAAATACAAGACAACAATGCTTTAAAGTTTAAACATATAAAAAATGTGAACCACAAGATCAATAGCTGAACAGAAACTTCATACTCGACCAGAACTATTGTTGAATCAGGCAAAGAATTGGAAAATATGAAAAAGGGATATATATATATATATATATATATATATATATATATATATATATATGTTGTATGCAAAAATAACAACACAATTATAGTAGAATCAGTCAAATATCAAATTTACTTTTCTCCTTCCGAGATAACTTTTCTTTCTTTCTTCAATTCTATAGCTGAGGATGGTTAATATTGTTTAATAATTTCATGAAATTCTTGAGCAAACAGATCCGAAAAGAGAGACGAGAAATTGTTTGGAAAAAATAAACAGGCATGAGAGAGAGAAAATGGTTTATTTGTAGGAGAGAGATTGTGGCTTCAGCTGATGTGTTTGAAAACGCCTGTCATCAATGTGGAGTTCTGGGCACCGGATTTTATTAATTGAGGGCAAAGCCATTTTTTTTTTATTGAAATAGGAGTTGCGTGATTTCTAAGTTACTAATTAAACTTAGGCATGATAAAGTGCATTACCCCTAGGTGGAGCAACCATGGGTGAAAATAACCTTTCATTATCTCAATCATTTACTACATTTTTTCCAAATTCAATACAATTATCAAACTAAAATTTCAACAGTTATTACTTCAACTGCTGATAATAAGCTGCGATTCAGCTATTAAATGTTCAAAATGCTAAATTTCAATCCTCTTCACTTCCCTACCATATATTTACTGCAATAGTTTTTTATTTATTATTAGCAGCAAATGCACATCAACATATAGGCAAATCATATTCTTTCAAAGGAGATTCAAACAGCTAATATGCGATGAATTTTCAATGAATACAAGAAAGGAATTTGAAGTGCTGATGGCTACATTATTTTCATAACCACATACCATACCTTACAGCAGTCAAGGAAGAATTATTTTCAAGACGATGCCGAGGCTTGGCCTCAAAGTAGGCATGCAACCTTCCAGCTGGATCTGATACATCAGTTCTTACCATTTTATTCACAGGAATTTTTTGCGGTTTTGACCCTAATCAAAATGAAATAATGTTTAACAAAGGAGCCTAAAACAATGAACAAGTGGTTGTGACTAGAGTGTGAAGCCAACCAGCTGTTTTCATACCAGAGGGTGCGGAATCAACATTCAAATCCTTGCTCATACCCAAAGGGCAGCTTGGTGAAGTATCCACTGTCTAACACATGCATGAAACAAAAGATGCCAAGCAAGCTGATAAGTTAAACGCAATCTACAAAGAAACACAAATGCAGCAAGTTAAATGTTAAATTAGCTTAATAAAAGAATCAGATTTTTATACATTACCATAGATATATGCGCATAGATATGAAAATTTCAATGTTATATGTTAATATCTAAAGAAAAGTACTAAAATTTTGTAATAAACAGTACTCCCTCTATCCACAAATAATAACCTTTGTTTCCTTTTTGGGATGTCCAGGGAAAAGTCCACTTTACCTTTTAAGTTAAAAGTTAGTACTTCAAAAGTTGCTTTGGCAATAACACTCTCCAAAAAACTCTTATTAATCTTTGTGCTACTTTCTCACTGAAATCATTGAGGCGAAGTTGGAATTAATGACTACAATTTGCAGATAGAGGAAGTATATCTCAAAGAGAAAAAATTCATTTCATATGTATAAAATCAAAATAATAACAATATAATTGGAGTAAAATTAGGGTTGAGGGTCGAGGCAGGGCAAGATGGGAAGACCTCAACACATCCCCACCATTCTACATTTATAGAATGGGGCATGAGTTCCCCATCAGGATGGATGAAATTGCTAAGTTGTTAATAAGTAGAAGAGTAAACACCATCCTTAAAAAAAGTAGTAGAAGGCTTCTAGCACTGAGCTTTTCTAGCAAGCTTTAAATGTACCTGCTCATGAAAAGTTTTTGCCTCATTTGAGCTCCTCAACTTTGATTCCACAGCCAATTGTATCTTCTCAACAATAATTTCCTGATTCAGAAGACTTACCTGCATTTCAAATGAGAACTCCTTGTTGTAGGAACAAAAAGAAATGTACTTCTAGAAAGATGTTGTGGTAAAGTAAAATGCTAAAAATTGCACATTTATCATTTCTACACCAGATTCATTTATGTACATATTCAGCTCACAATGTGTCATTTTCCATTTTTATCAATAAAATAGTAGGAGTCCTACCATATGATACAGAACTTTATGTTGCTAAAGAATGGTCATGTACATTGTCACAAGTCTTTATTATTTTTCTGCAAAATGACTACAGAAACATAGAATGAATATACAGCTAATGTTCTAACTATCAAAGTTACATACCATGAGAGGAAATTTTCCTCACAAGGTTTTCAAATTACTTAAATTTATTATTAAAGCTTAGAGTATCCACAAATAGGAAGATATATGATAATCCAATCACACTAATCTGGTCCTCCACTACGCCTTATATGCATCTTATCCAATTATGGGTCCAAATAGTTGAAAATTGGATATTCTAATATTTCGATAATGTGATCAAACAAACCAAAAAGAAAATAAAGGAATTCAAGAATCCAGTTGAATAATAATAAGATATTGAAGTTATAACCTGAACTAGCTTCAAGAAAACTACATAATAATGTTTTCAACCCACACCTTTGCATCATAAGAAAATCAGAAAATACACTTTTTAAAATTTTCCAACTCAAAGTTAGCTAGAATAGGATGTAGATTTAATGAACAAGCTGAACAAGATGATAAGCATGCTGAAACTTATCTTCTGGCTGATTAAGTGGTAAAGGGGTTCAGGGATTCTAAGGCACTTTTCCAGTTAGAACCTTATAAAAGAGGCCCTTATAACATAATGCCACATTGCAAAACTTCCAAGATAACCTTCATTTGAACTATGCTTAATTATAATTGTAATTTGACTGATGCAATATTTCCCCCTCACCAAAATAAATACATAAAAACAAAAACACAATGAAAGATTAGCCATTTGAGAGCTTGAAACAAATAATGAGTTTCAAGCTTAAGGCAGGTTAACTGGATGCAACTTAGCACAATAATTTTGCACATTTGTCCATAATTCTCATCATCACATGCTGCAATAAATTTCATACAAGTAACTAATTTTAAGTTTTTAAACACGCTACTCCTTCAAATGCCAATCGTATATTTGTAACTGCACTATCATAGACATATTTCAATACATAAGCATCAGCCATAACAAGTTTAAGGGTGCTCCTTAAAATATAACTAAAGCACCATAAGATTGGCTAAATAGGCTTAACATAACTAACCAACAAGAACTGAGGACAAGTTGAGTACTAAAAAGAATGACAAGTGAACTGTACAGTTTAAGATTTTTTTCCCCAACTCGTTATCATTTTATGATTCTCATTCTGCTCAATCTTCAGATTTATCAAATTAATTTGTGACATCAAAAGATTGGGGATAACAGGATATAGTGATTTACTCTAAAAGTCGTACCTCTCTCTTTGTTGGATGCACATTCACATCAACATGCTCAGGTGGCAACACAATTGACATGTATACAAATGGTTTTGATGCTTTGGGTAAGGTAGCAGCATAAACAATTTCAATAGCTCTCTTCAAACCAGTGCATTCCACCAGTCTATCTGAAGTGAAGAAATGAACAAAAAGAAAAAGGTCAAAAACATATCTCTGTTGATGTTACATAAATGTGTTGCCATGTGGACCAAATATACTCTACTAATTTATCCCTAATAAAAAAGGAAGTGGTGATGGTGGCATCCTGTTTCTTAAGTAAACTATGTACATGATAAAAGCACCAAAGGAAATGGTACTCCTGTACACAAGGGGCTCTAAAACCTACATTTAAAAAAAAAAAATGTGAGATTTCAAAAACTACAATGGTCAACATCACAATATCTGGTCTTTAAAAATAATATAGGATTCTACAATTCTAGAAGCCCTCAAATTTCAATCTTGGCAGACTCCACCAAATGGACAAGGTAATGACATCAGCACCTTACTCTTCCTAGCTCAACAGTCTCCACATATCAAGCATCTTATCCAAAATCCTGTGCAGAAACTAAATGAATCCCAAAAGAGATAATGGCACCTTATGCCACCATTTTACCCTTTATAATATGTGAAACTACGTAATAAATCCACAAGCATTAGCCCTCCCTTGGGAGTCACCAAATATATTATTTTATTGGTTGGATGATATGAGAGTTAAGAAGCTGATTTTTGTTAACATCAAATAATGTGGTTCATCAAAAACTCTAATTTAGCAGTTGTTAATACAAAATAAAAAGATCTATACATGCGCATGATACTAAGTTCAAGATTTCAAAAAAGAAACAAGCAATAGAGAACTTAATGAACCAACATTAGATAGAATAGTGAAATTTTAAGTTGATAGCAATTCCAAGGTGCTAAGTATTGCTTCCTAGAATTTGGAAACGCTTCTACATCAAACCAATAATTGAGATTTAACCAATCTGATCATGGAGAATAACTATTCAGGAAAAAACAAAAGATAGAAAGTTGTGCAAACAATAAATCAGAATTTTATTTGACAATAATTCGCTAAATACAGGACCTAGCAATCAAGAGGCACATATAAATCACCTTGGTTGCTCCATGTTTCATGTTTTATTTATTTATTATTTATTGTAGCTTTCTCTGTTACTAAAATGCCCTTCATCAAATATAAAAAAAATAATAATACAGTTTACATCTCTTTGTCCCTTAGGAAATAATAAAAGATAATAATGATCTTCGGTGACCCATAACTTCTAACATCGATCAAAATTTATACATCTGAACTAAATTTAAATCGAATAACCTCTGAATAAAATAATTGATAAATAATGAACTTTGATATTTATATTGTCAGAAAATAAAAAAACTAGTAGGCATGTTATTTCAATCTGTCTAATATCTTAATAGGACATGTTTTAGAATAAACTTCCTTTTTCCCCCTCCATCTGGGTGGGGAAGAGAAGGGCCTAGGTTTCTAACCCATAGCACCAAATAAGCCTACATATGCCAAATATCTATGAAACAGCCTCATTTATATTTTCAGGAATTTTTATTAAAATATGCTGTAATGAGTGTCTTCTAAGCTAATTCATCAAGAGTTGCACCCCCACAAGTTGACAATCAACCTAAAAAACATTTGCACCAGGGGGGAGGGAGAGGGGGACTTGGGGGAGCCCGGGCCCCCCCAAACTCCAGAATTTTTTTTAAAATTTGCCTTATAAATTAGTATAAAAAAAATTTTTTTCTTCATTTTGGTCCCCCTAAATTTTGAAAATTTTATTTTGGTCTCCCCAAATTCTAAAGTCTAGCTCTGCCCCTGATTTGCACCAAGCTAATGAATGACAAAGGTCATTAAGAAGAAAAGTCAACATACATTCTGCCACAAACAAACAATTCACCATTTTCTGTGTAACTATTCTGTCACAAATATCCTTCATCCAGATTCAAAAAATATATTCAGTTGAATTGAACCGAATGACCATTTTCCCTTCTTGAATTTATGAAGAAAAGACATACCATTGATAAAAAGCACCATTGTTGTTTTCTTTGCAGTATAATTAGCATCTGAGATGAATCCGTTCATATCAAAAACTGAACTAGAGGGATTGCTATCTGAAACTTCTATTTTCATTACATTCCGAGCTACAGAGACCCCATAAACAGATCTAATAGAATCCAGCCTTGATGATGTGACGACCGAGTGTACATCTGCTCTAGCGGCTCCATGCTGATTCCAGTAGCATTACAAAATATTTACACAATTATTGCAATAAAAACTCCAAGCATGCAACTATAGAGTTTGATATGACAACAACAGTGTTGACAAATCATAAAGACCAACCTTTCTGCAAGAAAAGCTAACATTGGTGTGATGAATGGCAAATCGGCTTAGCAAGTCTACAATTTTTGAATAATCATCAGCAGAATTTTGGAGTGTCTTCCTCCGAGCAATCATGTTATAGAACAAGTTCTCCACCTGACAAGACAGATACCAAAATAACACCCTTTCTATTTAGTTGAAGTTTTTAATTCAATATACATTGCTTTTCATACTCTGCTAACTATTCCAACTTCGGGTTTGTCTTATTTTCTAATTTCCAAATCCAAATCAAAAGGTCAGGTTCATGCCATTATTTGAGTCCCTTTCACAGCAGCACACGCCTTTGGTTGGTTCTCCATGGCGCCATCTCTATAAGATACCCTGAATACAAAGTAGAAACCTAAAATTAGAGTCGAAGATAAAAGAAACTTGTTCAAAAGTAAAAGCTAGCTTCATTGGCGCATTTTACCAAACAGGTAGAACACACTCACTCACCTGTAGCCATGCAACTGACCTTCAGTAATTGTGGTGACAGTAACATGAGCAACATAAGTCATGCTAGCCAACGCTTCTCCCCTAAACCCCATAGATTTTATCGACTGCAAATCCTCATAAGCTGACAGCTTCGACGTGGTGTGTCTCTCACATAGTATAGGCAAGTCCTCATACTACAAAGCACAAAAACAAACATTGCAATTCAAAAAAAACAAACAGAGAGAGAGAGAGAGAGAGAGAAAGAAGAACAAGCACAGTGCCATTTAAGTGTCTGTGACTTACTCGAATGCCATGACCGTCATCGGACACTTGTATGAGCTTGAGGCCACCGTCCTTGACAATGACATTAATAGAGGTAGAGTGGGCATCCAGACTATTCTCCACCAGCTCTTTCACCGCCGATACGGGCCGTTGAATGACTTCTCCAGCTGCGATTCTATTAACCACTGACTCATCAAGACGATGAATTTTAGGTGGATCTTTCGGGACAGGAACAGGTGGTGGCAATTCTATTTCCATCGAGTGAGTTGGTGGTGGACTGGTGGTGAACGGTGATTCTACCGTCTTCGTGTCCCTGGGCGGGTCCCTGACTACTAGCAGGCACAACGCACAAATAGCCGGAAGAAAGAAAAAGTTATGGGCCTAAGTGAAAATTGTAGCCCAAATCGGGCGGCCTGGCCCAATTTTTGAACAGCATAATCCGTCAAACCGTGAAGCGGAAAGAACATTCTCCGCTCCGGTTGAAAGAACATTCTAGAGAAAATGAAGGCAAGGTATATCAGAGAAGCGGGTTAGTTGATTTCTGTTGTCGTCTACTGATACATACGATTCTTTTTGTGCAATTCATTCATTAATTCTCCTCTTCAGCTTTTTGTTGTTCCAAAAAATAAAACCATCTTTTATTTGCGAAATAGATCAATAAAATTTCCGTCGGAATGGAAATGACGGAACCGGAGAGGATGGCAGGAGGGGGAGTGGCGTTGAATTTTCCTGCAAACGATGAGGAGACGACAACGTCGTCTTCTCTTTCTCCTCCGCTTAGGGCACCTCCTCGGAGATTGAGACGACGTCTGCTTGCGGAGCCTAAAACCCCTCTAACTGCTGAAGACATCGAAACTAAGTTCAGAGAAGCCGATCTCCGACGACAGGTAATATTCGCTTGTCTTGCTGACTTTTCTGGTTTTGATTTGATCCATTCAATTTTGGATGTTTCTGTATTCCTCTGGTTAAGTTGTTAGTATTGAATCATTGATCTCAATTGGTTGCATTCTTACAATTTTTTCAATTATTACTATTATTTTTCTAGATCTTGCATTATTTTGTTTTATTAGTTTCAAAATTTTTATGTTTTTTTTTTTTTTGAATTTGATAACGGATAGGCTAAGAGACAAAGGGGAGAATATTTGAGGCAGAGAAGAAACCTGAATAGTCATTTGTATTCCAACTCAAAAATGATCCGTGAGCAGGAGTTCCTTTCAAGAAAGTTAGCAAGGTAAACGTTGCTATGCGTTTGTTTTCAGGTTTTCCTGTTCCTTTTTATCATTTTCCCAATCATTCTCAACTATATTTTGACTCTTTTTGGTAAAGTTAATATCTTTGGTTTGGCAGTTAGCTTTTTTTTTCAAGGGAAAGTTATTTCTGCAGTCTCTGAACTATATGATGCATTTGTAAATTGAGGAAAGTGTGATAATCATCTATTAGTTGCATTGGTTCTACGTACTTTGGAATTATTATCTTTCTCATGTATATCTATTCCAAATTTCAAATAAATAAATGCGGTATCATAAATGATAAGCAAAAGTGAAAAATAATTTCCATATATATATATATATATATATATATATATATATATATATGGGATTTGTTGATTGTATGTCTTGTAATTGGGATTATTTTATTGGGAATTTTACAGGTGTTGGAAGCGCTTTATACAATTGAGGAAAACTACTGTTTCTTTGGCAAAAGCATATGTATCATTAGATATTAATGTAGAATCTGTTAAATCACTGCCATTTGAGCAGATTGCTACCATCATCAAGTCTGCAAAAACTATTGATATTCTGAAAGCTCTGGTTGGTCGTCTAGAAAGTCGCCTCAGGATCTCACAGGCAACTATGGGTAGTCAGTCTAGTATAGAGAACATTGATGACCTTCTTATTCTTGTTGCTTTCCCAAGTAATAAGGGCAATTCTAGCAGTACCATCCAGAAAGCTGCAACAACTACCGCGCCTACTAGAGAGGAAGTTCAGGCACCAACCAAGTTATCAAGGTATCCAGTCAGAGTTGTGCTATGTGCTTACATGATTGTGGGACATCCTGATGCAGTACTCAATGGGCAGGGCGAGTGTGAGATTTCTGTGGCCGAATCTGCAGTTAACTTCATTCGAGAGTTTGAGTTGTTGATCAAGATTACAATTGATGGCCCTATTCAATCTTCAAAAGAGGAGGTATCCTCTGGAATTTCAAGTCGAAAGACTTTCAGATCTCAGCTGGAAACTTTTGATAAAGCATGGTGCAACTACCTGCGTCACTTTGTAACATGGAAGTTAAAGGATGCTAAACTGTTAGAGGAGGATTTACTGAGGGCCGCATGCCAACTTGAAATTTCTATGATGCAGATTAGTAACCTCACTTTGGCAGATGATGGAGGTCTTGCTCAAGATATGGAGTCTATCAAGAAGCAGGTAGAACTCGGTTTACCCATGACATAAACTGTCAAAAAACTTTTTCTGAGGCTAATATGTTTCTGAATCATTTTGGTCATGTCAGATTTTGGATGAACAGAGACTTTTAGTGAGAAAATTGCTGCACCTCAGTGGTAATGCTGGACTTAAACGTGTGGAATACGCTCTTGCTGATGCGCGGTCAAAATTTATTGGAGAAAAGTTACCTGGCAGTTCATCAAAATCTCCTATTCCTCAATTTTCACCTTCATCTTCCCCTGGTTCATTGAAGGGATGTCCAGCTTCCAACTCTGTTGAGATAAGTTTTTCAGCAGAAACCTGTCAAGGCTCGAGTGGCATAGTTCACTCCTTATTTGAGGTAGATGATCCTTCTGCAGGCAAAGAAACCAGTTCTTCCTCTCCAAAGAGCACATCTGATGACCATTGGAGCTCCAATGAATTGTTGCCTAGTGAGAATGAATTACTTGTAAATGAAATTATTCATGAACGTTGCCATGGATTTTCTGATAGTCTTAATGCTATCAATAAAGATCAGGACAGTTTTAAGGTTTGTGTGCCAATCTTAGTTATTGCTTTGTTTTCACCAAATTACTTTTAAGTTTTCCAGTGTTTTGCTAGCTTATCAGATAGAGAGTTAGAATCAAGATTAGTTTGATTTAATTATGTTCTATTTCTTCAAAATTTCCTCTATTTTATCCAGTCAGTAGTTTTCTAGGCTGTGGATCAGAGGCAAAAATACCCGTAACTCTTGAGTTCTTGCTTGATTTCATTATGCTATGTTTCTTTCAAATTATCTCATACAGGCAGTAGTTTGCATTTGACATACAGTAGCTAGCCTCTCAAGTGCTCACTTGATTTCATTATCATATAGGAAAAAGTGAAAGATACTATGGAAAAGGCTTTTTGGGATAGTGTTACGGAATCTATCAAAGAGGATGACCCTGACTTTAGTTGGGTTCTTAAACTCATGAAGGAAGTCAGGGATGAGCTGTGTGAGATGTCTCCTCAGAGTTGGAGACAGGAGATTGTTGAGACTATTGATGTTGATATTCTCTCACAGGTAGTTAGAATTCTACAGCTTTCTTATCTGCATCCATGAATTATTATTTACTCAAGCACTAATATTGACTTGACATTTTTTCTTTCATTTGTAGGTTCTGAGATCAGGAACATTAGATATGGGTTATCTAGGGAAGATCCTGGAGTTTGCATTAGTCACTTTGCAAAAACTTTCTGCCTCAGCAAATGATGAGGAAATAAAAAGCTCTCACAATAAGTTACTGAAAGAACTAGGGGACATGTCTAAAGCTCGAGATAAATCAAATGCCTCAGTTTCCCTCTTATTGATTAAAGGTCTGCGTTTCGTCCTGCTGGAGATTCAGGTTTGTTTGTGTTCTCAAGTCTTCTGCAACTACACTTATTATGGTACTTTGTTTAATGATTATGACATGAAAAGGTGGTAAGATTCATTTTTGTGAGATACAAAGCTTTATTTTCCTCTTGCAATCCATGGATGTGTTGTGATGGGTAGCTTTATTGTCCGGCTTCTATAGCGCGTGTGTGTAGTCGTCTCCTAAAATCTAGTGCAGATACTAGAGTATCAATCTGAATTTGTGCATCTTTCTCTCCCTTCTGCATCTCTAGAAATTTATTCCCCCTCTGCCTTTGCCATCATAATTACAGTTGTTTTTTGACAGGCTCTTAAGAGAGAGATCAGCAAAGCTCGAATTAGACTTGTAAAACCACTCATCAAGGGGCCAGCTGGTCTGGAATATCTGAAAAAAGCTTTTGCCAATCGATATGGGCCCCCGACTGCTGCACTATCCTCTTTGACTTTAACAAGGCAGTGGCTTTCATCCGTGTACCCAGTTGCAGATAAAGAGTGGGATGACTACAGGGAATCCCTATCTGCTCTAGGAAATAATGTAGGTTCTTCCCAAGTGCTACTCCCAACAACTCTTCGAACTGGAGGCATGATCTCAGTTGCATCAAAAATTGAATCTACAGCTTCAGGTCTGAATATTGGCTCTTGGGTACCTCATTATCATCATTTTAAAATTGGTAAAAGTATATTGAGTTTGTTTATATACAACGTTGTCAGGTTCTGACCAACCAGAATGCAACGGAGAAAAGATTGACGCATTGGTTAGGCTTAGCTTGTTAAAGCTTGTAAGTCAGGTAGCAGGGCTTACTCTGGAAACTCTGCCTGAAACTCTTAAACTAAACCTCTCCTGGCTGAGAGTTGTCCAGTCACAAGTTCAGAAAATCATAGTGATCTCTACCAGGTTGGTATACATTCCAATTTTATCTTCTTTCTCAATCTAGGATATCTAAATCACAAAGTGCGAACCTGGTTTGGGAAAAATCATTCCCCCCCAGCCCCAATAGTAATAATGATGATAACAATAAATATCCCTGTATGAATAATTGTGTGCTAATAACGTTGATTTTCCCCCCTCAGTATGTTGATCCTCCGACAAATGCTACTGACTGAGAAGTTAGTAACCAATACTTTGGAAATGGAAGATATAGTATCCAAGTGCAGCAAGCAAATGTCGGAGCTGCTAGACAATGTTGAAGATGTAGGGATATCGGAAATGGTTGCTACAGTAAGTAGTTCCTTGAAAGATGGTGGTAATGGGCTTGATGCTGAGAAACTCCAAGCGAAAGAGGAGATTATAGAAAACATGTTGAGGAAGAGCTTACAAGCTGGGGATCCCATATTTATACAAGTGTCCCGCTGTGTTTATCTAGCTTTAAGAGGAGCTGTTTTTGGAGGAACTGGATATAAAGGAAGGCAATTGGTGGTGGCAGCTCTTCACCGAGTGGGAGCTGCACCTCTTGCAGATAGAGTAATTGAGGCTGCCGAAGTTCTGATTGTGGTAGCAACAGTTTCTGGCAGTGTTCATGCAGATTGGTATGAAGAACTGCTTAAGAGTATGTAATTAGTTTGTGAACTGTAATAAGGATGCGTGTATTGTTATGTATACGAGTGCTTGATTATGAAATTGAGTTAAATGTATAGTAGCTAACCTTTATAGTTGATTGAACACTATCATAGGGGCTGATGTTTGAATTATTCATGAAATGCAGTTGTAAATATAATAATAGTTATGCAGATAATCCGTTATTCAAATTGGAGAGTTGAATGTCAATGATAGAATGCTAGCAGTTGAAAACACTCCTATGCGCAAGAGCAAGAGTTAGGTTGTTGATCTTTTGGAAGCAAACTTATGTTCACACTCTATAGGGGTCGAAGTTTTTTTTTTTTTTTTTTCTCTCTCTTTTTGATTTTCGTTTTTCTTTCTCTAGTACTTTGGCTGTAAATTGATTCAAATTTCAATCCCTAGGACATAGCTTCAGGATTTTGCAATGATAATGTTAGATTAGTCGCATGCAAATATGCATAAACATACTAATGTGTGCATATATATATATATATATAGAGAGAGAGAGAGAGAGTTTACAATTACAATCAAAAAAGAAAAAGAAGTAACATATTGGAAGGGTGATAGTTTTGTTAACTAAGCAAAGCATTTTTCTTTCACACTGATGACATCGAGGCAGGGGAAATCTTCAGTTCTCATTCACTGGCCTTCAATCACTAATTTATGATTCGATCTTTGAATTTGACTTGCACTTATAGTGCATACTTCAAATTTGACTTAAACAACGATTTCTTAGTGAAGGTAAGAACAGTTACTAAATAAAATTGAAATATCCAGAAATCAAAATGCAACTACAAATAAAATTTAAACAATTACTACCTCTCTGCAATTCAATAGGTATTGGTAAGCTTAAAACTAAAACTAGCATATGTTTAAAAAAAAAAAAAAGAAAAAAAAAAAAAAAGAAGAGAAAACTATATAAATATGTTTCTACCTAGCAAAATTTTGTTTTCGCTTTAAATCTATTTCTAGCCTAATATATCATGGCTCTTGAACAGCTCATGAACCCCCGTGACGATAATACAGTACTGACCGATAGATGGCAGCAACATGAAGAAAGCAGATGAGTCCTATGATGATATCGTCCAATAAGCCAACTATACCCAAAAATCCTGCAAAACAATGATCCATTCGTCGGTCAAGCAACTTTGAATCCAATTTTAAAACACTGATTAAGTAATTTGATTAAAAAAATATTAAGAGGAAAGTCACCTTCCGGGATAATATCCACAGGGCTGAGAATGTAGACAGCACTTAGTGTCATCTGTTCATACAAAATAGAATAAAAATCCATCCATATTCTACAGGAATGAGTCTGAAGCTCAAACCACTAGTCAATCAGAAATAAAATGCATACTTTTGTTCTTTAATCCATAAAATGAATGCTATTTGGAGAATGAAAAATAGAGGAGGTCTTGAACGTTAAACAAAACAGCAACATTAGATGCATTTTCTCCCACCTAACCAGATCAAATGGTTGCCAAGATGTAATGGTAAAACTGGATATGAAGTTACAAATAATAGCTATCTTGCATATGGTGCTCATTAGAATTACCCTCTGATCCTAGATTAGATCACATAATTATAGCACTTCAGCAATTTGGTTATTTCAGCGAGGCAAAATATATATAAACTAACATTTTATTTTTGCAAATAAATGAAGGATAAACATGTCTTTACAATGTGATTCCCATTCCCCTCTGGAAGCAGGTATAAGAAACTGGAGGATAGAAGTGAGTCATCATTCTGGGTTAGCCAAAAACACCTGAAAACTTTATTCACTGAGCAACATCGAATCTATACCAAGATGAATGCTATTCTGCATAGCTATGAAATGTTGTCATTAGCTTTTGTAACAGCCCCCTCAACCTCAAGGAATAAAACATTTAGGCATACATCAAAGCTGAGCTGGCAGCTGGTAATGTCCTTTATCCTTCATCACAATCATGAGAGATTCACACTAGTTTTGGAATTGTTGAAATCAAGATTACTATCTGAATTCAGACCCTGGCTAAAGCATTTGGATCAACAAGCAACATATATGAAGGTAAACCTAAATACATAAACAAATACATTAACCTGTGGATACCATGATATAATAATTTAATACTTTAATAAGATTTCTTACTAATAAGAGGACCACTGATAGAATTAACTCCGGCCCAAGGCCCTACAAGGTATATATTCTAGAAGAAATAAAGGAGCTGTGATTAAAGGTGTGAGTATTGGGGAACAAGCACAGGAATACATGTCACCAAGTTAGTTATCAAATCATCAGACAGCAGTATTTATGGGAACAAAGAGAATGATGAGGACATCTTTTGGGAATCCAGTTACTTTGGGCAGAGGAATCTGCACAGGCTTGGCCTGGGGCTGTGTTAGCCATTTATCTTCTTCTTCTTCTTGTTTCTCCTATTATTTTTCTCTATTTCCACTTTCTTCAAATCTTGTAGACAGAAAGTTACTCTGATACTTGTAATCACCTTATTTGGATTCATTAATCAAATACAAATCCGATTTCTGCTGCCCCACTGTTCTGTGTGTGTGTGTGTGTGTGTGTTGTGATGATTTGGTTCTGAGCCTGTTCCTAACTCCAACAACTACCTGTATTTTATGAGTTTGGAGACCAAATTGCAAAGTGCAAACTTAAGTTTTTGCATATAAGAGAGAACTCAAAGCACCAGTGCAAACAAACATTCAAGTTCAATAGGTGGCTCATCTTATGTATAAGCTTAGCAAGAAAATCCACCTGAGACAAGCCTCGGCCAACAAATTGGGAATAGCTACGGGATCCATTTTTCACCATTTTGCTTTGGTTGCAAAAAGGTTTTCTACTAGCTTGTCGCTTTATGATGTTTATCTTTCATGGATACAGAAAATGAAAGAGAGGACAAACGTATATGTACATATAGACACACACTCACATACATGGAATTTAAAAATAACAAAATCAAAGATGTACAATGTGTTACGTGCGAGAGCTAAAAATCTGCAATGAAAGAAGGACAAAAAGAAAAAGAAAAAGAAAAAGAAGCATACAGTAAAGTTGCCAATTTACTTAACTGCAATATAGACACGTGCCCTGATGACAAAAGGAAGTGATCTTTGAGGATCCATCATTTCCCGTAACAACCTTCGTAGCAGAAATGGAAGGTCTTGCATTCGCTGCAGATAAGAGAATACATGTGTCAAAAACTGACATCAAGTAGTTAGATGTGAATTTGATCATAAATGATAAAACATATTTAAAATTTCGTATATCATGATCTAACACCATCAATCAATCATTTTTTTTTTTCATTGACCTTTTCTAATTTTATTACCTTTTGTGCATATGTGTGTGTATAAGAGAGATAAATGGTAACTTCAAAACTAGCTTTTGAAAGAGGAGGACATGGCGAAAAACTTCATCCACTAATTTGGACAAAGTTTATGACTATGTAAAGATCAACTATAGATCGACACACACAACATCGAGAGATACAAAGCAAATTAGATAGACAGAAACAACTGCTACATAAAAGCAGTTCATTGCACACATGACAAAGGGATTATGAACAAGGGAAGGTTCATAATGAAATCAGAATCCACCCCAAACTATTCATAAAGCTCCAAATGATATTTCTTTTTTGACAACTCCAAAATGATATTCTAGATAAATTAAAATATAATTGCAATTTGAGAAATTGGTACAAGCAAATATCAACTTCCCTGGTCAGCAGGAAAAAAATATGCTACTACCCATCAAGCAATTAATGACAGAACTAAGGTAAATGTTCTATAGCTATAAGCAACTAAGGTTAAATCCCTTAGACTTATGCACTTTCTGTAACTTTGCTTTTACAGCTAGAAATCATATTTACTAACATACTTTGTTCGTTTTGGGTCCACAAACAAAAAAAACAACAAAATATTTTAATGCATCCATTAGATGAGAATGTAACTCCAGTCATCAGCAAAATGAGAAAAAACCTGAATGAATAGTGCAACCAAGGAGAATGAAGAAAGAGAATGAAGAAACAGCTTTTTTCTCCTCTACTTTTCGTTTTTCCATTTTATCTAGTAGGGAGAGCAAATATCATATATATGAGACCAGGGCATTGATAAGAGTGCTGAATAGGAGCAAAGATGTAGAATGTGGAATACACAGAAGCAAAGAACATAAACTTAGGCCATTATATAACTTATATACAAAATTCATAAGACATCAACTTTTAAGCATGTATAGAAGTATAAATGAGTCGGAGGAGAAAAGGCTGGGAAAGGGGTAGGAAGTATGAACTGAAACAATCACGTGCACTGATTAGTGTCAAAATTCTCCCTGTTAATCAGAATGCTCCACTTTCTATCGTTAAAATATTTTATCAGGCTCTAGTTCCTTTAGTAGAAAATATTAGCTGCATGAAATAATCTGCTTAAATAAAGGCAAAGATATCATAGCTTGTAAACATACAGACCTGAATTAAACCAGTGGTCTGCCCACCAAAAAGCCGATTATAAGTTTCAACCTTTTGCAGAATCTCAGCAACCTCAGGGTTATGGCGCTCCCTCTGTGAAGCTTCACTAGGGACCAACAATGTGATTTGACGACGACACAGTGGACATTTACATGGTTGAATAGCAGACCCATGATGCCAAACTAGCATAATACAATCACCTACAAAGCATATGAAGGGGGAGGGTAAAATTACTTAAAAAGTTGAATGATATATCTGGAACAAAAACGCATAAAAACATATCCTAATTATCATTTCAATATGCTTAAAAAGATAGACGGATTTATAAATTTTAAGCTCAATAGTAAATAGACATTGGGTTCTTCATTCACATGTTGGCACCTTCATGTAATTGTGATTGAACTGGTAATTTTCCTTGATTTTTACATAAGCAACCTAGGCACTTCAAGGTTAAGCAGAAATGAAAAAATTGACATATTCTGATTAAAAAAAGAAATTCAACTTCATTGAAGACTGCCAATTTAATAATCAAGCACTAACAAATTGAAGGATCATTACTTCATATTAATGAATGTTAGATTCCGCACAAAAAAATATTTCTATTTGAAAATAATTAAAGTAGAAAATAAGAGAAGGAGACAATTTTTTTTTTAGGTTTTGCATTTTTGTTGCAGGGAAA
This sequence comes from Jatropha curcas, assembly GCF_041381405.1. Lineage (NCBI taxonomy): Eukaryota > Viridiplantae > Streptophyta > Magnoliopsida > Malpighiales > Euphorbiaceae > Jatropha > Jatropha curcas. Next base: position 23,583,156 of record NC_143159.1, read on the forward strand.
CAAGAAGAAAGGAAATTGGAAAAATACCGCAAAACCAGTGAGAGCAATTGGCCTGGCAAGGGACCTTGAACCGTCCATGGCAGACCGAACACCAATCGTTGGCCGGAGGTCCGTCCATTCCCCTCTCTTCTCTTCTCCTTCCTTCAACGCTATAAAATTACACAAAAATCTCTATCGCCAATATTGCTATTTGCTAGTCTTTCTCTCTAAGTAATTTTTTTTTTTTTTTTTTGTTAAGAATTTTTGAGGGTCATAGCTAGGCATGTATAAGTTCCGAATCGAAATCAAACCGATCAAAATTTAGAATCAAACCATGATCCATAGTGAGGGTTGTATTAGATTAAGAGTTGTTAGATTTTAAAATTTCAATAATATTCAATCTAGATTTCTTTAAAATCTATTAAAATTTAGGAGGATGTATTGGATTAAAATTATGTTAGATTTTAAAAAGATTGTTAGAGTTTGATGGAACTAAAGGATTTTCTAAGATTTTCATATATTTCACTAGAATTCTAAGTAGAGTTTTATAGAATTGGTGAGACTTTTTAATAGATTCTAATTGACTTTGATGGAATTATAATGATTTTTATATATCCAATCAAAATTAATTTCAGGATATAATTGAACAAATAAAAAAATTTTGAGTCCAATTGAAAACTTGAAAAACAATGAGGACCAAAAAAATGCATTATCTTCTCTAAAATCATTTTCTTCTTCTTAAAATCTTACCACCATGGATAGTGAAAGTCCTGCAATTGCCAGCGTCGTTGCCGGCCATCCTGCGCCTCTAGAATAGTCACGCGTTACCAAACGATCGGTTCGCTTCAAACTGAACTAAATCGAGATAAAAAAACAAACAAAGTTTTTTATCAGTAGACCAAACAGAATCAAATTTGCCTTCTGAACTGAATTGAATTGAACCAATCAGTTCGACCAAATTTGATCAATTTTGCCTTTTGATTCGATTTTAAGCCTAACCGATGGATTTCTTTGAAACCAACTCAAACCGAATAATAAATTGGTTCAAATTGAATAAACCAACAACCAAACCTTTCTTAAGTTAGCTGACTAAACCAAACCGAAATGAGTTGATTCAATTTTCAATTTGATTCGGTTGGTAAGTTTGCACACCCCTAGCGATTGTCTTGCCAGAAAATCGCATGTTTAAATATTTTTTTTAAATTTAAAACGAAAATTAAAAAAATATACTTAGCACTCTAAAATCCAATGAAATCTTTGGGTTGGAGGATGAATTTGTGAATGACTCTTCTATTTATATCTAGCGCTCTAAAATCCAATGAAATCAATAATTTCATAAAATCCATCCAAATCATCAATTTTTTGAATATCATCGGATTTGTATAAACATTTAAAAAGTCATAATTGAAAACCATTAGATTTTTATGGATTTTATAAGAGTCTGAATTGAATACCATAAAATTTTATAGACTCTAACGAAATCTAGATTGAATACTATTGGAATTTTAAAATCTTTTAAAATCTAATAGTCCTAATCTAATACACCCATCTTAGTATTCAATTCATAAAAATATGATGGTATTCAATTATAATTTTTTAAAAGTCTACACAAATTTAATGACATTTAAATTGTTGATGTAGGTGATTTTATAAAATTATTGATTTGATTGGATTTTAAAGTGCTAGGTATAAATAGAAGAGTCATTCACAAATTCATCATTCAACCTAAAGATTCTGCTGAATTTTAGAGTGTTAGTTATATTTTTTAATTTCATTTTAAATTTAAAAAATTATATTAAACATGCAATTTTTTGGCAAGATAGTCGCTAGAGGTGTGCAAACTTACCGACCAAATCGAATCGACTCATTTCGATTCGGTTCGATCAACTGAATCAGAAAAGGTTCGATTATTGGTTTATTCAGTCTAAGTCGGTTTCATAAAAATTCATTGGTTGGGCCTAAATCGAATCGAAATAGCAAAATCGATCAAATTGACCAAACTTTGATTCAATTTAGAAGGCAAATTCGATGAGTTTGGTCTATTGATAAAAAAACTTCAATTGTATTTTTTGATCTTGATTCGGTTTGGTTTGATTGTTTGCTCACCCCACGACTGTTTTGAAGGATGGGATGGCCGGCGGCGACGCTGCCCATTGCAGACCTTTCATTGTCCACGCTAGTAAGGTTTTAATAAGAAGAAAATGATTTTGGAGAAGATGACACGTTTTTTAATCCCTCATCGTTTTTCAGTTTTTTAATCGGGCTCAAAAACCTTTTAGTTTGTTCAATTAATTCCTGAAAGTAATTTTGAATGGATATATAAAAATTATTGTAATTCTATTGAAGTCAATCAAAATCTATAAAAAAAAAAGTCTAACCAAATTCCATAAAACTCTAAGTAGAATTCTAGTGGAATCTATGTAAATCTTAGAAAATCATTCAATTCCTTTAAACTCAACAATTCTTTTAAAATCTAACACAATCTTAATCCAATACACCCCCTTAAGTTTTTAAATCATAACTGAAGCTGGATTTAAGGTTCGGTTGCAGTTAATTATATTTGATAATTAAAACCGATGGTTTCAATTTGAAATCAGTGGTTCCAATTTGAAATAGTTAAAAAAAAAAGATCACAAATGATTTTTATTATTAAAATTAATTTTAATTTTTACTATTAAATGAGAGTAATTATACCATCACCTTAAAAGTAGTTAATATAAATATAACCCGTGAATTGTAATTGGAAAAAAAGAAAAAACTTAAAAAAATTGTTCCTCATTTAAAAATTTTTAATTTAAATCTTTTACGCTTTATAATATATATTTTTTACATACAAATTATACAATATTTATTTTTTAAAACTCCCTTATAAATTTTTTTAAAAAAATTCTCCTTCACATCTGTAAAAAGAATGGCAATTTGAAGGGTATTTTTTTGAAATAAAAAAATTTATATATTGTAACTTTGTAACTTCTTAATTTCGGTGTTAAATCAGAATCAAACTGAAATCTGCGATTTTAAAATCATCTTTGAAACCGTTTAAAAGCAGTTCGGCTCAGGTTCCACCTTCTTTGAAATCGAAATCAGCAATTTTGCAATCAAAATCGGCGGTTCTGGAACTACGGTCATCCTAGCCATAGCTATGGGTAGGCATAATTATATTTCGATTCAAATCAAAAACAAAATGGAACCGAATCGGTCAAAACCGGTATTAAATCATGGTCAATAGTTTTTAGTTTCAACTTCTAATCGAAACCGTGTACTTAAGGTTCGATTATATTTCTTTATTTTTAAAACGTAACTAGCGGTTTGGTTTAAAATTGCGATTTCAATTGAAACCGTGAACAATGTGTTTTTAAAAAAACTTGCAATTTATTTTTTATTTTATTATAATTTTTTAAAATAAAATTTAAGAACTCTTATTAAATTAGTTTAGTCTGTTTCAATAGTAATATTTATTATTATTTGAAGAAAATCTCGGGAAAAGAAGAAGTGACAGTAGATAATATTTGAGATAACTGGAGAACTTAATTTTTATTGATTTACTTCAGCAATATATATAATAAAGATGACAACTAACAGAAGCTAGAAAATAGGAATAATAACAAACCACTAATCACACTACTAACAGCCCTTGAAACTAGGACAACTATCCAGGAATAATTCAAACTATAATAAAATCAGAATTAATTAATTAACAGTTACAGTCAACATTATTATTATTATTATTATTATTATTATTATTATTATTATTATTATTTATTCAAGCTAAAAATCTAAAAAAAATTTAAATTATTTAATTTCGGTTCAAAATCGAAACCCGCGATTTCAAAACCGTTTTAGAAATTCTCCAAATGCAATTTAGTTTTGATTCCACCTTTTCATAATTGGAATTGACACCGTTTTAGAAATTCTCCAAATGTAATTTAGTTTTGATTCCACCTTTTCATAACTGGAATTGACAGTTTCGAAATCGAAAACCAAAGTTCTAGAACTATAATCATGTCTAACTAGGGGTAATCGATCTAGTTTGGTTTTTTTTTTTGTTTGGTAATTCAAATGTTCAGTGCGGTTTAGGCTTGAAATTTTGTATAAATTTGATTCAGTTATAAACGTTTATATATGATTCTAATTTAAAACCGATTAGGATTAACCAAACCAAACCAATGTGTTTAGTTTAATTTTAAAAAAACTTCGGTTTTCGGTTGAAGAAAAGAGGAAAGTTTGGTCCTTTTGTCCCGATTGACATCCTTAATTATAATTCAAAAAAAAAAAAAAACATTATTCTTGTTTTGTTAAAAATATACTTTTTTTTTTTTTTAAGTTAAAATGGGAAATATTTTATTATGAAATCAAGAAATCAAGTAGAACAGGAGGTGGTATAGAATCCCAAACTCCCAAGCCAGCTTCGAAATGTGTTCCAACTGCTAACCTATGTGCAGCCACATTCGCAGACCTATAAATAAAATTAAATTTGGCGACTGGTATCTCAGACAAAAGAGATCTGCAGTCCTGAATTATCAAACCAAAAGCAGACGAATCATTTGTAGAATCATTGTTGATGGCATTGGCAACTGATTGAGAGTCAATTTCCAACAAAATATAATTCCATCCGTGATCCTTGATCCAGCTCAAAGCTTCTCGCACGGTGATGGCCTCCGCCACCGTAGCACTGAAAAATCCCGGAAATCTCCACGCTTTGCTAGCAATAAACTCAGAGGCTGAATTTCGAACTATTGTGCCAATACCCACATAACCAGTAGCCACTCCAGTTGAGGCATCTATATTCACTTTTAACCAATTAAACGGAGGTGGAGTCCAAGTACGATCAAAGGTGACTGGAGAAGGAACCACCAAACGATGAACCTGAGCATCCTTCCATGCTCGCCAAACTCCCGTAGTTAGAAGAATTACCGCCCCTGGATTCCTGTTTCTTTGGCGCCATACCATATCATTCCTAGTGACCCATAATGCCCAACACACCATAGAAATATAATTCAAGTTCTCCAAAGTGGATGACGATGAGGCTTGCTGAAACCACTCCCCAAAAGACGTAGCCGAAGACCACCGATACCCAAGATGGGAAAGAGTCCAAACCTGTCTTGAAAAAGGGCAGTTGATAAGAATATGAAGAGTTGTTTCAGAGTGTCCAAGACATAGAGGGCAAATATCTTGAATGTCCATCCTTCTAGAGCGTAAATTTCTCCTACAAGGAAGAACATCACATACGGCACGCCAAATGAAATTAAGTGCTTTGGGAGGAATCTTCATCTTCCACAGTCGAGCCCAACATATAGAAGACATAAAATGTGATGCAAGAGGATTATGCAGAAGTAACCTGTAACCACTCTTGACTTTGTAAGTACCTTTTGCATCAAATTTCCAACAAACTCGGTCATCTCCCATCTGATTGCTTAAAGGAATAGAGAGGATACAAGCAACATCTCTTTCATTAAATAAGCGTCTAATTCGCTCAACATCCCATCTTCTGTGCGCAATAAGATCCGAAACCAAGAAAGCAGTATTATTTAGTGGTCTAGGAGTGGAGATAAAAGAACATTCTTCGTCAGGCAGCCAAGGAGAATCCCAAATAAATGTGTTGGAACCACTACCAACCCGCATATATAGTCCTTTTTGTATCAAACTCTTTGACCCCCAAATACTTCGCCAAACATAGCTTGGATTTGAGCCGAGATCAGCTTCCAGATAACTACAATTCGAAAAATACTTTGCTTTCAAAACGCGTGCAGCCAATGAATCCGGGCTTGCCATAAGCTTCCAGCCCTGTTTACCCAGAAGAGCTATATTAAATTCATGAATTTTTCGAAATCCAAGCCCTCCGAACAACTTTGGGATGGCCATTTTGTCCCAAGCAAGCCAATGAATGCCTTGAGAATAATTTCGCCCACTACCCCACCAGAATCGATTCATGATACGTTCTAATTCTGTACACAAAGTCTTGGGTAACAAGAAAAGACTCATAAGATAATTAGGTAAAGCCTGAAGAACCGTTTTTAACAGGACTTCTCTTCCCGCACGGGAAAGAGACTTGAGTTCCCATGAGTTTAAACGCTTCCACATTCGATCCTTTATATAATTAAAGACCTCTCTTCTGTTTCGCCCCATATGTGATGGTAGACCCAAGTAAGAACCTAAAGTATCCTTCTCTGTAACTTGAAGTAAGGAACATATGTGACATCCTACCGAGTCGAGTCTTTGCATAGTCGAGTCTTTGCATAGAGTCGAGTCGAGTTGAGTCGAGTTGAACCAAACCCGGTTGGGGTAGAATGGGATTATTAGTGGACTTACTTGATTGAGAGAAAAAGAGCAAAGTGTAAGGATTAGGATTTAATGGCATTAAAAGAACAAGCTTGAGTATTAAGTTGTAGCTTTTACCCAATTGAGGTACCATGTAGTAAGTTTCCATCATTTATCTTGATTTTGTGATGACTTACCCGTAATCATCCCATTCACTTTCCCATTGTTCATCTTTATCTTCATCTTCTTCATATTTCTTCATCCATTTAGGCAACCTCAATTTTCTCCAAGTAAGTAGAATTACTTGCAGCTTTATGTTATTCAGTCTCTACTTGAGTTATATTGTAGATAAGTTATCAGAATTTTGATGTGTATAGGAGAAGGGAGTTCAAAGAGTGTAGAGAAAAGAAGCTAGAACAGAGCTCACGCGTTTTTGGAGTAAAGGTTTGATATCTCTTATTTTTATCATTTTCTTTGCATGAGAATTTGTGTGGTGTGTTGCTATTGAGACAATATATTGCTTCATGTTGGAGACTGGTAGTGGTGAGAAAACAGGGGAGGTATTGAGTTTATGTTGAAAACAGGGGAGGACTTCATCTTGATTTTGACCCCAGTTAATGATGGAATTAGGAAGTGTCATAGAAGAGTTATTTGTTCCTCTATGTGTTAGCTTTGCATGGGTTTTTGAATCACCCAAATTGGATTTGTATATTGAGAGATATGACCAAAAGAGTGCAGACTGCGCAGGCTGGAAACGCGTCGCGACCTTGCACTGCGCAGGCTGAAAGCACGTCGCGCGCTCGCGACTTTGCACTGCGCGCGCGCGACTTCCACTTCAAACTCTCTGACTCTCAATTGGCACATTACGCGCTCGCGACTCTCAAGTGCGCGCTCGCGAAGTTGGCCCTTGGCCTGGAAGCGTTCGCGACTTGCACTGCGCGCTCGCGTAGTTGGCATGAAAACTCACTGTCTCTCATTTTGCACATTACGCGATCGCGACTTCCATGTGCGCGCTCGCTACTTTCACCTGAAACTTACTGTCTCTCATTTGGCACACTACGCGCTCGCGACTTTCAAGTACGCGATCGCGACTTGTGCCTGATAACACACTGTCTCTTATTTTCTGCATCTCGCGCTCGCGACTTCCACAGGCGCGCTCGCGACTTGGCTTTTTCCTGCATTTTTGGACTTTCTTTTTCTATGTAATTGGATTCTTTGCTCAACTTGTATGCATCCAATCATTTCAAAACAAAAAGACAACATTAGAACATGTATCAAAACAACATCCAAGCATGCAAATGATGTGAAATCATATGAACATTATAATTTATGAAGTGATGAACTATTACTATGATGTATTGTTATACATTTGACATACCAACATTATGCTCCATTGAGGTTAGGTAGAAACCATGTCGATAAGGCCATGTCGCGACATAGGATAGCAGATCTGCGCCTCATACAGTTTGTTACTCCGGCTACAGGCCATTGAGTGGATATGATTATATATGGGCCATAGCAGCCAAGTATACAGTATTCATCCAGTTTATACAGTTTTCTTATCACCTCGGTTTCGCTATAACCTTATGGAGCCATACAGATATCTGGACATAACATTGCATAAATCATACAGATAAATGAAAGATATCATGATATGTGTGCTTATATGTGCCTTGTGTGCCTACATGATTCTTTATATACAAGTATGTGCTTTATTGTTTCTTTCCTTGTTGAGATATCCACTGAGCTTTATTTGCTCAGCGAGTTACCTGTTTAACTCGCAGGTTTTGAGACTGGTCCGTAGAGGGTCCGTTTACAACTGCTGCCGTTCATCTGTAGAAGACTTATGGCATGTACAGGGCACACAGTTGGGCCCAATCCATTTTGTAAACAGTATCATGTCTTGTAAAGATTATATACATTATGATGTCAGCATGTCAGGATTTAAGTCATCCAGTTTGTAGCATCTCGGCTCGGTTTATTCGGGTTTACGGGTGGACCGGGAAGGGATGTTACAAATTTTGGTATCAGAGCCCTAGGTTCAGTTTCCCCGGGCTTGCATTTATAAGTTAGTATAGTGTACATGCCATGACTACCCTGATGAACTAAGCAGTTGTTGTTCTTTTAGGAGGATGTCACAAGAGGGTGAGAGTGAGTCACACGCCTCCAGAGCAGTGGAGGGTGAGGCTCCAGCAGCACCAGGTCAAGAGGCATTATTAAAGCAACTTGCAGATACTTTTCGACAGATTGCAGGGGTGATGCCGCAAGCACCAGTCGTAATAGAAAGAGAAAGAAAGCCCCCACTGGAGAAGCTTAGAAAATATGGTGCAAAGGAATTCAGTGCCAGTAAGGATGATAGTCCAAAAATAGCTGAGTATTGGTTAGATGGGACATCGAGAGTTTTGGACCAATTACAGTGTACACTAGAAGACAAATTGATTTGTGCTACATCATTGCTAATAAATGAAGCATATACATGGTGGACTACTGTTCAGCAGCGAGTATCAACAGAGCAGCATACATGGCAATTCTTCTTGGACGAATTCAAGAAGAAGTTCATCACAGAGGCTTACCTAGATGCGAGAAGGAAGGACTTCTTATACCTTCGACAGAACAGAATGTCAGTGTCAGAATATGAACGAGAATTTACCAGGCTCAGCCGGTATGGTAAGGGGATAGTGGCTACAGAAGCCGAGAGGTGTAAAAAGTTTCAAGAAGGCCTGAACGATGAGATTCAGATGGGAGTGGTAGCTTCCAGATTCAGAGAGTTCTCAGCTTTGGTAGAGGCAGCTCAGGAGATAGAGCGAATTCAGGCCAGTCAGCGTACCAGACGCCAGTGGACTCAGCAGAGGAGAGACCAAACTCAGAGTGCACCTAGTAGCTATCAGTCAGAAAACAAGAGATTCAGAGGTGCGAGTAGTTCAGCTGGTTCTAGACCTTCCTTTAGCCAAGGTGCAGCTAGGGGTGCTAACATGCCAGCGGTATCAGTTGTGGCTAGTTCCGCCGGTGGTAGTCGAGGTTCAGGCAGAGGAACTGGGAGAGGCACCAGTAGAGGTGCAGAGACAGCCGGTTATCCTTTTCCACCTTGTGAGCATTGTGGCAGACGGCATGGTGGAGATTGTTGGTTGGTGACTGGTAAATGTTGGCTATGCGGAGCATCAGACCATCAAAAGAAAGACTGTCCTAAGAGGGCAAGAGTTCCTACACAGTTCATAGCAGGCAGAGGTAGAGGTGAGAGCTCCGGAGGGCAGAGACAGCAATCAGAGACTGTGGATAGACTCGATACTAGAGGTCCAGCCAGGGTTTATGCTATGCGAACCAGGGAAGAGGAGGAAGCTCCAGATGTAATAGTTGGTGAGTTTTCTCTATGTGGTCATACAGTTTAGGCTTTAATTGATCCTGGATCATCACATTCATACACTAGCGTACCTAAACCTTGGGTTAAAGGGTTAGAAGTTGCATATGTGAGTCAGGGTATGGTAGTTACTAATCCACTAGGTGATGTAGTAAAAACCCATACAGTGGTCGAAGGATGCCCAATTGTGATACATGGAAAAGAGTTTCCAGGAAATCTTATGGAGTTGCCATTTAGAGAATTTGATGTTATTCTGGGTATGGATTGGCTATCCAGACATCAGGCTATAGTTGATTGTGCAAAGAAAAGGGTGACATTATATACACCAACAGGGGACGAGATTATAGTAGTCGGGAAGCGGCGAGAGTTTCTGGGTAATGTGATATCAGCCATGGCAGCAAAGAGATTAATTCAGAAGGGTTGTGAAGCATACTTGGTATGTGCATTACAAGCAGAGAAAGAACAGTTAAAAGTGCAAGATATACCAACAGTGTGTGATTATCCAGATGTATTTCCAGAAGAGTTACCAGGATTACCACCAAGGAGGGAAGTGGAATTTACCATAGATGTCTATCCTGGAGCAGCACCAGTATCAATTGCACCTTACAGAATGGCACCAGCAGAGTTAAAAGAGTTGAAGATTCAGCTGCAGGAGTTATTAGACAAAGGCTTTATCAGACCCAGTGTATCACCTTGGGGAGCACCGGTATTATTTGTAAAGAAGAAAGATGGATCTTTTAGATTGTGCATTGACTACAGACAACTGAACAAACTGACAATCAAGAATAAGTATCCATTGCCTCGCATTGATGATTTGTTTGATCAACTAAAGGGTGCAAGTATGTTTTCTAAAATCGACCTCAGGTCGGGATACCATCAGGTGCGGATAAAGGAAGAAGATATCGCTAAGACTACATTCAGGACCCGATATGGTCACTATGAATGATAAACATTTGCGGATTGTCCTTCAGACACTGAGGGATAAACAGCTGTATGCCAAGCTCAGTAAGTGTGAGTTTTGGCTGGAAGAAGTTTCTTTCTTAGGACATGTGGTATCATCTGAGGGTATCAGAGTGGATCCTAAGAAGATTGAAGCTATTGTTGATTGGAGACCACCCAGAAATGTCACAGAAGTTCGAAGTTTTCTGGGTTTAGCCGGTTATTACAGAAGGTTTGTAAAGGGATTCTCCATTATTGCATCACCTTTAACAAGATTATTGAAGAAAGCAGTTGTATTCCAATGGGATGATAGATGTCAGCAGAGCTTTGACACTTTGAAGAAAAAGTTGACTGAAGCACCAGTGTTGACCCAGCCAGTGTCAAGTAAAGACTTTGAGATTTACAGTGATGCCTCTCATATTGGGTTAGGATGTGTACTCATGCAAGAAAGGAAAGTGGTAGCTTATGTCTCCAGACAATTAAAGCCACATGAATTGAATTATCCAACCCATGATTTAGAACTGGCAGCTATTGTTCTAGCATTTAAAGTATGGCGGCATTATCTGTACGGTGAAAAGTGTTACATTTACACAAATCATCAGAGTTTAAAGTATTTACCGACCCAGAAAGATTTGAATTCAAGACAACGGAAGTGGATGCAGATTCTGGCTAATTATGAGTATGTCATTAATTACCATCCGGGCAAAGCTAATGTGGTAGCTGATGCCCTTAGTCGGAAATCATTGTTTGCTTTGAGAACAATGAGAATCAGCATGGAGTTGCACTAGCAGGGAATTATTCTAGCACAGATGCAAGTACAGCCATCTTGGGTTCAGGAAGTTGCAGAAGCACAGAAGCAAGATGCACAAACAGCACTATGGGTGAAACAAGTACAGGAAGATCATGGTGGGAAATTCAGATTGGATAACAGTGGAGTCTTATTCTATGAAGACAGAGTTGTTGTACCGCAGACAGGAGAGCTTAGACAAAAGATTCTGCATGAAGCTCATAACAGTCCATATACAATGCATCCCGGTAGTACCAAGATGTATCAAGATTTGAAGAAAGGCTATTGGTGGCCGGGCATGAAGAAAGACATCGGAAATGTTGTAACAAGATGTTTAACATGTCAACAAGTAAAAGCAGAACATCAATTGCCAACAGGGTTGCTTCATCCAATAACAGTGCCAACATGGAAGTGGGATCAGATCACGATGGATTTTGTTACTGGATTACCTTAGACGCAGCGGAAGCATGATGCAGTATGGGTGGTTGTGGACAGATTAACTAAATCTGCACACTTTTTACCAGTTAGGATGGACTATTCTCTAGACAAGTTAGCAGAAATTTATGTTAGAGAAATAGTTCGACTACATGGAGTTCCATCATCCATTATATCTGATCGTGATCCAAGGTTTACATCGAAGTTTTGGGGTAAACTGCAGGAAGCATTAAGGACGAAATTGCATTTCAGCACTGCATTTCATCCTCAAACAGATGGCCAATCAGAGAGAGTCATTCAGATCCTGGAAGACATGATGAGATCATGTGTTATAGAATTTGAAGGCAGTTGGGACAGATATGTACCTCTCATGGAATTTGCCTACAACAACAGCTATCAATCGAGCATTAAAATGGCACCATATGAAGCATTGTATGGTAGACAATGCAGGACACCTGTGTGTTGGACAGAACTTAGTGAGAAGAAGATTTTGGGTCCAGATTTGGTTAGAGAAACTGAAGAGAAAGTGGAGATCATCAGAAAACGGCTGAAAGAAGCAAGTGATCGACAGAAGTCTTATGCTGATTTAAAGAGAAAGGATATTGAGTACTCGGTCGGTGATAAAGTCTTTCTGAAAGTTTCACCATGGAAAAAGATCCTAAGGTTTGGACGAAAGGGTAAGCTTAGCCCTAGGTTCATTGGTCCATACGAGATTGTTGAACGTGTAGGACCATTAGCCTATCGCCTAGCGTTACCTTCAACCTTAGATCGGATTCATAATGTCTTTCACGTATCAATGTTAAGGAGATACAGATCAGACCCATCACATGTGTTGTCAGCAGAAGAGATTGACATTCAGCCGGATCTCACTTATGAAGAAGAACCAGTTCAGATCCTAGCAAGAGAAATGAAAGAATTGCAGAACAAGAAAATAGCATTGGTAAAAGTTCTTTGGAGGAATCATAAGACAGAAGAAGCAACTTGGGAATCTGAAGAAACCATGCGACAACAGTATCCGCAGTTGTTCACAACAGGTAAACTTCGGGACGAAGTTTTTTATTTAGGAGGGGAGAACTGTGACATCCTACCGAGTCGAGTCTTTGCATAGAGTCGAGTCGAGTTGAGTCGAGTTGAACCAAACCCGGTTGGGGTAGAATGGGATTATTAGTGGACTTACTTGATTGAGAGAAAAAGAGCAAAGTGTAAGGATTAGGCTTTAATGGCATTAAAAGAACAAGCTTGAGTATTAAGTTGTAGCTTTTACCCAATTGAGGTACCATGTAGTAAGTTTCCATCATTTATCTTGATTTTGTGATGACTTACCCGTAATCATCCCATTCACTTTCCCATTGTTCATCTTTATCTTCATCTTCTTCATATTTCTTCATCCATTTAGGCAACCTCAATTTTCTCCAAGTAAGTAGAATTACTTGCAGCTTTATGTTATTCAGTCTCTACTTGAGTTATATTGTAGATAAGTTATCAGAATTTTGATGTGTATAGGAGAAGGGAGTTCAAAGAGTGTAGAGAAAAGAAGCTAGAACAGAGCTCACGCGTTTTTGGAGTAAAGGTTTGATATCTCTTGATTTTTATCATTTTCTTTGCATGAGAATTTGTGTGGTGTGTTGCTATTGAGACAATATATTGCTTCATGTTGGAGACTGGTAGTGGTGAGAAAACAGGGGAGGTATTGAGTTTATGTTGAAAACAGGGGAGGACTTCATCTTGATTTTGACCCCAGTTAATGATGGAATTAGGAAGTGTCATAGAAGAGTTATTTGTTCTTCTATGTGTTAGCTTTGCATGGGTTTTTGAATCACCCAAATTGGATTTGTATATTGAGAGATATGACCAAAAGAGTGCAGACTGCGCAGGCTGGAAACGCGTCGCGACCTTGCACTGCGCAGGCTGAAAGCACGTCGCGCGCTCGCGACTTTGCACTGCGCGCGCGCGACTTCCACTTCAAACTCTCTGACTCTCAATTGGCACATTACGCGCTCGCGACTCTCAAGTGCGCGCTCGCGAAGTTGGCCCTTGGCCTAGAAGCGCTCGCGACTTGCACTGCGCGCTCGCGTAGTTGGCATGAAAACTCACTGTCTCTCATTTTGCACATTACGCGATCGCGACTTCCATGTGCGCGCTCGCTACTTTCACCTGAAACTTACTGTCTCTCATTTGGCACACTACGCGCTCGCGACTTTCAAGTACGCGATCGCGACTTGTGCCTGATAACACACTGTCTCTTATTTTCTGCATCTCGCGCTCGCGACTTCCACAGGCGCGCTCGCGACTTGGCTTTTTCCTGCATTTTTGGACTTTCTTTTTCTATGTAATTGGATTCTTTGCTCAACTTGTATGCATCCAATCATTTCAAAACAAAAAGACAACATTAGAACATGTATCAAAACAACATCCAAGCATGCAAATGACGTGAAATCATATGAACATTATAATTTATGAAGTGATGAACTATTACTATGATGTATTGTTATACATTTGACATACCAACATTATGCTCCATTGAGGTTAGGTAGAAACCATGTCGATAAGGCCATGTCGCGACATAGGATAGCAGATCTGCGCCTCATACAGTTTGTTACTCCGGCTACAGGCCGTTGAGTGGATATGATTATATATGGGCCATAGCAGCCAAGTATACAGTATTCATCCAGTTTATACAGTTTTCTTATCACCTCGGTTTCGCTATAACCTTATGGAGCCATACAGATATCTGGACATAACATTGCATAAATCATACAGATAAATGAAAGATATCATGATATGTGTGCTTATATGTGCCTTGTGTGCCTACATGATTCTTTATATACAAGTATGTGCTTTATTGTTTCTTTCCTTGTTGAGATATCCACTGAGCTTTAGTTGCTCAGCGAGTTACCTATTTAACTCGCAGGTTTTGAGACTGGTCCGTAGAGGGTCCGTTTACAACTGCTGCCGTTCATCTGTAGAAGACTTATGGCATGTACAGGGCACACAGTTGGGCCCAATCCATTTTGTAAACAGTATCATGTCTTGTAAAGATTATATACATTATGATGTCAGCATGTCAGGATTTAAGTCATCCAGTTTGTAGCATCTCGGCTCGGTTTATTCGGGTTTACGGGTGGACCGGGAAGGGATGTTACAACATATTTGATGTCGGGAGTGCCGAGGGGTATTAGTGCTAAAAGTAATTGAAGACTTGTTGAAATTTATCTGCTGACCTGATTCTGCCTCATACATAGCCAAAATATGTTTGAGAGATTGTGATTCCTGAATTGAAGCCTTCAAAAACACCAAACTATTATCGGCGAAAAATAGATGAGAAATTAATGGGCCACCTCGACAAACTCGAAAACCACTCAGAGTCCCATGCTGAGTAGATATCCGAATCATGTTTGATAAGCCTTCAGCACAGATGATGAACAAGTACGGTGATAAAGGGTCTCCCTATCGCAAACCCCTAGTGGGAAGAATGGGCCCAAGCTCTCTATTATTCTGCAAAATCCAATACTTTACCGAAGTTAGACTAGACATGATAAGATTAATCCATAGAGCATTAAAACCCAAATTAGCTAGCATCAGCCGTAGAAAGGACCACTCCATTCTGTCGTATGCTTTGCTGATATCCATTTTGACGGCTGCAGAAAAATCAGAACCCCTAGTCTTCCTATGGAATGCATGTAAAGCTTCAAAAGCAACAATACAATTATCCTGAATATTTCTGCCCGCAACAAAGGCACACTGGCTTTCTGAAATCAGGAGCGGAAGGATAGTGCGAAGACGATTTACAAGCATCTTGGTAATGATTTTTAACAGAACATTGCAAAGGGCAATCGGTCTCAAATCAGACATAGACTCGGGGGATGATGTCTTAGGAATCAAAACCAAACCAGTCTCATTCAGATGAGCAGGGATAGACCCACTGTGGATTATCTCGATACAATTCTGAGCTATATCATTACCTATAACATCCCAGTAGCCTTGGTAGAAGCCGGGATTGAAACCGTCAAGACCCAGGGCTTTGTCGGCCTTCATGTCAAAAACCGCTACCCGAACATCCTCAATTGAGTAAGGAGCTAACAAGAACTCATTTTGTTCCTCAGTGAGAACAGGCTGAATAAGATCAGAAACCAATGTAGAGGTGCAATTCTGGGAAGCAAATACATTAGTAAAGTAACGTACCATGAGGTCCTCTAACCCGGAATTCAAGTGACACCAGTTTCCAGATTCATCCCTCAGAGCAGAAATCCGGTTTCGTTGTTGTCGAGCTGTAGCACGTCGATGGAAGAAACGGGTATTAGCATCACCTTCCTGTAACCAGAACTCTTTGGCACGTTGTTTCCAAAAAATTTCCCGTTGTAACAATAATTCCTGATACCTGTTCTTTGCCTCCAAAAACCGGACATTATCTCCTGCGGTACGAGAACCTCTTGTAGCAACTATGATAGCCACGCAAGTCGCAAATTCACCTTTCTGATAATGGCGAAGTTCTTCCCCCCAAATCTCAAGGAGTGCTCTGCACCGAGAAAGCCTATCACCCAAAGCCAAATTCACCGTCTCTAACCAACAACCCATAATCAGATTCTTACAAGCCGCCTCCCTCCTCCAGCTGTTCTCAAAACGGAATCGTCTAGCCTGAGCCCGAGGCATAAAGTGACGTAGTTCAAGGTAGATCGGGAGATGGTCGGATGAAGATTTGTCAAGAACCATAGCTCGAGCTTGAGAGAATTTTCGGCGCCAAGAGTCAGTAGCCAAAATATGATCAAGTTTTTCCTCAATTAAATTGCCACTAGTGCGACCATGTTCCCAAGTGAAGGCATAACCAGACATAGGAAAATCATACAGATGTGCATCTGAGATAGCAGCTTGAAATCCCCGAATAAGATGAGTAGGATGAGGTCTTCCCCCTCTCTTTTCAGACGAACCAAGGATATCATTGAAGTCGCCTAAACACAGCCAAGGCAAATCACTGTGAGAAGCTAAAACACGAAGTAGCTGCCAAGAATTGTTTCTTCTGTTTCTATTTGGTTCACCATAAAAGCCTGTAAGTCGCGAAATACCAAAATGGGGCAAATCCACTTCAACATCTATATATCTAGAACAAGAACTAATAATATTAACTGACGAAACACCTTTCCATAATAATGCCAAACCGCCGCTATGGCCAACACAGTCAACATTAACAAAACCATCATAATTTAATAAAGTCTTTATTTCCGCAACTTTATCTGAATGACAAAGAGTCTCAATAAGAAAAATAAAAGTCGGCTTCTTATCATTTATAATGTCCCGTAAAGTACGTACTGCTCGTGGGTTGCCAAGCCCACGACAGTTCCAACTGATAGTACTCATGTCTGGCGGCAGGTCTGACTCGCAGAACCCGCCAATGGCCCATTTTTTGAAACTGAAGTATTGCCCAAAACAGCTGGAGTATTATCATGCAACATGGTGGGCGCAAGTTCCATTCGTTTCCTTTTTGGATCTACCATGATAATGTCAAAACTATCACCTAATGCTGGGTCCACATTTGAGGTGTTCGCTGCTGACTTATCCACCATGGGAGTAATTATCTCCGCAAATCATGCCCTCTAAAACAGCCATATCTCCTTTCCTATTCAAATTTTGAAAGCTTCCATCATTATTGGCTTTTTCAACACCATCATCATGAGTAGCCGTATCCCAGGACCCACCTGTCTCCTCCCTCAACCACCGTTCACCAATTCGCAGGCTTCGCCGGTTAGAAACTCGAATTTCCGGACCAAACTTTCTGACCAACGAAACACAGCCTTCGTTCAGAAGCTTACGACAGAATCGTTCAGTGTGCCCAAGGAAACCACATAGAAAGCATATACTGGGTAATCGTTCATATGCCAGTGTGGGATAGAACCAATTTCCAGCCTTTGCACGGAGCTTCAATGTTGGTCGAATAGGATTACGGATATCATGTAAATATTTCAGTCTCATATAGGATCGTCTTGGTCCTGTAAAATTATTGGGATCGGATTCTAGAAAAGAACCAGGTTCGTTGCCCAAACGGACTGCCACTCGTTCAGTCATAAACCCATTATCAAGTTTGTGAATCTGGACCCATAAAGGAGTTTCAAATAGAGGGATATCAGACAAAGTGATATTACCTTCAACTCTACCGAGAATCAAAAGTTGATTGTTAAAAGTCCATGGTGCCATATCAAGGACTCTGTCCACGTCCACCTTGTGGTAAAATTGAAAACAGTAAAGACCATTCCCCTCCTCGTTGACTGACATTCCCATGAAAGGCCTCCATAGAGAAGCAAGGGTTTGTTTCATAGCCTGGAAGTTGAGAGTTTTATCGGTAAGAAATCGTCCTACCAGACAGAGAGAGTTGTCAGAACCTGTAGAGAGTTCTTCGTCCTCTTCAAAAACTAGTCCATCATCTTCCTCACCGTTGACTGATAAGTTAGCCATCTCCACAGAAATATGTTGATCATCAGCCATGAGAAAAACTTGTCAATGACAAGACCAAAACCAGAAGAACTCTCTAAGAAGAGAGACGAAACAATTTTATAACTGTTAAATTAAATCAGTCGTTCGGCATTAAAGACTGATAATCACACCAATACTGGTAAGTAGCCACAAAAGTTTAGAAAATTTATAATTTTCTGTAAAGGAACTAGAAGTAGTCGTCAATATCCAAATCGGAACGTTGAGACAGAGAACACACAGAAGATGAAGTGGACGCCAAGATCGGTTGTGCAGCAGCTTTCAGTGGTTGTGTTAGCCGAAAAAATCATCAAAATAACAACGCAGAGAGAAGAAGATGTAGAGGAGAAGGTGGCACTGTTGAAGCTTGACGAGTAACAAGCAAATAGAGTTAAGAATGAGCATGCCAAATGAAGCCCAGTTCCCGGAGTTCAAATAGAAGCTGCAGGCGTGAGGTCAAAGGCTGGCAAAGACTCCCACCCACCATTTCCCTAGATGCCAGAGGGATCACATGGCTATAGTGTACTGTAGCTCTTGGGAGAGACGAAACGGGCTAGCACAAATGACCTTCCATTTTGTGTTCGTCACATTACATTGCACTTCAGTTCACTATTTTCAAATTTAAAAGTTAAATGCCTGTAAAACAGTGGACCCTTATTTTATTTCCTTTCCATTTCTATCTTCTCTTCTCCTCCTAGCAAACCTTAATCCTTCCAAACAAGAATATTAAATTATTTTCAATTCCCAAATTAATTTTGCCAAATGAAGAATTGCATACAGTGACAGATTTAAGGACCAAAAACACAATTCTAATAAAAAAAATATGTCGCCTCGATGCCACTATTGCAATGAAGGATGATAGAAATAAGGTTTTTACCCACTTGAGGCGTATAGGTGCTAGAATGGTTCTCTAATTAGTATGTAGTTTTCTACATTAATTATTTTTGGAACTTTTTAATTAAAAAGGGTTATTATTTCTAGAAAATTTTACATTTACTCTTTAAGTTTTATCATTGATCTGTATGCAAATGCAATGTTCTTTTTCTGCAACACATCATTTTCTAGCTAGTTGTGTATAGATAGAAGGCTATCAAGGGCTTGACTATTGTAAATAAATAAATGCTATTTTTATTGTTAAATGTTCTTTGTTACATGGATACGTTCTTTGTTTCTTTTATTTCTCACTTTCTAGGCAATGATGCTATGGAAGAGAAAGAGAGGAAGAAAAGAAGGGTATTTTAGCCATAAATTTTATTTTTGTCCTTAAAATGTCATACTTTTTATTGACTTGTATATTTTAAAAATGCAAAAAATGGAGGGAAGGAGAATATCATGTAAAGAATTGAAAATATGAGAATATAACAGTTTATTTTTAAAAAGACAAGAGTAAAGTAGTTTCTTTTTGCAAAATACAGGGATACAAGGAGACGATTGTAATTTTTCCTTCAAAATATCTTATCATTACTATTTTTTTATTTTTTCAATTGAATTATTATTTTTACTTTGAAAGCTGAATTGAATTTAAACATGGTGAAAATATAATTTGATACTTAAAATATGTTCAAATTAATACTTAAATCCATTTATATTTGAGAAATGATTATAACATTTTTTTTTCTTATGTTTTCATTTCACTATTCGATTATTCCGTCCACTATTAGTTAGATATACTTTTAGGTGAATATGCTCACTTCTTAGATAGAAAGAATTCATTTTTTAGACCGAATGACTTAATAGTGAAATAAAGTATAAGTTGATATTTATTTCCCAAACATAGAGGAGTTAAATAATAATTTAGATATTTAGGAATCCAGTTATACAGAGAATTAGAAAATTTGCAAAATTGAAAGACATATAAATTAAGAAAATCCATGCTGTTGAAGAGAAGTGAAGCCTTTTCTTGTGGCATAAGATGTGCATTGCATGACTCACTTGACCAATGCCTCATAAGAATTTGCTTGCTCTCATAATTAATTTAATTTGGCAATCTTTCTTCATGCAAAAAATCTCACAGCCCAACAAAGCACTAACACTGCAAGAACCAATTCCTTCTTAGCTAGTCCAGTAAGTTGACGTGCAACACAATACCGCTTTCTCTGCCGGCTCTTCCTCTCTCTTATTACATTTCTTGTAATTATTACAACTGTCTATTCTTCTTTAAAAAACCAAAAATGGGTATTATATAAAAATTCCCGTTTCTGCTGCAATATATTTACAAAATCTAATCTCCTTGTTGTGGTAGGCAAATCCCATTAATTCCTAATTTATAAACATATTACCCTAAATTCTGTAATTTCCATATAAATATATCCATGTTATTGCCTTATTAACAAGTTTACTCTTGTATTTAAAGGAACTTAAGAGAGTGAACAATTCATTTTTTAGTTGTGGGATTCAGTGAGAGTGACCTTAATTCTCTCTCTCTCTCTGTTTTGTGCTATAGACAGAGAGAGTTATCAGGCATGGTGAAAGTAATTTTTCTGCTAGTTCTTGTAGTAGCAGTAATCATCGGTCCTGTTTGCGGCGGAGATGTAACGTATGACGGCAGATCTTTGATCGTTGATGGGCAGCGCAGGCTTCTCTTCTCCGGTTCTGTTCACTATCCACGAAGCACGCCTGAGGTAAGTTATCGATACGCTAAATTAACTCTCATGTCATTACAGTTTCTGTAATTTGCAATCTAGTCGTCCAAAAGTTTATTGCCTGTAGTGTATTCTTCCTTACGTTTCATGAAATGAATTAAAAAAAAATGCCAATTACTGAAAATTTAGAGTTGATTTTTAATATTGAAAATATGTAACTTATATTGTGTTTTTATAAAGAAATATTTTATATTTATAAAATATAAAATATGATATAAAATACATGTAATTAATGTTGCCTACTAAAATTTGAAACACTTTTATTACGAGTATTCTTGAAAGATTTTGACGAGACTTTAAAATTAGATTCGGGTTAGCTCTGATACCACTTTATCATAATGTACTATAACGTGTAACGCCAGCATTTTCAAATTCAATATTTCACCCTTATCTACCTATTGAGCATGAGATTTCATAAAAATTTATAAAATATTATATATAGAGTATTTTTGAATATTGAAAATGAAAAGAAAATAATAATTTATAAATACAAAAGGAATTCTCTGTCTAGTTTGATCATAACGAGTGTTTTATAGAATTTCCCATCTCTAACTAAGAGATGAGATGGCTGACTTATATATCTTCATATGGACTTCAAAGGTGACTTTTTGTCTTAAATGATAATTAGGGCTCTTGTGATCTCAACAATAAAATATATATAATATAATGAGTACTCATATAATAAATAATAATATATAAATATTATTTTCCTCGAGATTTCCATGGAAGCTAGTTGTTACCTTTCGAGTTTTAACTCTTTTCCTTTGTAAGTTATTCCTCAAACGAAGTTTCTAGACAATGCCAATCCAACTTTCAAGATACATGCCTTTACTCTCTTTTTTATTAAATAAAATAAAATACATTATTTATACAACAACAACTAATTTTTCACCAAAATTCAGAAAATAGTTTAACCAATTTTTTTCTGCACTGGTTTTTCTAATTTACCTCTAATATTCCATTTATTCCTCCTCTAAAATCAATATATGTCTTAAATTACATTTTAAGCAAAGTTTTAAATAATTTGTTGGAATAAGGGGAATGTAAACGGTAGCAAATAATGAAGTTTATGTTTTGACCTATGGAAAGAAATTTATTTTTTGGCCCTTTGTTTGAGAAAGTTATTTGAAAATATAAAATTTTGTACTCATTCTAACTACCTCTGATTATTGAAACATGCTTTAATTATCAAGCAAATTTTTTTTAAATATTTAGGCAAAATCTGTAAGAAACATTAAATGATATTATTAATTATTTACTTAGTTATTGAAAAAAAACCGAAGAATACTTAATATTGTCAAACTAAAAACTAAAAATAGAAACATTAAATATTATTATTTAAAAATATTTAATGATATCATTATTATTATTATTTAGCTAATTATAAAAATTGAAAACATTAAATATTATTAATGCTAAATATTATTAATGCTAATTATTATTTAACTCGATTATAAAAAATTAATTTGTTACCAAAACTTTCCAGCATTATTCTTCCTTGGATCAAATACTTTTATACATACTTCTTCTGATTGATTTTTACCATATTCTATTCTCGTAAGATGATTCAAAATTATAAATTCAATAGATATATATTTCTTAATTAATTTGATTCTATTTTATTTTTATTATTAAGTAAACTTATAGAATAACTATGTTTATTAAATCACTAATAAAAATAACAAAATTAAGCGAATGAGAATAGATCCAGAGTAAATATTAGTCGAGTTTGGAACGAATACTAGTAATGAAAAAAGAATATTTAAAAAGATTTAAAAAAAGTAATAGACAATAATCTTGAAACAAGAAAACCCATTTTGATCCCTCATTGCGACTTTGTCACTCATAATCCATGTGTAAGCTAAATTTTCTTTTATTAATGCATTTTGACTCTGAATTTTGATAATTTTTAATTTTTAAAAATTGTTGAAAGGAAGGTGGGAGGATTATATAATATAATATATAATAAACTTATTGGAGTACAGTGCGGAATTTCCCGGCACCATTTCTGAATAAAAGAATAAACAATATTCAAGTAATTAATGATCATATGACAATACTAATTTTTATATTTAGTTATTAAATTCATTATTTGTTAGTCCAAGTATAATCGTTCAGATGAAGTCATGCTGTCTATTTTCAATTATAATATTGTAGGGGAAAAAATTTTTAATTACCACTACTTGATTCATTGGATCATGTGCTATTAATCATATTTATAGCTTCAGAATCAAAAGTAGCAAATTTAATTTCTATATTTATAATCATTTAATTTAATTTAATTGTAATATACTACTTTCGTTTATTTATTATAAAAAATAGTTTATTTTAAAATTTTGAATAATTTATAATTTTTTTATTTTCTCAAACAGGAAATTGATTTTAAATTATGAATTATTTAAAATCCTAATTCCAATTTCACTTACCAAATGGGTATATATATAAAGGCAATGTAATACTTATTTTATATATTTTTTTAAATAATTAAAACATGATGACTGCAGATGTGGCCATCTTTGATAGCTAAAGCGAAGGATGGAGGCATCGATGTGATAGAGACA
This sequence comes from Jatropha curcas, assembly GCF_041381405.1. Classification (NCBI taxonomy): domain Eukaryota; kingdom Viridiplantae; phylum Streptophyta; class Magnoliopsida; order Malpighiales; family Euphorbiaceae; genus Jatropha; species Jatropha curcas. The sequence continues at coordinate 23,606,571 of NC_143159.1, forward strand.
TACGTGTTTTGGAACCTGCACGAGCCTCAGCCTGGTCAGGTAAATTTATAAGCCCATGGATGGATCAAAATGAAAATATGATTTTTCTTTTTAAAATATTTTTCCATTTTATTTTTATTCTTTTGTTGCGAATACTCGCAAATACTGTCATTTTAACAAAAAAGATTATTTTTTATTTAATCAATAAATGCAACTGCAGATCTAAGTACATTTAATCTTATAGATGTTATATTTATCAATTTTTTATATATGAATCTATTTATATATCAAATCAATATAATAAATATATTTGACATTATAAAAATATCAATATTTTCTAAAAATAAAAGGAAAAAGATAATTTTTTTTAATCGTTAATGTATTATTGGTGTATGTTGATGGACTCATGCGCCCTCAGTAAATAAATAAATAAAATAAATATTTTCCAATATATTAAATGATTAAAATGAAAAAATCTCATTTTCGAATTAATTAAGACGATAATATATCAAATTGGCCTTTAAACTTTATAATAATATATTGTTAATTTAGTTTTTGAATTTGGGTTGACCTAAATTATAATAATGCAGTATGATTTCAGTGGAAGACGGGACATCGTTAGATTTGTTAAGGAAATCCAAGCACAAGGCCTCCACGCGTGTCTTAGGATTGGACCTTTTATTCAAGCTGAATGGTCTTATGGGTAAAACCCTTTTCAGTCTTCCTTAATTATAAAGTTTAGTAAAAAATAATCCTCAATTTGCTTTTTGAAATTGTTTGTGATGAATAATTTATTTACAATGCCCGTAACTTGATTTTCTCTTAACTCAAACATGTTAATTATTTTCACTTATATTTAACGCACTTAATTCAGTTAAAAAAGAAAAAAAAAAGAAAAAAAAAGAAAGACTCAATTGGTCTTTTGGCTATAAGTTTCCATTATAAGCTGTATAAACAATCAAGTTTAGGAGATAAATTAAGTATTATTCTATTTGCTAATTACGCATTTATTTATGATAAAAATGAAAAAACAAAAATGTGATTGTGTTGCAGAGGGCTACCATTTTGGCTGCATGACATTCCAGGCATTGTTTATCGATCAGATAATGAACCTTTCAAGAGTCAGATGCAAAATTTTACTACAAAAATAGTGAAAATGATGCAATCAGAGGGTTTATATGCTTCACAAGGAGGTCCAATCATACTATCACAGGTTCAATAAATTTGTTATGAAATAATATGCTCAAATTATTAAATTATTGGGATGTAAATAAATAATAATAAACGTTCCCTGTATATGTAATGAAACAGATTGAGAACGAGTATGGGATGGTGGAAGAAGCATTTGGGGAGGAAGGGCAAGCATATGTCAAATGGGCAGCACAAATGGCTGTGGGACTCAACACTGGGGTGCCATGGGTTATGTGCAAGCAAAATGATGCTCCTGATCCCGTGGTTAGTCTCTCTTTCTAGTAAATCCAATCCTAATTGCCATCTCTATTTACCCATTTATGCGCATAATCACAACTTCACATAAGTTCATATTAGTTTTAGCGATTGTTGTTAGTTTTTAACGACTAACAATTAGTTATCAGTTATTGACTATCAGCAATTAGTTATTTTTTAACATTAAAGGGCTAACCCCTAATAATTAGACAAGTATTTTTTTTTTTTTTAATGTAAAATTCAATACTTATTACATAATTTTTTAGATCGATTCATGCAACGGATTGAAATGTGGAGAGACATTTGTTGGGCCTAACTCCCCAAATAAGCCTGCAATTTGGACAGAGAACTGGACAACTCGGTATGTAATATCGACGCTAACAATGCATTGATTACATTATATTATACCATGACTTAATCTAATTTTAAAACCAATTAAAACCTAATTAACAGGGAAAAAAATGAACATATAAACTAATGTTATTACTTGTTTTTCCATAGCTATGTGATAAATGGGGAGGATATAAGGACAAGATCAGTGGAGGATATTGCATATCAGGTTGCACTGTTCCTTGTTGCAAAGAATGGAAGCTTTGTCAACTATTACATGGTATGACAATTTTCTTTTCTGTTTAATTAATCAAGACAAATAGATACCTCAAAAACAATATATATGGCATTTTTATCAACTCCTATGATTTGTCCAAAACATTTATTACAGTATCATGGAGGAACCAATTTTGGCAGAACAGCCTCTGCATTTATACCACCTAGTTATTATGATCAAGCACCTCTCGATGAGTATGGTATGTTTTTACTTTCAAGGGTTGATAAAAAAAAAAAATCCTATGGTTTTCCTTAATGTTAACTTTGATCCTTATTGTTTGAAAATTAGCATTTTAGTCCCTCAAGTTTGTTAAGTACTTAAAACTTTAGTCTAATTATAAAATTATGAATTTTTTTTATCCTATTTTGTCCCCAATATTACTAAAATTTAAAACACTTTTAGTTTTTTATTTTTTGTCAATTATAATATAGGGACTAAAATCACTAATTTTGAAACAATAACGACCAAAATGTACATAAAGAAAACCTAAGAGGGTTCTGTAATTAACCATTTCTTCAGCTTTTTTGCCTTTTTCTGATAACATATTAATTACTTTTCAATTAATTAACTCAATTAATGATAAATTTAGGATTGGTTAGAGAACCTAAATTTGGTCATCTGAAGGAGCTACATGCTGCAATTAAGCTGTGTTCAACTCCTCTACTATCAGGAGTGCAAGTCTATATATCTCTAGGCCAACAACAACAAGTAAGAACACCAGACAGCAAGAACAATTATTTTTAAGTATTCAATTTAATTATTAATTACTCACTTAAACTAGTGCCTAAAATGTAATTGGGTATGTAGGCCTACGTGTTTAATGGACAATCAGGAGAATGTGCAGCTTTTCTAGTCAACAGTGACACAGAAAATGAAGCTTCAGTGCAATTTCAAAATGGTTCATATGATTTGCCTCCAATATCTATTAGCATCTTACCTGACTGCAAAAATGTTGCCTTCAATACTGCTAAGGCATGACTCCAATTACTTTTTTACTATACTCTATTATTAATCAGTGAAATTAGAAGGTCATGTTTGGTTTCTCTGAAATTGAAAATGGTATGCAATTCTTGGAATAGTATTCTATTTTTTTAATGCTTTTTCTTTTTTTCGGAAAAATTGTACTGAAACAGGTAAACAGTCAATATGGTACCAGAAGTATGGTGAGAAGCAAGTTACTGGATGGGGGAGAAACATGGGAAGAATTCCATGAGCCAATTCCCAAGTTTGATGATACTTCAATCAAATCAGAAACCATATTGGAGCAAATGAGTACTACTAAAGATGCATCTGATTATCTTTGGTACACTTTCAGGTAAACCCACATTATTATTTTATGGTACAATATTTCATTTCTCTAACTTGAATATTTGGCTAGTTTTAAGGATTTCTCTGTATTTTTTTTTTTTTTTCACTTTTGAATAGGTTTCAAAAAGAGTCCTCTGATTCCCAAGCAGTACTCAATGTGAAGTCTCTTGGCCACGTTCTCCACGCATTTGTCAATGGCCAAGCAGCTGGTGCGTTTTTGTGTCTGCGGGTAAACTCGCTCTTTTTCATATATAAAAAAATTTCATGGCACCCTTAATTTTTATTTTGATCAATTGAACAATTCAACTTATAAAATACACATATTAAATACTAATTTAATAATTAAAACATATGAAAATTATTGTTTCAAAAACTGTATTAACCTTATTTCAAATTAATATTTTTCATATGAATGTCAAAAACCTTTAAAATTGTCATTTTAGTGTAAAAGGTTGAAATTATTACAAACAGTAAAATTCAGTAACTACAAAGTCTTTTTAACAAGGTATATATATATTGTTTACTTTGTTAATGTAGCACCCTCCGCCCAGTCCCGTGAGACCCGACGACGGATGCCACATTCGGTGCCGGAGATACCATCTTAACTTAACATATAAATCATAATATTAGATTATGAATTAGAAGTAATTGAGTATTCACAAGTTTAGCGAGTAATATATTTTTGTTTTTTTTATTAGATAATCATTTCATTTCGTTTTCATCTCTTTTTTTTTTTTGAAAAATAGATTGGAAAAAATCCTACAGAAATATTGTAAGAATTTCCCTTTAAAAACTGAGCTCGCCAAACATGTGAATACAAAACACTCCCAATTACACTCCAAACTCCCAACATCTCAAAATAATCATCATAACACAACAACACTTCTATATTTTCATAACTATATAAATCCTCAATAGCATTTTAATATTCATCAATTAATTGCATTCAGTATGTATATCAAGTCTTAATGAACTAATCATACCAACTCTCTTGAAATATTTTATATTCAATCATTTAATGAATCTTATGTTTATCTCCGAATATATACACAACATAATTGCTAATTACATGCTTAAGTTATAATTCAAATAACACAATCTCCGAAAATATAATACTTATACATGCCATAATTCTTGATTACATAAATCTCAATCTACTATTACCACAATAGTCACTTCTGCTCTGATGCTACTCTTCTAGTCTTCAAGCAGTAACCACAGTCTTTAACCTGCGCGTGATAAAAATCAACGCATGCATACATGCTTTAAAAATGTTAAATAAAATATAAAACATAAATAGTAATTTTTCCGGACCAAAAATAATACCGACTTCCGGACCGGTGGTACTATTCACAGACCGGTAAACTACTATTGAAACACAGGAAAAACGGGGCGTTACAGTTAATGTGTCAAATGTCAGCGGGCATGGTTAACCAATTTGTTGTGTTATTGTTATCCTTTAGGATCTGCTCAAGGAAGTCATAAAACTCCACGTTTCAATCTCCAAAGTACAGTACATTTGGTTGGAGGAATTAATAATGTCTCCTTACTAAGTGTGATGGTTGGATTGCCGGTAATCTTCAAATCTCTTACTTCTTATTTTATTTTAGGAGTCCAGATACTCAGAATTCATAATTCTAATTGTCGTAATGGGGGCTGCAAACAATGGAGTCGGACTCGAGTTTGGCTCATTAAAAGTATACTTGAGCTTATCAAACTCAAATTGAAGCTCGAGATCGCTCTCTTTTTTCTTTTTCTCTTTTTTTGTGTAATAAATTATTTTCATTTTTGGGTTTAAAGGATTCAGGAGCACATATGGAGAGAAGATCAGCTGGACTAAGTAGGGTGATTATTCAAGATAAACAGGGTAATAATAAGGATTTCACCAACCATTCATGGGGATATCAGGTATTATTATTGCAACTCTTTTTCTCTAATAATCCCTAATAATCTCCTAAATATATTTCTAATCCCATATTCTTAATCTACAAATTGTAATTTGATACAGATAGGATTACTGGGGGAGAAATTACAAATTTATACAGACAAAGGTTCAACCCAGGTCCAGTGGCAAAAGTTTTCCAATCCTTGGAATTCACCTACATGGTATAAGGTAATAATAATTGTAACTTAAGGGTATTGTTGGAAAATACAAATATGTAGGATTCCTATTACTATTTAGGTAATACTGTTTGATGTCTTAACTTGTTTTTTCAGGCATTATTTGATGCACCTGCAGGAGAAGTTCCAGTTGCTTTAAACCTTGGTTCTATGGGAAAGGGTGAAGCTTGGGTTAATGGCGAAAGCATTGGAAGATACTGGCCCTCATATCGCTCCCCAGATGGTTCTTCACAGATATGGTATATAACTTATAAATATTGATCATTCACTAATTATACACGTAGAGAAATTTAATAGGTTTTTCAGGAAAACGTTTTTAATAATTTGCCTACACAGAAGCTTGTGAGAAACAAAGACGGAATGAAGTCTGATATCATATAAAAATCAAAGCTCGATTTTAAAATTTTTGCATAGGCAGATGATAAAGAAATTGAATTGACTTTTTTTTTTTAAAATAATATTATTAACAAGCTCTGTTAGGTAAAAATGACCGCATTCGGTTTCGATTAGGAACTGAATCAAAATTGAACAGTTAAAATTAACACTAAATTGTGGTCAATGGTTCCTGGTTTCAATCCGTAATCAAAATCATGTATTTAAAGTTCAGTTCCGATTCTTCATTTTTTTTGAAACTAGAACCAGTGGTTCTAATTTAAAACCGGCGGTTCCAGTTTGAAACTGTGAAAAACATATTTTTAAACAAATTCCTAACTTATTTTGTGTTTTATAATAATTTTTTACAATAAATTTTAAGAATTTTTATTAAATTGGTTTAGTGTTTTCAATAGAAATTTTTACTGTAATTATTTATTTAAGCTACAAATTCAAAAGAGAATTTTAAAAAACTTGAAACAAATTATTTAATTTTGATTTCAAACAGGGATAAAATTAGAACCGGCAGTTTCAAAACCGTCTTAGAAATCGTCCAAAACAGTTCGATTTGAATTTCATCTTTCTTATAATAAGAACCAGTGATTTTAAAATAATGGTCATACCTTATGGTTGTATGTTGAATTGTTGATGATTAAATACGTATTCTCTTTAAATATATGGCTAAATTTGCTTTCTTATAGGTACAATGTGCCAAGATCTTTCCTGAAACCAACGGGGAACCTATTAGTTGTAATGGAAGAAATGGGTGGGAACCCACTTCAAATATCAGTGGATACAGCCACAATCTCACAAGTTTGCAGCCATGTGACTGCTTCTCATCCTCCTCCTGTGTCCACATGGATAGGGCATTATTACCAATACCAAATACCTAATAAACTGAATACCAACATTAAGCACAAAGGCAGAAGACCCAAAGTTCACTTAGATTGTCCTTTACATACCAAGATTTCTAATATTTCATTTGCAAGCTATGGAACCCCTCTTGGTAACTGTTCTTCTACTTTTGGTGTTGGAATGTGTCACTCATTTGCTTCCAAAGCCATTGTTGAGAAGGTAACTAATTACAATTCTAATTAAGTGTATGTAATTAGCTTATTTTAGAAACGGTTAACTGTTGTAATAGCTGTTAGCTGTTTTATTAAGGGTCTATTTGACAAAATGAACTATTTTAGTAGCTGTTATCTACTTTAGTAGCGTTTAATTGTTAGCTGTTTGAGTAGTTTTTCATTAAAACGCTAAAAGTTAAACGTTACATAAGTTAACTTTTTATAAAACACTACCTTAACCTCTAAAAGTTAGTTCAAATGTTATGTTGCCGAACGCTATAAAAAATAATGTTAACACATTGAAAACTACTTAAAAAGTTACTGTCAAACACAGCATACTGCTGATTAGCATTTCTTTACTGACTAGCTTGTGATATGAATTTGCAGGCATGTGTAGGGCAGAGGAGATGTACAATTCCTGTATGGAATAGATACTTTGGTGAAGATCCATGTTCAGCCAATGAAAAATCTTTGTTGGTTGTTGCTGACTGCCAATGAAAAGTAGTCTTAATTTCATGCCATTTCTGGGTTGGAATGATTTAGAAGTGTATGAATTTAATATTATCTTTTTGGAAATTAATTTTTCCAACCCAATTACTGATTTTTTTTTTTTTACCACATGGAAAATTTTTTATTTTAGTTAATGAGAATTACAGGAAATTAATTTTTTTAAGGTTATCTATATTTTAATTTTACTCATATATATATTTGAAAAACATAAATTCATTAATTATAATCCATTAGATTAGACATTAAACGTTTTTCATACTCCAATATTTTAATTGTATGTAATCTGATCTTGAACTTGTATTTATCATAAAAATATATTATAACATTAGTGTATGAGCTTTGTGAATTTTCTATTTTGATATCAAAATAAATAAATAAAATGGATGTTTTATTTTTGGTTAGTAACAGAAAACTTTTTCATAAGAAGATATTCCAGTTACTATCATCCTCGTGTCCAAATAGTATTCTTTGATTCTCGTACTTAAATTATTGGTTTTAGTAAGTAGTATTAAAATATGTTTCATGTGTAAAAAACTAAATGAGTCTCAAGCAGGAAAAGTATTTGTAATAACACAAATGTTACTTTTGTTCTCGTATAAAATTTTACTAGAAATACTTATTTTTATTTCATAGGGGTGAGCATGGAGGTTAAAATGAAAAATCGAAAAGAATTTATTTAATAATTTGTTTTTTCAATTATATTATTTAGATTATTTATAACACGATTTGATTGGATTTAAAAAATATATAATTCAATTTTTTTTATTTTATTAGCTTGAAAAATTCAACCATATATCAGGATGCTAATAATTTAATGATAAATGTATATATTAAAAAAAATAATTGGAGTTCAGAACTTGATCTCTCCATTTATTCTTTGAAAATAGACTTCTAATGTATGAAGAAAAAAAAATTATTCTGAGTCAAATTCATATAATTTTTATTCATGCATCAAATCATGAAATTATAATATAATAAGATGGAAAAATACTCTGATTGATTTTCTCACTTATATGATGAATGATGAGATCTCTCAACTGCAAGGGTTTTTATCAATTTAATGGGTTAATGGAAGGACTATCTCTACTGTATTGTCATTTGTGTTATTTTGAATCGTTGAGTCTCTTAATAAATAAAAAAATAAGATAAAAAAGTTATAAGCTTATTTTTAAAAAAATATTAATTATTTCAACTTTATTGGACTTGGCCCATTTAGAAGTAGACTAGAATTTCCAAGAAGGAAGCAAAACTACTAAAAGCCCAAAATCCTAAATAACTGTTGTGGGTATTTTGGGCTAGGCCTTTTTGGCATTATTTTTAACTATTAATATATTTGGATATGGACTTTGTTTTTGCAAGCTGAGAGAAGTCCGTCTATCCTGTCTAGTGAACTTCTATTTGTTTCTGTTATGCATGCAATTGACTTTCTTTATCATTTGACAGAAAATAAAATAGGGGCAACACGCAAATGTCATGTTCAAAGTTTCAATTTTTAGTAAATGTCATAAAATATTAAATATTAAGAAACTAACAAATTTGGTCAAAAATAAAACAAAAATACCAAAATAACCTTAAACAACATTAAACTAACAGATTTAGTAAAAAATGAAATGCTGAAAAAAAAAGGACACCCTAAAAAAAGAAAACACAAAGAAACACGAAATCTGTAAAAATAAATCCCTGTACAATTTATGTGAATCAACAACGAGAATTACGAGCGGCGTCGACGACCACAATAATGATAAATACAATATATATATATATATATAAAAGAGTTCTAGGGCATTGGAGATAAGAGTTCTAGGACAAAATAAATATTTTTTATGATTGAAGATTTTAAATTAAAATTCCAATCAATAAGGCTTTGAACAAATATTTTTTATTAACTAATTGATATTTGTCACTAAGATATGTTCAATGACTGTTATGAAATCATATTAATTAAAAGTAACTCGACGAAAAGGAGATACACAACAATAATTACAATTTCAATAAATAAAATGGTATTAAATCATGAAAAGCTACTAAATAGACTAACAGTTATCAAAACAATTAATTTTATTAAACATATTTCAGACGTGTTTGTTAATTAATCTTAATCTTAATCTTAATCTTTGTAATTAAATTAAATTATACTTTTTATAGTGGTAGTTTCTACCTACTTCAAAGAACAGAAAATTAGAAATACAGTTGACAAGAAGTTGCTTATAAGAATGGTAGATAATGGGGCCAACCATGCAATTTCTCACCTTCCATGATATATTTTAGCCTTAAAGGAATGCCTTGCAACAATAATTTCTAGTAACATGCTCAATGCGTATGTGTGGTGAAGTAAAATGGATAAGAATGGTACTACCAACTATATAGTAGACGTAATTTTTTTAAAATAATATTCACAAAATTGGTAAAAATTTTCAATAATTTTTTATACCAAGATTGAATTCAGGATTTCCACTGAAAAAACCAATTTGATATTATCTAAATAATAATATATATTGCTTGAAATAATAAAATAAAAATAAATATAAGGGTATCTTTGTCTTTTTAACTTTTAGAAAAAGATGTGTCATAGAATGCAATATAGTTCCTTATCCCAAAGACCCATAACAGAAGAAAAAAGGTTAGATATCTTTAAAAAGAAAAGGACAGAGATTAGAATTGCAAATCTCTTAAACAATTAGAAAATAGATAATGCACTCATCACTTCGATTTGGACTTGCCATGCCATATCTACCACAATACCTAAATAATAATAAACAAATGGAAAACGTGTGTGTCGTTTAACAAAAACTTTCTCTTTCGATACACAAAAATATCCTAAATTGCTTTTTGATTTAAACTATTATGGTTTAGGGATTGACTCATTCCCTCTTAATACTTTTTTTCTAAAATGAAAACTCAAATCTAAACCTTTCTTCATTTTTACGTTTGTTTCTTTTAAAATCGAAATGATCAAATTGTCTGATTCAAATTAATGGTTCTCATACTCCAATTCCACATTTAAATAGAAATTGAAATTCTGTTAGTATTAATTTCAACTGATTCGATTCAAAAACTCTCAGATTGATTTCAATTTTTAAATGAATGGATAGCCACATTGAATAAATCTATTTAGTAAGCGATGGTGGCATGTGAAAGGAAGCAATGATTGAAACAAACTACACAATTTTGAATAGTTGCATCAATTATGTCTACGCCTAACAATCCTAAAGATGTACAATGTTCTTTGTTTGCTTATTATGCAATTGGGACCGTATGTACTCTTGCTATTAATTTGTTACTCAAAATAGGTAAAAAATAAAATAAAATAGAGAAGGACCATATTCATTATTGCTGCTATTGATGTGAAAATGAATTAATGTCCATCACTGTTCCATTGAAAATAATCCATGTGAAGACAGATTGGAGTAAGAAAAAATTCCTTCTCTCTATTATTTGAATCTCAATTATACATGTCAACAATGTGATGAAGGAATGGAGTATTAATGGTCTCAAAATAAATCATGACATAAGAACATGATTCGCCTAATATGGAAATTAAATGAATTAGGGCTGAATTTAAATGGGTTCGTGTCATAAATAGATTATCCCAATGTAACACGAGTTTTAACATATTGCAGGCATGGCCGGTTCAGTGAACCGCCGGTTCGAGATTTTTAAAATTTTGAACCGGAACCGACCCTTGAACCTCCGGTTCTGGTTCCGGTACGGTTTAGCACGGTTCCGGCGAACCGACGGTTCAAATTACGGTTCCGATTCGGTTCCGGTATTACGCAAATTTTAAAAAAAATAATAAAATTTTGATTCCAAATTCATGAATAAATAATAATTTTAAAATGTTTAAATTTTATTAACTAGATGAATTATTATAAATTTTAAAAGAAAAAACTTCTATTAACTAACTTAGAACTATTATTACATTAAATTTACAAATTTTGCTAATTTATTAATATAAAAAAACTATAAATGGAATATAAAATTAATGGAAGGAGTTGGAAATTATTATTTTCAAATGCTAAGAAAATTATTTAAAAAATCAAATGAAGTAAATTTATGAATGGAAAAATTTGAGATCAGAGAAAGAATTTGGAATTGGATGTAAGAAAATAAAAAATAAACAATAGATAATTCCAATATTAAGGAAAATAAAGCAATAGAAAAAATAATGAACTATGGAAATTTGAGAGAATTTTGATTGAGAATAAGAGAAGAGTTAGGATATAATTGATTGTGAAATAAAAAATCATCAACTCATCATATTTATACATATTTCTCATTTATTAGTTTTCCAAATTGTCCCTTATAACAAAAAAATAACAACTATATTTTTGGATAATTTAGTAAATTACAGTAAATAAATAAATAAATGATTAAAAATGAATAAAATTTATTTACCAAAAAATAAATAAAAAACACCTATCATATCAAAAACTATCCGTTACACTCTTTTTTTGTACATTTGAAAGTATTTTTTTTATATAAATCAACTATTCATGTACCATTTTTTATATAAATTAAGTCAAAAAATGTGTTTTTTTTTCACAACTTTTTATAACTTATGTACCATTTTACTTCTCTTCACCATAAATCAAATCAACTACAATCAAATCAAGTGATATAAATTTTTTTATAAAAATTTTAAGCTACAATTTTTTGTGCATCCGGTTCGAACCGGACCAGAACTGCCGGTTTCGGTTCATATTTTAACATTCACATGAATCTTAACCGGCCCTTAAACCGTCGGTTCCGGTTCAAAATTATGAATTGCCGGTTTCGGTCCGGTTTCGATTCATCTACAGTACAGTTCGATTTTGATTCGATTCCGATTAGAATTGAACCGGTGGCCATGCCTAACGTATTGTATCATGAGATTGACTCCTGTAACTCACCTGACCTGTTTAATTAAGGTAAAAATAGTAATTTCATATCCTTGACAACCTTACTAATAGAAAGGGGAAAGATGCGCTCAATCCCTTGCTTGTTGCTCCAACTTAGGAGTAGGGGCTCTAGAGCTTTTTCCGCATGCTGCGTGGAGGTTAAATCACACTTATGTTAAGCAAACATATATATATATATATATATATATATATATATATATATATATATATATATATATATATATATATATATCAAACAGATTACACGGATTATATATATTATATTTGTTGGATTTCTAATCTATATACAATCAATTAAATTAAAATGGTAATATTTTTTGATCAATTTACAACACATTTAATTAAATAGATTATATGTGTTGTGTTCATATCATTTATTTAATTTTTATTTCGTCGTGTTTAAATATTTAATATAATAATTAAATGGATCGTGTTAGTGCTAATCATGTTGCGTTTTAGTGGGTTCATATCAAAGCCGATATGCCCGTTTTGACCTCCTAGAAGGATATCATACATGGTCCAACTTGATTAATTTTAATTAGTTTACTCATTTTCAATGTCTCTTTAATTTCATAAAAAAAATAATTAAGCACCGGTTTAGTTTAGTTGTTCATACTAGCTGTTAATTAAAAATTATTCACCTATAGATTGTGACTCAGTTGAAAATGCATATTCGATCCCTACTAAACACACATGAAGGAGGAGCGAAGTAAATGTGGGAAGAGCTCCCAGGTTCAATCCTCATTAAACACACCTGCAAAGAGGGGCGAAGTGCTTTAATTGTGACTAAATTCTGAGCCGAATTTTTAATGGATTCCGGATAATAGGATCCGGATACCGATGGTTTAAAAAACACAATTATTTCTTCAAACTAAAAACAAATCATTATTCAAAATTAATCTTGCTTATAGAAAGTAAAAATAATAACTCATTTGTGAAATAGACAAACAAAAAAGTGAAAAACTATTTATTGTTTCTCACCAATTGGATATACCACAATGCATGTTAGAATTTTGATTACATGATTTTCTTTTTCTGGATTATTACATAATAATTTAATAAACTTAAATACACGTGTCTCAAGCAGAGATCTTCCAGTGTACATTATGCATTTTATATCATATTCATATGAGATCAATTATTTTTAATTTTAGTTTGATCCCACATTAACATTAATGTATTCAATAATTCTTCTGTGTACTTCAAGTGTGTTTCTGAATTATTTATAACTAAACCAACTTGCCTTTACCACTTTATACCGACTGGTTGGATCAGTTTGGTTTTATAAATATTTAGTTCAATTTCTATTTTTATATACAAATCCGATTTCTGTATTTAATTTATTTTTTCACATTATAAAATTAAGAATTTAAAATCATAAAAATTAAAAAATAGGATCAAACTAAATCGATCTGATTTATTTGTTGTTATACAAAAATATATTTTATTCAGTTTATATTGATTTGATACGATTCGATTGACAGAATGCGAAACCTAATAGATAAGTTTACAACTGAGAGTGGACCGACCTATAATTAGATGCAAACTGGATATGGATGACTAAAGTTGGATTAGGAAGGTACAGATGCTTTGTAGATTGAATACACACTCTAAAAGTAACGAAAAGAGATTTTCGACAAGACGAACTCACATCGTTGTATCACAATTATCAAAGTATATATATATATATATATATATATATATATATATATAAAATAAAGATAAGGAGAAAAAAAATCTGTTCCAATCCAATTAAGATACCTTTTTAAGTGAATTAGATTGTTAAACTTTTTTTCCAATGGTAGTGTAAGATGAATTTTAATTATAAAATTCAGGGTTCAAAATTTAGAGTCATTAGTGTAAAGAGAATTCAATATCAATGTCACTTTCATCTTAAACGTGAAAATATGTAAGAAGGAAAAAAAAATTACGATAAATTATGATTTAATGATAACCATGAAAGGAGTTAATTATTTTTCTTTTAGATATATTCTTTATTCCAAATTGAATATTCTTCCTTCCTTTGATTAAACTAAATAATCCCATTTCTCGGCTTCCTTTGTTTATAGAAAAGAATTTATTTTTGAAAAATAATTTTTAAATACATATTTTTCTTAAAAAATATTTTTTAAATAATTCATTTTCTATTGTTTAGTTGTAATATTGTAAATTAACTAAAAAATTATTAAAATATTTATAATTATAAAAGTTTCATATTTTTAAAAATTTATTATTAAATACAAAAAACATATAAAAAAAAAAAATGGCCCATAACCGATGATAACCAGTGGTGATTGCTGACTATACCCGTGGCAGATGATAACCAATGTCTAGTGATGGCTATTGACGGTGGCCCGTAGCCGATGATGACCAATATCTAGTGATAGCAGTTATTAGTAATTAATTTGGAAATGTCAAACCAAACTAGAATAATAAGCTTATGAGTTTGTCTTATAATAAAATTATAATAAATTTACAATAACCAATAAATGTCTTCTTTTATTAAAAATGGAAAATCATTTTTTTAGCAATGATCTAAGTTTTCTCTGACCAGAAAAATATTCTCCATTAATTGATTTTTTTGAGCATCCCAAAATTGGAACATGTAGAAAATATTTTAGGGTGAGTTATTTTTCAAGAATAAACAGAGCCCTTGTTTGATTTTAACGTACTAATTTTTCAATAATTTCTTAGACCATAATACTTGGAGGGAGTTAGTTCTCTAGAAAATTTCATTTTTATTCTGTACTTTTTATATTAATTCTTTTTTTTTTTAAAAAAAAACTAATTGTTTGATTGATTGCTCAAACTTGCCAATAAACATATTGTAAAAATATAATATTCTATTTTACTTTATACATATAAATTTATTTTAGAAAATTAATTTAAATTAATTACTAAAAAAGGAGAGGTAGAATTCACCGGTCAACTTTACTTATAAGGTCAAAAATTTAAAATTTAGATCATCAAACATCCGATTTAAGTATAAAAACACACGTGGAAAAGGAAAAAAATAAAAAAAAAAGCCATGTTTTGGTATAGTGAGATATTAGACCATAAAGATAGAAAAAAGATTCCTTTGTTAAAAACGAACGTGAGAGACAGGTAAATTAATGAAAGAAACAAGCACTTAAACAGGATTTGATGAGTGAAACCATGTAAGGAATTGAAGAAGGAACATTCAAACTGGAATTCATGCATAGAAAGTGGCCACTTGTGCTCTGGAGAATAAGTAATTACCAAAAGACATGGTCCCAGCTTGGCTATGTTTTGTTTGAATTAGGTCCATCCATGAAAAAATATATAGAGAGAGAGATATTGTGTTGTCCCTTTTCTCACATTCCGTTGTCCCATGTCAAGACATTTCATTTTCCAATTGATGTTAAGGTCTTCTTTGTTTTTTTGCTACCTGTTCCAATAATGTAAGAAACTGTAACAGGAACACAAGATATATCACTTGCAGTACAGACTTGTCACTCTTGAAACTTTTTTTTTTTTTTTTTAAGAAATATAATTCACTAAAAATATCAACATATTAAGTAACCGTATGTATATGAGACAAATTTACTATTCTAGCTGATAAATATCATTGATAAACAAAAAGAATTGTTGAATAATAAAATTAACAAAGATGGTATTAATAGCAAAACCTAAATTTATTGTCAGATCGTATATGCGATTTCTACTAGCTCATTATGCCTTGGTGTACTTATTTTGTAATTCATTTTAAGTTGTTTTGTTATATTATATTTATTAATTACTTTTTTATAATATTTAATTACATTTTCTTGTAATTTGTTATTAGAAAAGTTTTATTGAATTAGTTATCATTTTGGTGGTAATTAATATTATGTTAATACAGTAAGAAAGCACAATGAAGAATGAAAAAAGTACAGCTCAGCAAAATGTAATTAATTTATGCATCTATCAATAGCAAAGGTACAGCTGTAAGACCACGTCTAAAGATTTTCCCCACGCTTATTTGGTGCCCCCTGCTAGTAGGTTAGGAGTCACTACCTTACCCGGTTGTGTCGGAGTGATTCAATTCATATCATATTACTTCTAATCCACTTTTGAGATGTTTCAGATTAATCACCTATGATCTAATTCTTTTTCTCAGAATTACAGAACGTGAGATGTTTCAGATTTGAGTCTTCTTAAATATAAAAATTTTCATTAATTCAGTGAGTGAAACAAAGAACTGTCTATGTTTTATAGTTCATAATTTTGTATATTCCTAATATAAAGTAGGATCCCTTTATTACACGGATTAAATAAATCAGGTTACATAACATGTTTAAACTAAAAAATAATAGAAAATTAAAAAAAAAAAATAAAACTCTCCAACTTCACGTTCACAAGATGCTGGTAATATGTCAACAAATCAGTGCAGCAAGATTAGCTATACCGCAGTTTCAATTCATTCAAAATTTTCCAGTGTGCTCTGGGAGCCTCCAAAGTCAATTACCACTTCTCCCTCCACAATAAAATAACCAGATGCATGTAACAAACAAATGAAATTAAATATTTTTTAAATAATATTTTTAATTTTAATTTTTTTTTCAAGTGTATAATCATAAATATTCTCGTTTTAATAAAAACATTAAATTTTATTAATTTGATCCATAAGTGAGAATATGAATCGAGTCTAGATGTATTTTTTCCTAGCATATATATTTAATTTCATATGGCAAATAATTAAATTTTTGACATAGCAAAGAGTTACGTCTTCAATTCCAATTGATTTTTTTCAACTCTTTCAGTTTTGTACTCACATTTTTATGGTAAATTTAGATTATGAAGAAAATTACATACCATAAATAATGTTCTGTCAATTAATACGAGTGCAAATTATTAAAAAAATTTTAATAATATTATTTTTTTTAAAGAGAAAACACCTATTGTATTAATTCAAAAAATAAAAATCCAACAAATAATAGGGAATTTGATCTCAAATTTGAAAACATACAAATCGATAGACAGCTCGTGCGTGCTAGAGTGTGAGCATCTATATTCCCATTCCTCTTTACCCACCCGACAGAAAAATTCTGCCTCTCTATCATTTTACTAATCTTTCTTTATTATGATTACATTAAGTTAACAATCTTACAATTATATTTTTAAATTACTGAAAAATCATATGCTTAATTGTTTAAAAATTATAAAGAATAAAATTTAACTAACGGTATGTTTCTTTCCTAAAAATATATAACAAGAACTTCTCAAAAAATATATATATAGCAAGAATACTTTTTTTAATCTTTTATTATTTAGAATA
The DNA here is from genome assembly GCF_041381405.1 of Jatropha curcas. Lineage (NCBI taxonomy): Eukaryota > Viridiplantae > Streptophyta > Magnoliopsida > Malpighiales > Euphorbiaceae > Jatropha > Jatropha curcas. Next base: position 23,624,157 of record NC_143159.1, read on the forward strand.
TTTAGAAAAATTAATTAATGAAAAATTTTTATCCTCCATAGGAAATCTAATTCAATTTTAAGTAGAGTGACTCCTTTCCCTAAAAAAAAAAAAAAAAAGAAAATATTTTTGGGATTCATTATAATAAAAGAAAAATTTAAAGACGCAATACATATTAAATTATTAATATATTGATTATCATATAACTCACTATCACCATCTCCTTTGACTATTCGCATCACCATCAACCATCACAAACCTCCACTTGTCCATGGTAGCAATCATAATTTATTAATTCATCATTTTTATATTTGTCATATATAATAATAAATTTTAAAAATGGAAGGTTTCAATATTTTATAGTCCTATAAATTAAAATTTATAGTAACTTTTGAATATTATAATCAAATAACAGAAACTAATTTTTTTTTAAAATGCTTTTGGAAATAATACAAAAAAAAAAAAAACTAATTATAAAAAATCTGATAAGCATTCTGATTATGGTAAAAATTTTCACTTTTGGTTTCTACTTTGGATATAATTTTTTCCATGATTCATATTTAAGGATTCAGCTTAATTATATAAAATTTAATAGATATTTTTTTAATTAAAATTTAAGAGCCAACTATGGATTTTTTCCATTTTTTTATTAGGAAAAAAAAAAGGTTGACATCTAAGAACAAACATTCCATGTTGACCAAATTGTATGCTTTTGAATAAACATTCCATGTTTTATTCAAAACTAATAAACATTCCGTTTTTGAATAGATTACAAATTTCATTTACTTTAAATACTTCGACTAGTTTTCAAACTAATTACTTAATTAATTAAAAAAGGCAACGTAAAAGGCATATGTATATTTATATATTATAATATTCATAAAGCATTCCAGAATAGCTAGCAGTAAGTTTATATACCACCTAACAATCAAAAATAGAAATATTTATATATATAGTAAATATCTTTTTAAAGAAATATTAAATTTTATAGTCAAAATACTTTATGAGTTATATAAGAACAAACAAGTACACGTACAAGTAAATTTTTTCTTTTGAAATGTACAAGTAAATTTGTTTTTAAGAGCTAAGTAGGAGGCAAGTATTGTATTCTAAGAATTCATAAATGAAAAAAAAAAAAAGATTGTTCAAAATGTGAAATGTATATTTAAGCGCTTAAATAAATTCTAATAGAATTTATTTGCAAATGAATTTTTATATCTAGTATAATTAATTTAAAATATGTAATTCAATTGGATTCCATATAATCATATATGGAATAAATTCATAATTGAAAATTCATTTGCTTTTGTTTCCTAAAATATCCTTGAAATAGTAATTTCATAAAAATAAATAATAATAAACGTCAATTATATTTATATTATGCTATATAATTTTTTTATATTTTTATTAAAATAAATATATAAAATAAAAATAATAGTAATAAAATTATTATATTTAATTTAATGATAAATTTATATTTAACTTGAATCTCTCTCCTTAATAGTAAAAAATCTAAAAATATTAAAATAAAAAAGCACAATAATAAGAAATTATTTTTTTAAAGAAATAAATTTTTTTAAATGATTTTTTGGTTAAATTTGATAAAATAAATAAGTTAAATAAGTAAAAAAATTAAAAATTTGACGGTGTAAAGGAAAGAGAGTAGTTTTGTCGTAAAAAGTTGGATTGTATAGATTTGTGAAGTTCATTTGGAAATTCTATCTATTTTTGTGGGATTTGGTGTAGTTATGTTCAATTCCATAGAATTGAATTACTAGAATTGAAATTTATATATATATTTTTTTCCATTCCAAACACAAAAATATGAATTTTTAAATGAATTTCATGATTTTTTATTCCAAACAAAGGGTTAAACTTTATTTATAAATATCAAAATTTTCGGCATTTATTTAGGTAAAGATTAACATTATAAATTGATTGAGAGTAAACAATAAATTGAAGTTATTAATATGAGATTAATTTTAATAAAATAAAATTTAAAGATTTAATTTAACAGAAATAAAAGTTAAGGAGCTTTAGATTTTTTATTAAGCCTTATAATAAATGTGTCTGATTATCACTCTCTAACTCTCAGTTAAATAAACATTTAATTAATAAAAATAAAAATTAATAAATTCAAGAGTTTGACAAATAAAACTCAATATATTTAAAAGCCTCAAAAATTCTTTACCAAATTTTTTATTTTTTTAAAAAATTTTAAAAATATGTATTTATATTTTATTTTGAAAATGTAATTCATTAATAATAATATCAAAAGTTACAAATAAACATATAGACTAGACATAAAACTTTACTAGCTAATAGAGATTGTTGATCTTTTAACGAAACAAAGGAATTCATATCCTTTTGAATAGTAAAACTAAAACTAAAAAAAATATAATATTAGATCTTTCCGCTTGGAGTTAATCTTAATATAAGATATAAATTTTTGTAGCAGCAATTAGTCCGTTAATTGATTTGAATGTCAAAATAATAACTCCTCTGGATCTTTTATAACTGGATTGCTTTTTCAATAATTTGCAAAATATGACTATGATGAATAAAAATGAGTTTTTGCCGCTCTGCGTCAATAGTATCAATGGAGGAATAAGCCGCATTACCAAATTCCATTGATCGAAGATCCTCACCTGCAAATTAAAATTTGAAGTCTCCAACTAAATAAGATGAAATATCATAGTTTTGTTTAGTAATAAACCTCATAAGAAGGGATAGAAAAAATTCCAAATATAGAGACAATTAACCATAAGAAAACAAAAAAGACAGATTTTTTATAGGAAAAATTATTTGAGTTTATTAAAGCAAAAAAAAAAAAAAGATTAAAAGCAAAAGAAAATAAAATAAAAAAAATAATAGAAAGTAAGAGATAGAGGCTACCTCTGATAAATAGAGACAGTCCAAACCAAATTAGAGTTAGAAAAGTAGGGAGAAAAAGAGAAAAAAACTCTATTATATTAAAATTAAACTATATATTAAAAATGAAGATGGGAGATGCAATAATAATTGCATTACCGTGCACTACTCTCTCTCTCCCTTCATTTGACTATCGGTATTTCTGTGGTCTCTTTCATTATGGAATGTTCTTTTGGCTTATTTTACTCACTGCTTTCGTATCAATCGGCACTCATTGAATTTCAAATTGCGTGATTAAAACAGTAATAAATAAATAAATAAAATTACTTATGTCGTCTGAAAAAATTCTTTATAATTTTCTTTAAATAAAATTCTTGGCAATATTGACTTCTCTTATTTGGCCTTTGTATTATTTTGTCAAGTCAATTATGCTTTTAATAGATTTTTGCATAATATATTTGATTAAAGTGAGTGTTTGGTTTATTGATTGTTTGTTATAAATGAATTTGAAACTTATAATTTATTTATATTTATTATCTTGAATTCTATGAAATTAAATTTTTAGTAACGAAATGAATATATTTTAATTTATATCCAATATAAAATTTTGTAAAATTTATTTACAATTACGCCTTAGTTAGTAATATTTAATTCCTAATAAAAAGTAAATAACCATATGATATGAAATAATAATAAGTATATATATGAACTCATTTTTTCGTGCTAATATAATTGTAATTAAAACTTGTATATGTACATTATGATAACAAGTGTAAAGAAAAAAAAAGTATAATAGCTAGTTTCAAGAATAATTTAATATAAATTTGAACAAATACATATGTAGATCATAAATATTGATGTAATCTATATTATGAAAAAGCAAAATTTGCTCTCCCTATCTAGTTAAAATTGGTGATTTTTAATTTTTTTAATTTTATATGTCACTCTAAAAAATAAAGAAAAACATTAATTATATTTTTGTTTCAACCTGATTCTTATCCTTTGGTATTTCCGCATAATAATTAACTCATTCTGTTCCAAAATATAAGTCGTTTAAAGTTTTTCCACAAGGATTAACGAATCAATTAATTCTTCTAAATTATAACAAAACTAAGGGTAAATTGACCATATTATCTTATATTTCAAAATCAATAGTTACTTGTCAAAGTATTTATTGTATCTAATGTAAATAAGAATAGCATTGGAAAAAAATTATTTATTACTCCTTACAATACTCACAATAACTTATATTTTGGGACAGAGAAAATATTATTTAGAAAATTTGTAAAATGTTCACGTCTCGCACTAGTTTTTCAAGTGTTGTTTAGAGTTTGAGAGAAAAAAACACTAGTAAAACATATGATAACTATTAAGATAATTAATAGTTAATTTTACCAAATGGGAACTTAGCCAATTATTTTTACCTTTTTAGGAATTAAAATGGTTCAATTATTTTTTTTTCTTAATTTTTATGTTTAAATTTAAAAACTGTCATTTCTAACGAATGGAAACAATATTAGAATATAATCTACATGAAAGTGAAATTAAATTCTTAGAGGAGTTGATGTCTAAAATGCAAATATAATGTGTCGGTGCTGTCTCCAAAATTCAAAGGAGGTCAATTTCTCTTGGCTTCTTCGTTGAATGTCAAGAGAGAAAAGAAAACTCAGACGTCAATAGAAGTGGAAATTTTATCCATATAGTCATTGCTAATTAAGAAAAGGTTAAAAACATGTGTACTCACATTACTACAGTTTGCTAATAGTTTGGTTCAAGTCTTACCCAACTACTACAAACCGTGTAAATCAAATATTTATATGAAAAAAAAAAAAAAAAAAACCGAATCAAATTGATTCGATCTAATTTTTTAATCTTTAAACTAAAATATTTAGTTTTTAAATTTTATATAATAAAAATAAATTAAATTAAAAATTTTATTTTTTCTATACAATTCAAAATTAAATTAAATTAAATTTTCTTTAAAAAATTGAGTTCAACCAATCAATTTGATTTGATTTGATTGAATTCGTAATTCTAGTTTGTCTTCGGGGAAAATCTAATACTACATCGGTTTATTTATTTATTTTCATTTGGATATGTAAATTATTGTCAAACACCACTTACACATGAATCCAAATTAAATTTTGATGACGATTTAGTTTTAGTTATTTTACTTTATTAAAGATTAAGCTTTATATTTGTGTTAAAGCAACTATATTAATCTCTTATTTAAATTGCTAGTAATTCAAAATTCGATTAACTAGTATATTTGGATTTTGATTTTAACTTTTACAAATTTTTGATAATTGAATTGTAAATTAAATAATGCTCAACCCATTAACAACATTAATTTACTATTTTGTTTTCACCTTTCCCTTGTGAAAAATAATTTATGAAAATAAAGAGAGAGAAAATCAATGTTTCATGGAAACTACTTAGGTTGTATTCGACAATAGCTTTTTATGTAGCTTGCTTAGCGTTTTGAACGTTATTTTTTATAGCATTCAGTAACATATCATTTAAACTAGTTTTTAGGGGTTAAGGTAGCATTTTACAAAAAAATTAATTCATGTAACGTTTAACTTTTAGCATTTTATGAAACGTTACCCAAACAACTAACAGCTAAATACTATTAAAACAACTAACAATTATCAAAATAGTTAATTTTGCCAAATAGACCTTATGCTTTGTTTGGATGAAAGGAGGAGGGACCATTAAAGTAAGGTATAACAAAGTATAGTATAGAAAAATATGGTAAATGTCTTTTTTGTGTTTGTAGGGAAGGTATAATAAATAAATATATAATAATGTTGTTTTGTTTGGTTTGATGGTAAAGAAAGTATTATTAAATATAAAGATTATGAAAATACTCTTGTCATGGAAGATTTATAAATATAATTATGGATAATTTTGAAAATCAGAATTTTTAACCATGCTTACACCCCAATTCAGCCGTTGAAGATTGAAATGTTTAGATGGATTTTCAACCCATCAAATAACTCTCAAAAAACTATCATCTCTTTCAAACCCTCTTCTCAGCCGATTAAATACTCTCCCTTTACCTTACCTTACTCTCCAAACCCATCAAATAACTTTTATCCAAACAATGAGTTATACTATTTTATTTGTATTTTCCCTCATCTTATGACTAGTCAATAATTGGTTGTTGTTTAGAAAACTATAACTTTTTATTAGTATTTTATTTATTCTTTTAATAAAAAAAAACTTATATTTTTATCACGTCAATTATTATTATTATAAAATTTGTTAAATATATATACATTTGGTGGTGGCAGTGGCAGACTTTCTCAAGGACTGGAGGGGCCACCGACTCCCTAAATTGTTTCTTTTAATTTTCTTGTGCTAAATTATTAAAAACAATTCAAACTTCGTAGGTAGTTTTAATCGTAACATCAATTCAAATTTATTCTCGTAATACTTTCACTACAAAAAAAATCACTAAATTGCAAAGACAAATCGGTCGCTAAATGGACTCCACGATCGATTTGCAACGGACATCAATCGATCGCAAAAGTGCTCGTCACAAATAAATTTGCGACCGAATGACTAAGCGGTCGCAAAATTATAAATATCGGTCGCTAATTTTTGTCGTGTTTTCCTTCTGAAAGCCTGTTGCAAATTGGTTGCAGATTGTGTTGGTCACAATTATGAAAAGCGGTCGTAAATTGGTTGCAAATTCTGAAAGTGATTGGTTGGTGATCTGTCACAAATTTAAATTTAACGGTTATAATTTTGTTTCAGTTCGGTTGCTAGTCGATTACAAAATATAATTACAGGAAAAAATAATTTAATAATATTAAAAATCATAATTTTTTCCACCTGTCAAAAATCGGCATATATACACATCACAATCACAAGCATCATCATCAAGATCACAACACAATAACAATGTAAGAATGGAATTGTTAATGTAAGTACTATACAAAATATGAAAAAATCACAGAAACCTAAAAAGGTCCGAAATCAAATCTATGAAGTCGATCCTCTGCACGATCCAGTGTCATAGCATCGGCATGAGTATCTGCTAGATGTGTCGTAGTGTCAGCAGGAGTGACCAAGGTATCGTCTGCAGTATCGAGATCAAGAGGAGACCATAGTGGCTGATGCAGAGCTGTAGAAACATCTCGATCTGTAGCTGGCGGAGGATCAGAAGAAGAAGTTTCAGCACCATGCTGACCGGACATCCGCATGACATGCGCTCTAAGCTCTGCAAGCTGTCTCTCCTGCTCATCAACACAAGCATGCGCTAATCTCCTCGGCACTGTGGTCGGGCTGTGGTCGTGAGGAGGCTGCAGAAGCGTCAAATGCTGAGCCGCAGTAAAACTGTGATGCTTGAGACTCGATGCCATATACTTTCCTCTTCTTTTCACCCCCTATGGCCTCTAGATAAAGTGTTAGCTTATCAATTCTTGACTCAACTTTAGATCCAGCCTCAGAAGAAACAACACGCTCGCGAGCTGTATTGTAGTTCTCCTGAAAACAACATATTAATTGATCAATGCAGTTGCAAGCTTTATTATGTTGAACTTGTACACGTAAAAGAAGACTATAAAGTAAATGTAAATATTCTTCATTGTTACTTACATTGACGCCCAACGCACGTCTGTCGACAAATGTATTTCCATCGTGGTCCTTTGTGTGAGTGTAAGTGAACACCTCCATCGGTGTGAGCTCAAGACCATATTTTTTAGTCTATAAGGAATTTAATTATACATGATATATTAATATGGTGTCATTTCATTAAACATCAGTAAATGTAACTGTAACTAGTTAACTCACTAATAATCGAGATATGTCTATAGCAGATATTGATCTGCCTATGTGTTGGCAAGGTCCTGCTCCATCATCGCCAATCTCACTGCGTCTATTTCGTGCAAATATGTCACACTTTCTCTTGAATGCAGGATCTTACCAAGTCTTCTGCCAACTCTCCCTCTGTCTTGAGACACGCACTGCAGCTTCTTACCACTTTTTCGCACCCTGTAGGTGAAGTCAGCATACAATAGAGAGCACAATTTCTCCCAGGCCACTTTTAGCATAATCGTAATAGCCTCTTCTCATACGAAATGCTGCTGCAAAAATGAAAAATAAAATTTCAATAAAGAGTAAATGAAGGCCCATATACACAGATTATTAATTACATTGAATGAAGATATAACTTGAACCAAATCGTACCTGAAACTCTTCCCAATAAAAGTCTCTCGCCTCTTGTGGTACGACATCCCATGTGTCTCCTTCTTTATCTAGATATAGCTTGATTATCCTCCTAATTTTCCTTGATACTCGAGAGGATGGATATATCCCGAGAAAAAAAAATATAAGTGAAATATAAGGAGACGAAAGCATCAAAATCTCAACAAAACCAAGTTCAAAGGAAAAAGTAAATAAGTACTTACTATCCTGCTACCAAACTGAGCTTGTTACGTGGCTCTGATGAAGCTGTAAAAGAAGTGACAAATGCTATCAATACAGATAAATAATTAATATATAACTGAAATGACAATAAATGACATTTATGATTATCTGGTGAAGTAGGTGACTGTGAAGCTAGTGAAACTCTGCTAGTCTAGGAAGTGGGGTAGAAGAGGAAGGAACAAAAGGAAGTGATGGCGGCACGGAAGGCTGAGCAGAGGATGAAGCCCCAGACGTACCTGAAGAAGAAGGAGGAGGGATAGTCCCTCCACGTCCACGTGCACTGCGTCGTCGGCCATGACCTCCACACAGACCACTACCGAACGCGTCTGAATCAACCGCCTTGCCTCTAGCCATATGTACTACAGATAACAGAACCTACATATGTATGTATACAATTATATGAATTGTAGAACATGTGGTAAATATGTATAAAGAAAATGAATAACATTAAAATTCTTCATTAATAATATTATATATACATATATTAATTTATTATCCATAATACATAATGCATTAAGTATTTCTGTCTTCATCATCATCTGCTTCCTCTTCTTCTTCTTCCTCTTCTTGATTTGCATCTTTTCAAGTACCCACAATGATTTGATCTTCTTCCTCTTCATCATCTGATGCTCCTATTTCAATATAAGTTCCGTTTTCATCATCCAGTCTATCCGTGAAATCTTCAACAACTTGCATCGGTTACGTATCAATCGCAACTTCTTGAAATGACTCAGATATTACGAGTAAAGTAGATTGTTTGGTTTCAATTTCATGAATAACTGCCAACGTTTGGCGTAGGATCAAACCATTCACATTTGAATAAGATTGTGCACTTGATTGGTAAGGATGGATATTCTAACTCTAAAACCTCAACCAATTTGTCATAAAAATCATTTGACTCGTCACTGTAGTTTGATCCCTTTATGCAAACACCATTGTTCATTGTCTTTCTGCTTGTCCCATAACCCTTAGCGTGAAACTTGTAACCATTTACAAAGTAACCAGAGTAGACATTAGCAACCGGTAGAGGTCTCTTTACTGGATAAGTAATGAATCTGTTATCAACATCGCTTGCCGAGCTTCGAGCCTATGGAAAATAGTAATGACACGAGTGAAATCTAAGAATGTACACATATGTGTTGTGTCACGCCCCGACTTTAATCACTAGAGGAATTGTCCGCTTTGGTGTAGTCCATGGACGCCCTACACCTCAGTGTAGTCCCCGCACGCCCTACACCTCACGGTTTTGTCCCACAGGTGAATGGGAAACTTCCCAGGAGGTCACCCATCCTGAGATTTCTATTAAGCGAGCACGCTTAACCCTGGAGTTCTTCCAACTCTCCAGCCATTCCACCAAAAGGCGCCTCTAATTATTAGTTTCTCCCTTTTCGATATATGATTCGATTTATTCTTGTGTCCCGCATTCCACTACCTTAGCTAGCCTGCCATTCCCTCGATCGCTTTGCCGGGTCGGGATGTCACATGTTGTGTAACCAGAAAGTTATTTCATTTTTGCATAAAGGAATTTTAATTGTATCGATATCTAAGAGGGCTTTATTTTGACACCTCTTGTGATTACATGGACATCTCAACTTATTACCATCCATACAATTAGGATTACCAACTGCAAACTCTATAAACGATTCCAATCCTCGCAAGAATTTATTTTTTAATATCGTATTAACCTCATACCTCCAGTACATCCAATCTTGATTAATCCGCATTTTTTTACATAGTTAACACTTTTTTTATAAAGGGCAAATTATATGTAATTGCATTAGTCCTAAATTATCCTTAAAACAGACCAAAAGTAATGTTCCATTTACATTTCTAATATAAGAGTAACTATATATGTTGTAAACTCACTAAGGTTATTATTTCTAACTAAGGGTAACTATACATACATAATATATATATAAACTTATTATAATATCAGTAAGTGTACAATTCCTCATATTCAGTTTTTAAAAAAATTTCGGCAGCACTTCGACAATAACATTATTAAATCTCAAGTCAAAAGACACTCACATAAACACTTTTATATAATCCCAACATTCTCCAAACTCAAAATGGCAACTACTAGGCCTCTAACTCAAATGCATCATTCATATGATTTCTACTCAAATGAAAACACAAATCAACATAAAATAATTTCAAATAAATAAATTTCAAAACCAAAGAAAAAATGGCACTCATTTATTACCATTATCTCTTTATTCAAATATACTATTTTCCATTGCTTATTAATACAGTGTCTTTAACATCATTTCTTATCTACCCCCAACCAATTCATTAATTAATGATTTTAGTTCAACAAATCAGTAATTTAGCGCCTTTGAAATTTTAAACTAAGATTGAAATTGGTCTTTAATATTTTAGTTTTCAACTCGATGAAGGATTTCTTAAGCAATGTATTTAACGTTCTTTTCTATCTTGGCTTGACCGATTCATTGAATGTATGATTTTAATTACATTTAAGAATTTAAACCATAACTAAAGTTAGTCTTTAAAATATGAGCAACTTACACCTTTTTTTTTTTTCTACCTCAATTTCTTGCTAACACATTGAGAAACAAAACCCAAAAAAATTGGGTTTGAAAGATACTCCGTGTTGGGTGAGTTGAGTCAAACGTCTCTACACGCGACATATGTGAAACACTTACTCTCATTTAGCAGCTCATCCTAGTTGGTTAAAATTCTTTGCTTCAATATCAAGTGAAATGATACCTTTCCAAGTCTATATAATGTTCTTCACATGCTGGTTGTTTAAAATTTATATTTATATTGTTAGTCTAATTAAATTTAAATTAGTCATATAAAGAAATAAAGTGTTCTTTAATATTACAAGCTTTAATATGTTAATTACAATGACACCTAACTAAATTTGCCTATGAATTAAGTAAATTCGTTATTGATAAAAATAAATTTTTAAAATAAAAAACAAATAACAAAAACCAAAAACCAAAAAACAAAAAAACACAAGCTAAGGCGACCTACCTGACCAGGCGAAGAAGATGTAATCTCTAGCAAGAGAGGCTTCTCCGGTGACCAACGCTGCAACAAAGCAGAGAAGGACTGGAAACGGCACTGCAACAAAGAGGAGAAGGAGAAGAAGTTGCTACGCTGATGCAAGGCGACCAAGGGGTTATAAAACCCTATTTTTTTGCGACCAACGTCATTAAAAAATCGGTTGCAATTTTTAATTCTGTGATGTTATTTTGTTGTCAGACAAATTGCGATCGATTTGCGACTAAAATAATCGGTCGCAAATCCGTCACAAATTCGGTGTCAAATTAGTTGCAAAAGGGTCGCAAAATGAAAACCAAACTGGCGGGAGTTATTAGCGATAGAATTAGCAACGGATCTACTCGCGGTCGCTAGTCTGTCGCAAATTCTGTCGCCATTTGGTCGCAAATCTGTCGGTGGATATTCAATCTCCCAATCGTCGCAATTGGTCGCAACATTGCGACTGACGTAATCGGTCTCAAAAGTGTATTTTTTTGTAGTGTTTGAAGTTTAATTTTAGTTACAATAACACCATTTTAAATTATATTCAATTTAATAAATAAAATATTATTTTCATTGGATCTACACTATCTCTTATGGTCAAGTTAACCAAAAACTCATTATTTAACAATACCCTAACTAATGTTAGTTAGAAATTTAAATTCATAAAATGCCAGATAAAATAAAGAACTTTAGTTAGTTACAAGAATAGAATATTAGTTTAGATTTTTATTTTGCCATTTTTTTAGAATGAAAATTTGTTTATACTTAAATTAAATCTCTTATAAAAATATGTTTTATTTATTATAGGCTCATTTTATTTTTAGAAAATCATCATGTGTTGGGTCTCTCAAATGGATAAACGATCTTGTCAATGGTGGGTTTGTTTTAATAAATTTGATTCTTTAATATCGTCTTTGGTCAAAATGGATTTTAAGCATGTAAATAGAGAATGCAATCAATTTGCAAATTGTTTAGCTAAAAATAACATTGATTCTATGAAACCTTTTGTGACATGGGTTTAAATTTATAGTTTTTATGTTCTTATATTAGGATATTGGTCTAGTTGTTTTTAATCTTATCTCAAGAAGAAACAATATGATTTGTGCTCTTTGATCTATTTTTGTATATTTCTTCCACGTTTTTTCACTTAACTTTTCTAGGCTAGGTATGAGTGTATTGGGAAGCCTATTTACTTGGGTTAGTTGCTTAGAGGCTTAACCTTTAATTTCACCCCGAACTTTTTGAGTAGTTATAATTTCACTCTAAATCGACCTTTATACTATGAGCACCTTGAACTTATTAATCTAATTGCAATTACACCCTAATTGAATTAATAACCCAACTCATTGTTTTTGCATCTTAAAATTAGTTCAATTTTAAAATCAAATATTCAATCTTGATTTTTGTATTTATTATATTAATACTTGGATTTGATTTTATTATTTATTGTTTAAATATTTGGGTATATAGTCATTTTTTTACATTATTTTGATCAAAATTCCGACCTTAGTTTACTTTTAGGGTGCAATTGTAACAAATTGACAAGTCCAGGGCGCTGTAATTCACTTTTAGGGTGCAGTTACATCTTGAAAGTAAATTATGGTGTAATTGCAACTAGATTGACAAGTTCAGGGTGCCCATGGTATAAAAGTGGATTTAAAGTGAAATTACAACTACTCAGAAAAGTTGGAAGTGAAATTGAAAGTTAGGCAATTGCTTGTATAAGTTAAGTTCTTCCTGGCATATTAATAAAATAAATTGAATTTGGTGATAAAAAATAAATAAAAATATTCTATATTTAAGATGAATTGATTATTTTTTTATTTTAGTATTTATATAACTAAATATAAATATAAATTTATTTATTTATAAGAAACGGTAATGGGAAAGGAGTCTGATTTGTGGAAAAAAAAGGTTAAATTGACTCTCACGAAAATAATATTTTATTTATTAAATTGGATACAAGTTGAAACTAGAGTGCTATTGTAATTAAAGTTGAAGTTTAAAATACTAGGAGAATAAAATTAAATTTAGTGTATAATTACAACTACATTCAGAATTTAGAGTTTTTTTTTTAATGATTTAGTCAATTTTTTTGTAAGTAGTACTCAAATTTTGTCTTTTTTTTATTTTATTTTATGCTCCTTCCCCAAAATGGCATCAAATGATTTTTTTTCTTATATAATTAGGAAACATAATTTTCCTCCGATTGTATAACGTAAAAATTTATTTACCTTGCTAATAAAATGTGCTTCCTGACCACTGAATTTGTATTCTCATCTTTACAGAGATTGATGTCATTTAGCAACTCAACTAATACCCCGTTGACTGCCCCCAAATATTTTATTCAAGATCTGCCACCATGGACAAATTAGTATAAAAATAAATAAGTATAAGAGGAGAAGATAACCTAAAAGAACAATAAAAATTATACTTAACTGGCTTCAGACCTTCCTATTGGTAAAGCAAAATTTTTTGCCCAGTTGTTTCAAAACTAATTCATACCTTGGATCGAAATAATATTAGGATTAAAACTCGTTTATTGACAAAAACAACTCTGAACTTAAACATAAATTGAAATTCAATTAATTTTCATGAACAAATTCAATAATCTATAGATTCCAGAACTTGTGACTAACAGCAAATATAAATAATCAATATATGGTAGCTATTAATATGTCATATATCATATGGAGATAAAATATTATTAGATATCTGCAAAATCGAATTATGGTGTTAAACACTTTGAGTACAGAGATGGTAAAAATATGCAAATCTTAGATATGTAATACGTCAACTTTTACATATCACTATCTTTGAAACTAAACTACACACAAAAACAAGATCCAAAATATATGACTTCATAAAAAATAAAACAAAATAAAACAAAATGAAAAACAAGCAGTGTGATGTTACTCTTCCTTTCAGTTTTGCCCACTAAACGAGGTGTCACTAAATGCCAGAAACACATACAAAATACAACAACTGGACCAACTTTTCTCCTTCTCCAATTATCTTTGTCTCTATTTCTTCTCTGCAGATTCTCTCCTTCTCTTCCCTTTCCCTCTATCTTCCAGAAATAATAATTAAAGCTCCTTTTCTGTTTCTTGATCATCATTCTCAGTTCCCAAACATTTGCTTTCCTCGGAAATGAATTCCCTTTCTTTTTCTTGGGCTGATTCCTACTATTCTCTTCCTTTCTTGGAAACCAAATCCTATTTATTCTTTCTTTGAGTTTCTTACTTTCTCCCATCCAAGAAGCCTGCTGTTTTTCCTTCGAGAATTCAACTTTCTTTTTCTTTTTTCTTTTTTCTTTTCTCCTCAAGAAAAGAAAAGGAACAACAGAAAGATACTATAATTTTCTATTTTCAGCTACAAAAGTTTACGTTTCTAAAGAAATTCCAGTTTCCATTGTCTTTTAACAGAAACAAGAACCTGCCTTTTCCTTATTCATCACAAGAATTGCATTTCTGCAGGTAATTTCTTGAATCTTTTTTCATTCCCTTTATATATGTATACACACACATATAAATATATATATATCCATGTTTCTGGTTTTGGTTAATTAAAGGAAAAAAAAAACACGTTGAAGATCAAATTTTCATGATTCTTTTTTTTCCAGGACTATAAAAATAATGGAAATCAAGAAATTGACGCGACTCCAATTTTCAGGTACTGTGCAATTATTTTCCTAATTTTGAACTTTTGTTTTTTACCTGATTGATGGGATCATTAATTATTAAGACAAAAATGGATGATGAACATGGGAAAGTATTCATATAACTTCTAATTAAAAGTTATGATTTCTTGTACTTGTTTTGCTAATTTGGTGGGAATTATTCATGATTAAACAGTTGATATATATTTGAAGAATTATAATAATTACTATTTTAAGAGAAATATTACTTTTTTGGTACTTTTCTTTACTTGCTATTCAAATTAAACCCATAATACTAATTAATGAGTAACTTCAAAGTATAATCTCTTTTTTATTTTCTTGATTATAATAATAATCCACAGCTAAAGACAAAATTGACGTTCTAACGTCACCTTGTTCTCTTTCTTTACTCTCTCTCTCTTGTCTGTTCTTCAACCTGAAGTCTTCTAAATTATTTTACCTTTTCCTTATTATATAACTTTAATTTTCCTTTCTGTATTCGATTTTATTTGCTTATTTTACAATACATTCTTACACTATACATCAGTTGTTAATACTTATTGATTTGATTAATTATTAGTTAATTAATTAACTAACTAATACTACCATGTTATTCCAAACAAAAAAATAAATAAAACAAAAGAGTATTTTCCGTGCACAAGGCTCTAATAAGTAAAACATTATTTCCTCTATCTCCTGTAATTTGACACTTTTTTTTTAATTTTTTAATTTCATTTTATTTTTCACAGGAAATATTAATTAACTTTTTATAACTTTATTTTTTTTTTGGAATTATATTTTATTTAAATAACTGATAAAGGAGTAATTTACTTTATTGATATTATTTTTCTAGAGTTAAAATGGTTTAATCGTTTTGTTATTTTTTTGTATAAAATTTAAAAAAGTACCAAATTTAATGAAGCGAGGTTTGTGTAACCTGGTCCAGATATTGATTCAGTTAAATAACTAAGTAGATAAGTCATTGATTTAATCGGTGGGTTATAAAAATATTAATAATATATATTAATTAAATAATTATAATTTAAAATAATTATAATATAATAAAAATAATTAAAAATATCAAAAAAATCAGTTTGGTCAATGGTCTGGTGCAGGTTGACTGATTCAACCGTAGTCAGCTAGTACAATCCAGTTCTCTTTCTTAAATAGTTCAAAAGCAAAAATGGTCTGCTTTTGAAGCCGGTTTTCAGGTTGATCTGCCGGGTCGGGCCGGATTTAATAACTATGAGTTTAACCGATTAATAGGCCGAATCAAACAGTCTCATAATGTCGGTCTGTAAATAATGTAAGTTACTGAGTATGGTACAAGAGGGCCCGTAAGCTGTCCTATCTAATAACACCGAATATATCTTTTGTTGAATTTTTGGTGCATCGGACGCTGAACTATGGATTTTTTGTTTTCCTGTGCAGCTTGTTGGTAATCATGGCAACAACTGAATGAACAGTTTAGCTAGATAGCTAATTTTCAGTTTTCTAAATGGGTAGAAACTGTTTTCTTTCTTTTCAATTCCTTTCATTTCTTTCCTTCGTTTACTTCTCAATTTTCTTGCCTACTTTTGGTTTGAACATTGAGACTCGGGCCTTGCTTCAATTGAAAAAACAGCTTAAAGACCCTTTAAATGTTCTGGAATCTTGGAAAGAATCGGATTCTCCATGCAATTTTTCTGGAATCAATTGTGATCCCATAACAGGGAAAGTGACTACGATTGCACTTGACAACAAATCTCTTTCTGGTGAGATTTCAAATTCCATT
The DNA here is from genome assembly GCF_041381405.1 of Jatropha curcas. Taxonomy (NCBI): domain Eukaryota; kingdom Viridiplantae; phylum Streptophyta; class Magnoliopsida; order Malpighiales; family Euphorbiaceae; genus Jatropha; species Jatropha curcas. The sequence continues at coordinate 23,640,884 of NC_143159.1, forward strand.
TCTGAACTTAAAAGCCTCACTACCCTTTCATTGTCTAGTAATTATCTATCTGGAAAGCTTCCTCAGGAGATTGTTAATTGCAGCAATCTTAGATTATTAAACCTGTCAGTAAACCACATGGTTGGAGTTTTACCTGATCTGTCTTCTTTAAAAAAGTTCGAGATTCTTGATTTGGCATTGAATTACTTCTCCGGCAGATTTCCTACTTGGGTAGGAAATCTAACAGGACTTACCATTCTTTCTATAGGGCAAAATGAATACGATGAGTGTCAAATTCCTGAAAGTATTGGAAATTTGAAGAATTTGACTTTGTTGTTTCTAGCAGACTGTCATTTAAGTGGAGAAATTCCAGAATCCATTTCCCAACTCACAAATCTTGAAACCTTTGATATGTCAAGAAACAAGATTTCAGGGGAATTCCCAAAATCAATTTCCAAGTTGCAAAAACTTTCCAAGATTGAGTTCTTTCACAACAACTTGACTGGGGAGATTCCACAAGAGCTTGCAAACCTTACTCTTTTGCGTGAATTTGATGTATCTTCGAATCAAATGTATGGAAAAATTCCTGAAGGAATTGGTAATTTGAAGAACTTGGTTGTTTTCCAGTTATACGACAACTTCTTCCATGGAGAACTACCGGCTGGTTTTGGAGATATGAAGAATCTTGATGGGTTTTCAATTTATGGAAACAAATTTTCAGGGGAATTTCCAGCGAATTTTGGCCGGTTCTCACCACTAAAGAGTTTCGACATATCTGAGAATCAATTTTCAGGTTCTTTCCCCAAGTATTTGTGTGAAGGGAGAAAGTTACAGTACTTATTGGCTTTAGGAAACAATTTTTCTGGTGAGTTTCCTGATTCTTACGCAGAATGTAAATCTTTAGAAAGGTTCAGAATCAATAAGAACAAAATGACAGGGCAATTTCCAGATGAGTTCTGGGCGTTGCCACTTGTCACTATACTTGATTGCAGTGACAATGATTTTACTGGTCATATTTCCCCCAAGATTGGATTATCTACCAGTTTAACTCAGTTGATTTTGCGTAACAATAGGTTTTCTGGTAAGCTTCCATCAGAATTAGGCAAGTTGATGAATCTGCAGAAGCTTTACTTGAATAATAATGGCTTCTCTGGTGAAATACCTTCTGATATTGGGGCTTTGAAGCAGTTGACATCTTTGCATTTGGAGGAAAATTCATTTACAGGACCTATACCATCAAAACTAAGTCACTGTACTAGATTGGTGGATTTAGATCTTGCTTCAAATTCTCTAAATGGACCTATCCCGCAAGATATTTCATCGATGAGTTCTTTAAACACGCTCAATCTTTCGCAGAACAAACTTACTGGTTTGATTCCGGAGGATATAGGGAAACTAATGCTAAGTTCCATTGATTTGACCGCTAACCAATTATCCGGAAGAATTCCTTCAGTTCTTTTGAATATGGGTGGTGATAAAGCATTTATGGGGAATAATGAGCTTTGCATTGATGAAAATTCCAAAACTGTTATGAATTCTGAGTTGAATGTTTGTGCGAAAAAGAACAGTCAAGAAAGAACACTAGGTGATAAGTCGGTTTTATTGTCTACCATCATATCTGCATTGGTTATTGTTTTAGCTGGTTTACTACTTGTTAGTTACAGGAACTTCAAGAATGCAGAAATGGATTTGGAAGGACAAAAAGATCCGAAATGGAAACTCGCATCGTTCGATAAGCTGGATATTGATGCAGATGAAATATGTAAATTGAAAGAGGAAAACTTGATTGGAAGTGGAGGAACAGGAAAAGTTTATCGGTTGGATTTGAAGAGACTTGGTTGCACAGTAGCAGTAAAGCAACTATGGAAAGGTGATGGTCTTAAGCTTTTAGCAGCAGAAATGGAGATATTAGGGAAAATTAGGCATAGGCATATACTTAAACTATATGCAAGTTTACTTAAAGGAGGATCAAGCTTTTTGGTGTTTGAGTACATGGCAAACGGTAATCTATCAGAAGCACTTCATCGAAGGACTAAAGACGAAAAGCCTGAGCTCGATTGGCGTCAAAGGTATAAAATTGCTTTAGGTGCTGCTAAAGGAATTGCATATCTGCATCATGATTGTTGTCCACCAATTATCCATAGAGATATAAAATCAAGTAACATTTTACTTGATGAAGATTATGAGCCTAAAATTGCTGATTTTGGAGTTGCAAAGCTTGCAAAAATGTCTTCTTCCAAGAGTTGTGATAGTAGCTGTCTTGCTGGCACTCATGGATATATTGCCCCTGGTGAGTTTCTAACCTTTCTTCCTTCTTTCATATCCAAATATCCAGGTTTCTAATTTTTATGCTGCTTTTGCATTACAGAAATGGCATATACTCTAAAAGTGACGGAAAAGAATGATGTATATAGTCTCGGTGTTGTGCTACTAGAATTAGTGACTGGTAGAAGAGCTATTGAAGACGCATATGGAGAAGGGAAAGACATTGTCTACTGGGTTTGGACACATCTAAATAATCGCAAAAATGTACTCAAAGTTCTTGATGAAAAGATTTCTTCTGAATCTGTTCAAGAAGACATGATTAAAGTCTTGAAAATTGCAATTCTCTGCACAACAAAGCTTCCGAATCTGCGACCGACAATGAGAGAAGTAGTGAAGATGCTTGTTGATGCTGATCCTTGCAGTTTCAGGTCTCCAGACAACAATTTGGACAAAAATGATAAGCTTTTTCTTTGATGTTTTCTTTATTGCTAGTTAGTAATAGTCCATCTTTCAAGATCCATTCTTAAATAACTCTAAGTTTATATGTATTTGTATTTATATTTGTATGATCAAGTGCTTAATTAGAGGAGTGAAATTGTGAATATATGTTTTGGTTTGGAAAAATAAATAAAAATCTTAGCTTTGGTTTGCTCCAATATCACTTATTCACTTCTCCAATAAAATTTCACTTCCTTTTGATTCTGTTCTTCCTAACAAATCAAACATACTTGGTGAAAATATCACCATTTATTAGATTTTCTTATAACTTCTTAAATAAAATAAAATAAAATCATTATAAATAGGTTTTGCTAGAAAAGAAAAATTAAATAAGATCACATGAACCCTAATTTTTTCCCTATTGTTGGAAAATATTTAATAAATAAAATAATAAGCAACCTAATTAACAATATAGCTTCTTTGATGGCCAACTCCAATGCATACTCTGCTAAATCATTAAAAATACTTTAACTTTCCAAGTAGTTTTAATTGTAATCTAAATCCAACTTTCTTCTCTTAGTATCCTGAACTGTAATTTTAGTTTCAATAACACTCTAATTTCAAATTGTACCCAATTTAATGAATAAAATAGTATTTTGTGAGACCCGATTTAACTTTTTTTCCCTAAAGTAGCCTTCTTCTCCACCATTGCTGCTTATAAATATTTATTTATATAGATTTTAAAATAAAAAATAATCTATTCATCTTGAAAATAAAATACTTTTATTTATTTATGTAATATTAACAAAGAAATTCCCTAAAAATAAAATGATTTGGTAATGAATAAAACCTATTTTTATAAGAGATTTAACTTGAATATATACAAAATTCTATGCTTAAAAAATGGCACAACAAAAATCTAAACTAATATTTTATGCTTATAACTAACTAAAATTTATTATTTTACTTAGCTTTTTATGAATTCAAATTTCTAATTAATATTAATTAGGGCGTTGTTAAACACTGAATTTTTAATTAATCTGACCATAACAAAGAGTATAATTAAGCAAAAATAATATTTTATTAATTAAATTAGATATAATTTAAAATTAATATGCTATTGTAACTAAAATTGAAATTCAGAGTACTAAGAGAAGAAGTTAAATTTAGGGTATAATGAAAACTACCTGCAAAGTTTGGAATATTTTTAATGATTTAGCGATGCATACGCTTAATTAATAGGATGTTTTGTTCCTTCCTCCCATATATGGAAAAACTTTAGTAAACACAAGAATCACTCCTAATATATTTATTACATTTTTAGAATATTTCCCATACAATTGATTAAATGAGTAATGATAATTCTCTCTCTTTTTTTTTTTTTTTTTTTTTTTTTTTTTTTTTTCCCTTAGGAAAATTGAAATTCCACTCATTCAAGTTTAAAAGAGCTTCAAGACCAAGTTCCTAAATGAAGCCCAGACCAGCAAGCTTCCACACGCATGGCCCAAGATGATGCCAACAAAATCTACAATCAAATAAAGGAGATCCAATACTAATTCTAGATTTCAGATTTTAAAACTTTAATTTAAAAAAATATATTAAGATAAAAGTGAATGTTTACTAATATTTATGTTGAGATTGCATACATAAGAGTTTATGGATTAGATTGTTTTTTTAAGGTATTAATGTGCATGAAATATAGAAATTCGTTTAACGTTTATTATATGCTTATTGAATCGAAAGTTTACCCTTTTTTTTTCTTTTTTTTTTTTTTTTTAAATTTAAAGAAATTTATTTTGCATCAACTTACTTTTTAATCACTCTACAAAAAATTTTCAAAATATACTCTCTCCATCCCACATATATTATATAAGTCCACTTTTCTTTTTCGTCTGTCCCAAAATGTAATTCTATTTTCTTTTTTTAAAAGATCATTTATTATTCCCTTCATTCCATAGTTCATTTTTCCTTTTTGGTTTGCCTCAAAATATAGTCTACTTTTCTTTTTTGTATTATAGTTAATCCTTGAATTGTCTACTATATTCTTATTAAATTGTACCTTATTTTCAATAACTATCATTAATTCTTAGTTATTATTTTAATATAATAATTATTCATATGTTATTTAAGATGCGTATAAAAGGAAAGCTACATGAATAAAATTATTTTTTAACTATATTTCTTAATTTGTGTGAAAATAGAAAGTGAATTGCTTTTGTGGGACAGATAGAGTATTTAATTTCTTAATACACCCCTATTTAATGTATATTCATATTTTCAATTGATGTCCATCATTTAATATTATAAAGGGAGAGGCCGAATACATAAATTTATTTCTAAATTTTATTACTTTAACCTTCTGACTCAAATCTATTGGATTCATTCCTACTCAACCCGTTATACTTCAAGGCTTTTGCTATTATATCAAATATGAAATTTCTGTATCAGTACAGATAGCTTTATTAAGATACACGTGTTAAAGAGACCAACAATAAGTTTTCTTAACCGGTTTATTTATTTTTTTCATAAAAATTTAAATTTTGTATTTCTTTCTTTTTTGTTATGAATAAACACTCTAGTTCCCTCTGCGTAACTCTCCATGCATAGGAAATCTATGATTGAACTTTCAGTTTCAACAACAGTGAGATCATGGAAATAATATGACAAAGAAAAGCAGAAAATTGCTAATTTTATGCCATAAAGAAATATCAAATCCTTTAATTGGAACTATGCCATAAACAAAGCCAAAAAAAATTGATTTTTCATATGACATCAACTGCTGATAACATAAACTTTCATAGCTAATCTCGTTTGTTCTTCAAAATCTGAAAAATGGAAGTTCAAGGAATTTTTTTTTTTCCAAAACCATATCAGATATATTAGATATAATAGAAAGGTCAACAGGAACTACAATATAAAGAACTTTTAAACCAACATAATTGGTTTTAGCTAATATGTTTATTATCTAAGACATTTATAATCTGGTTATGCAGCTTACTCATCCATTTTTCCATTTTGTCAGAAGACAATGTAAGCTCAAGGAAACATTGATTTATACTCTGATACATTTCAAAATATGAGGATAAAAAACATGCCACAAGTTAAGATCTGAAGATATTGAAGAAGGATGTTGATGATTGTTCCCTCAAATCAGTAAATGATATCATTCTTCCTTTGAGATAATGAATTCTTTGTTCCTCTTCAAAATTGACAAAACCAGTATGCTATGAATCATCTCTCTTTTATCTGTGGGTTCAGTTGGTAACAAGTTACTCGATTAAAATTTAATGCAATGAATTGTAATTAAAAGATTAGTATCTAATAGTACAAGATTTCTGTACCAATAAAGAATATTATCATTTTCCACTATAGTTTTGCTCGTACTTCAAACTCGTCAGGTTGGATTTAATTATTCGTATTGAATATAGTCGTAATAGGTTGTGTATACCTTACTTGTGTGTTGATATAATATGTGTTATCAATATTATTTTAACAAAGTTTTAATTGAATGAATATACCCTATTATACAAATCCATTCATTTTTTAATAATTACACATTGCATATTTAGAAAACAATATCACGTGATCTCTAAAAGTTTTATAACATTAGAAAAACACATATTTAAAAATAAAAACAAAATTCAAGACATTTCTTATTTGGTGAAGATATAAAGATGTTATGATCTCAAAAGTCAGTTTCAAAGGGATATAAGTTGAATTGCAAGTTGCAAGTACTTCACCTTTTATACTCTCAAATTTCAAAACTTTGTCCCAAATAATTTCAAATGGGACCAAATTATTGTAGATTGAAGACAAAGCAAAAACCATGAAACTTGCTAGAACCTTCCTGCCTAACTCAAAAACAAAGTCAAAAATTTCCAGAAACAATCTCTCTTGACTTTAATTATATATCTAATCTAATCTAATCTTTAAATAATTAAAGTTGAAACCATTAGCAGTTGTAACAGTTGCAGTTTATTTCATTAATCAGTAAATTAACCAATTTATACGCATTTATCTATCTCTATAATTTTGCATGTGTATTGTACGCAATTTGTAGAATTTCAACTAAGAAAAAATAAATTAAGATATGTCAATTTTTTTACAAAAATAAAAAATAGATTATTTCATTTGGAATTGATTTCTCATAGTATAATATAACTACGAATTCTTAGACAAGATAATTATATTCACATTGAAATAAATTATATTTGTGATTGATCATGATTTGGAAATAAAGTTACATAATTTCTAAATTTATATACAACTCTATGTCTTTTTACTATTAAAAATTAGAGAAAAATGATCTTTTAAATAAAAAAAATTATATTTTCTAATGAGCCATATGCATGCCTGCACTTAGGGGTGAGCAATTCTCGGTTTTTACTCGAGAATCGAATCAAATCGACTTATTTCAATGGAATTCGGATAGTTATTTTAGAAATTTGGTTACCAATAGATTTGAATATATAAAACTAGTAGGTTTTCAATTTTTGATTCGGTTATTATATATAACTAATCAAATTTATCTTTAAAACTAAAATAGCTTATTTAGTTTGGAAAACCCAAATTCAATGCGAATCAAATCGATTTAATTCAGTTTGCATCGATTATGATAACATTTAGTTTCGAATTTGGATACCATAAAATATATTCGAATAAAAAAATCGAGCTAATTTGATTTAATTGAGTTTAGTTAACCGAGTTCTTACCCTGCAGGCAAGAATTTCCTTAAGCACTAGCTCATTTCCCTACAGGTAACATGATTAACATCCGCCGCAGTCGTTAAATTCTAGAATAACCTCACACTCTTCTAATGCAACTATTTTTCTTTTTCTAATTCAACTTTGCACAAAATTACACTATTGTGACATTGGGCTTGGATTTAATACTTGGAATCTTGAATCTCAAAATAATATATATATATATATATATATATATATATATATATATATATATATATATATATATATATATATATATTTATTTATTTATTTATTTATTTATTTATTTACGCCTTGAATTTTTTGTTTTTTTAAGCATTAGAACCTTCAAATTTGAGTAGCATTGTATAAATTCAAGGGCTATTCAATTTAGTTATTTGTGATAGTTGATAACTAACGATTCGATAATTATTATTTGGTAGGATTTTAATTATGGTTGTTGTGAAAATATCAAAAGATAATTAAGAAAAATTTATTATGAAATTAGTGGATGTCCCGTGTATGCTAGAAATCTATATTCATTATTAGTTTATAAGTCTATTTAATACAGAAGTCTATTTTCATAATTATGTGTCACTCATGTGCCTATATATATATATGTAGTTTCTCGTCAATAAAAACCACTCTCATATTTTGCTCTCTATTCTTTCTCATTGTTCTCTTTAGTTTTATATTATTTTATAACATGTGATCAACACGATTTTATCCTATCTCGTGATTTGCCATAACCAAATAAGATTTGAGTGTTTTCAATTTATTTATCCATAAAAAATTATGAATTTAACTCAATCCTCCTTAGTTGGATTAATTAGGATACAGATTTTTGTATTATTGATTGTGCAATAACGCACACCATACATAAAGATAAAAAGTACTTTTTCCATTTGATAATGGCTGAAGCTTATGTCAATACAATATTTAGTAGTAAAAGAATAATTAAGGCTCGAAAGAGCAAATATATTACTACCTAATAGGACAAATTTTATTATTAATGATTCCTTATTCTTCCAAATCTCACAAAAATTTGTTGAGTTGAATATATTCACTTGAATGGATATCACATTGACACAAAAGATGTAGATAATATAAAATATCTCCATATTACAAATACTGTCATGTTAGAGGAATTGTCTTCTTTATCCTCCGATTTGTATAGCATACATATTCACACAATTGAAATTACTATGGTTGTAAACAAGTAGCTTATAAATCCAAGTGCTTTTATAATTTGGTATGATCGGTTGAGCCATTCTGTATCAATAATGATACAAAAAATTCTTGAGTCCTTGTGTGAACATTCATTGAAGAACCAAAAATTTTTTCAAATTAATGAATTTTCATGTCCTATTTGTTCTCAACGCAAAATGATTATTAGGTATTCACCAAGTAAAATTCAAATGCATTTCTAGAATATTCAAGGAAAAATTTGTGGACCAATTCATCCACCATGAGGATCATTTAAATATTTTATGGATTTGATAGATGCATCTAAAGATGGTCACATGTATTTTTATTATCGACTAGAAACCTAGCATTTGCAAGAATACTTGCTCAAATAATTCGATTAAGAGCACAATTTTTAGATTATACTATTAAGACAATTCGTCTTGATAATGCTGGCAAATTTACATGTCAGGCTTTTAATGATTATTTCATGTCAAATGGAATACTGATTAAACATCCTGTTGCCTATATTCACTAGAGGGTGTAAATGAGTCGAGCCGAGCTCGAACCTGCTAGCCTCGAAGCTCGGCTCAATGAAAGCTCGAGCTCAATTCAAACTCGACTTCAAGCTTGAGTTTAACTTGAAAAATTTTAAGCTCGAAGTTTGAAGCTCGAGTAACCTAAAATAATATTATATATATGTATATATAAAAGCTCGATAAAGCTCGACGAGCTTTGGAGCTGGACATCATTAGGCTCGAGCTCGGCTCGATTGCTAAACGAGTAGGCTCGAGCTCGATTCAAGCTGAAACTTTTCGAACTTTTTTCAAACCGAGCTCGAACAGCTCACAAGCCAGCTCGGCTCATTTACACACCTAATGTTCACACACAAAATGAAATGGCAGAATCATTTATTAAACGACTACAATTTATTGAAAGACCATTACTTATGAGAACACAAATTCCTATTTTTGTTTGGGGACATGTTATTTTACATGTGGCATCACTTATTCGCATCAGGCTAACAAATTATCATAAATACTCCTTTTGCAATTGATTTTCGATTACGAACCAAATATTTCCCACCTAAAAATTTTTGGATGTGCGATATATGTACCAATTGTTCCACCACGACGCGCAAAGATGGATCCTCAAAGGAGATTGAGAATATATATTGGGTATGAATCTCTATCCAGTGGCGGAGCCACGAAACACCACCTGACTTGAAAAAATTTTCTAGACAACCAATAATATATCTATAAAGTGAACCTCTTAAATTGTTAGATTTATAATTTGTAAACCCTCATAAAATATACTATATATGAGTGCCCTCCCTAACCCTAAGGTCCTAGCTCCGCCATTGTCTCTATCTGTAATTAAATATTTAGAGTCTTTAACTAGAGATTTATTTACAGCTAAATTGTCGACTGTCATTTTGATGAATTAATTTTTTCAACATTAGGGGGTGAAAACAAGCAGTTGAAAAATTAGTTGGAAAGAATTATCATTATCATATTTAGATCCTCGCACAAAGCAGTATGAAATGGAAATTCAAAAGATAATTCATTTGCAAAATGTTTCAAATCAATTCGTCTTTTACTTTTAATCTTTAATTTTGATATAATTTTTTTTTAAAAAAAGAGTGAAAATAATGATATTGGGTTTTAAAGTAGGATATGTATTTTTTTAAAGGGAACTTCGAATAACTCTTAAAATTCAAATTATTTGGTAAAAATCCAATAATTATATTGATACCTTAGATTAATAAAATGTTAAAATTAATGATTGCTTTTGTATTATATATATATACCAAATAATGCTTCAGACCTTCAGAATTGGATTAAAAAATACAAAATAAAGAAGAAGTAGAGCACTAGAACTTCTTCAGAGTGCATATGATCTAGATTGCCAAGTCTTGCAATTTTCTAGTCAAAATAGTGGACTTGGGTATAGTTGACTGCTCCTTGTCTAATGGGATTGATTAATGATAATTAGAAGAATCTTATATATTGATAGCCACTTAATTTTGTTATAAAAATAGTTTATTACAATTTTGGAGAAATCTATATAATTGCATATGACCTTCCCCAAATCATGATTAGAAAATTCAACAGATTGAATTGATCTTTGACATATACTTCTGCATTACATCTAATTAACAAATCATGTAACTAGTAAGAATTAATTAATAAAAATAATATTATGGGGTTGAATTTTCAAAAAAAAAAAAAAAAAAGGAAAAATGGGTATACTTTTTTCTTCAATTAATCAAAATATATAGCTTATTTTTGATAGTTAAATTTTATTAATAATTTAGTTTAATTTATTTTTTATATGAAAATTTAATTTATTCATTTGATATGAACTCATTGAATGTTCAATGTGCATGCATCCTCTACTTTTCCCCTCTATTATCATTCACAAATTTATTTTTTTATATTAATAGTTTAATGATTGTCCTCTATTGGATGAATTACCACAAAAAGGTGGTCCATCCCAATTTAATCCGTTTCCATATTTATGATTTTATATGAAAAATCAAAACGAACCAAATAACTCAATTTTTTTAAAATGAAAATCAAATCAAATTGATTTAATTGTGTTATATTAATTTAATTTTTAATTATTATTTTACCTTTTTTTTTTAAACATCATAAAAATCGAACAAAATTGAAAAAATTTCGATTTTTTCCGTAAACTGAATGTGTTAATAATAAAAATCAAATCAAAGTGAATCATTATTGTAATATTATGATCCTATAACTATATAAGAAAACAAGTGCTGTGTTCACATTATGTAAATGTCCAGATTTTGGGAATACACAATCACACTCCAATCTCTAATGACAAATCCAATTTTGTCGTTTTGGGAACAAAGAAAACAAATTCCCATACTAATGCTCAGTCGTATTATTACAGATTTCCACTCTTGACCAAACCACACGCTCCTCTTTTGTTTCTATTTCTAAATTTTCTTTACTCTCCTTTTTTATTTCCTTTCAAAATGACTCAGTCTTTGGTCCTCAAATATTACCCTCTCAAAACCGCGTTCATCCCTTTCTTTTCTTCTTCAAAACCAAATCCCACCTTAAAAATGGCCAAAATTCATCACCTGCTATAATCTCATACTCATCACCAACCAATATGAAATTATCAAATCCCAATACCCATTTCTATGGCTTTTCTTTTTACCAATAAAACTACTCTTTCTTTCCTCTTATTCATTTTCTTTTCTTCTTCTGTTTTTCCTTCCATTTTTTCTCTCTCGACTGTTGCAATATCTCAGACTTCTAATCAGACATTGGTGTGCGCATTGGACACGCGATCTTATCTAAATTGTTCAAGTTTCCCGGCCGGAATTCAAGTACCGGCCTTTAACTCTAATTTTTCTTATTCCGGGTTAGTTGCCGGAAATGGGTTTCTTTGTGGTATACTATCTTTCTCATCCTCACCTAACTCAACTATAGTTTGTTGGAGATTCTCTAACAACGGTACTAAATATAAAAGAATATATCAAGGCCCAGTCATTAGAGAGCTTAAAGCTAGTTATTCTCATATATGTGGCTTAGTTAATGCCACTGGTAGCCTCCGATGCTGGCAATGGAGGAATTTTGACGCTAGCTTATATCAAGCCTCGAATTTTTCGAAAATTGCAGTTGGGGAAGATTTTATTTGTGGGTTATCTTCTGGGAGAATTAATTGCACAAATATTGGTAGTTCTAGGTTTCTTGGCCAAGTACCTAATAATGGGAATTATAATATGATTGCTGCTGGGTTCAGGCATGCCTGTGCTATAACTGATCGTAATGATTTGCATTGTTGGGGAGCTACAACAATCGTTTGGCCACCGGATAAGTTCATTTCAGTCGCATTAGGAGGAAACCGTGTTTGTGGTTTGAGGATTAATGAAACAGTAGTTTGTTGGGGGCAGGATAGTTTCAGCTTGCAAGAAAGCTTGAGAGAGAGTCTTTTTCTTAGTATTGAAGCGAAAAGGGATGTTTTTTGCGGAGTTCTGAAAGCGAATTTTTCTTTGGTTTGCTGGGGAAATGAGATTTTGAACACTAATTTAATAGTGTTTGATGAAGTAATGCCTGGACCTTGTAGAAATGACTGTCCTTGTGGTATATTAGCAGGAACTGGAAACATTTGCTCACGAGGATCTATTTGTGAGTATTGTGATGCTAATGCTAATAATCCACCTGTAGTTTCACCATCATTTCCACCATCTTTGCCCCCATCTCCACCTCCACCTCCACCCGGAGGATCATCATCAGGAAGCAGTAAATGGAGTAACAAGATGATTGCTTTTCTTGTAGTAGGTTGTGTGGGATCTTCAGCATTGATACTATCAATTTCTTTCTTTCTTTTTATATACTGCAAGTTTAGAGGCAGTCGAATCCATGATTCAGGCCGGTTGGATGACACTGGAGCACCCCTCGAAGAAGGTATAAGACAACAGCAACAGCAACCGCAGCAGCAACAACAAGTAGTACTAGAAAAGCGTCTTAGCCAATTAGCTAGCATGGGAAATGCTGGCCATTTAGAAGAGTTCTCTTTGCAAATACTACTTGAAGCAACAAACAACTTCTCTGAAGATAATAAAGTTGGAACAGGCAGTTTCGGTTCAGTTTATCGTGGAATATTAGACGAAGGACGAGAAATAGCTATCAAAAGAGCAGAAACATCAACCACATTTAATTCCTATGCAGTGGGAACCAAGCGGCAAGAAGACAAAGACGATGCATTCATTAATGAACTCGAATCTTTATCTCGTCTCCACCACAAAAACCTCGTACGACTACTGGGTTTCTGCGAAGAGAGTAACGAACGAGTGTTAGTCTACGAGTACATGAGCAATGGCACACTTCATGACCATTTACACAAACTACAAAATTCACCACTAATCACTTGGCCTGCACGTATCAAAGTAGCTCTAGACGCAGCTAGAGGAATCGAATACCTCCATGAGTATGCAGTGCCATCGATAATCCATCGAGATATAAAGTCCTCAAACATTCTTTTAGACTCCTCATGGACTGCTAAAGTTTCAGACTTTGGACTCTCATTAATGGGTCCTGACGATGAAGAATCCCACCTATCCCTGCGCGCAGCAGGAACAGTAGGTTATATGGATCCAGAGTACTACAGACTTCAACAACTTACAACAAAGAGCGATGTGTACAGCTTTGGGGTAGTGTTACTGGAGCTATTATCAGGGTACAAAGCAATTCACAAGAATGAAAATGGAGTTCCAAGAAATGTGGTTGACTTTGTAGTACCATACATTGTACAAGATGAGATACATAGAATTTTGGACAAGAGAGCACCGGCTCCAACACCGTTTGAAATAGAGGCGGTGGCTTACGTAGGATATTTGGCGGCGGATTGTGTGACGTTAGAAGGCCGAGATCGGCCGTCGATGACGGAGATTGTAAATAGCTTAGAAAGAGCATTGGCTGCTTGTTTGGTGAACCCCAGTTCGCTTTCGCGTTCGACGACCGGGTCTTCCACATGACATAGCCAATTGAGCTTAAGTGGTTGCTTGGCCGACGGACACGTGTCGTGCAAAAATTTTTTTTTAATTTTTATTTTTTAAGAGTAGACTAAAATTTTTTTCTCTTATTTATTGATTTGAGCTGGGACGAAAGGCGTATGATGTTGTACCTACCACACAAAAGGTGTTCATTCTGCCTCACAGCTCATAACCTGTACATTTAATTTGGTTTTGAATTTTTCATTAATATAAATATTTTCATACACAAAAGTCATAAGACAAATACAGAAAACACCTAATGTTTTAAAAATTTATAACGCTTTTTTTTTTCGTTTCCTAAAAAGTTAATTTTTTTTATTTGGGATTATTTTTAGAACGTAAAGTATTAATATAAAATAAATTAATTCTTTGTACAACTAATAATAATATAATAAATCTGCAAACAGAATTAGGGTTTGATTTTATTTGGAACATTACAACAATGATATTAATTTATTAATAATAAAATAATCTACTAAAAATGACTTAATTTTGATAATGCATAAATTAATTCAAAAATTCTCTCAAATATAATTTCTTTTTTAATATATATAATTTCTTTGATAATATTGTATTTACGTTTTTAATAATAAAAATTAAAATGTATATGGCACAGAAAATTGCAACAACATAAATAAAATTGGCTTTTGAATATTTAGTTGTTGAATTGAGAGGTCAAATGGAACCTAAAAGGAAGGAAGATGTCAACCTTTCCAACTCCACAGTCAAGACCTTTTTTTTTTTTTTTTGCGTATTTCCCATTCCTAAAGAATGGTTCACCGTCACGCTTTCATTTATAGTATATAGATAATTACCACTCCCTCCTGTAATTTCTTTTTCTTACTTACCTTTTTCATGCTCTATTCTGTTTTTTTTTTTTTGGTTAATAACATTTCAAATTTACTATAATTATTTAACGTGCTTCTTGTCAGTAATATAATAATCATTATTATTAATTAAATCTTGATATAAATAAATGTATGTTAGGAAAAAATGGAATAAAAATTGTTATTTAACTATATTAACTAAAATTTTTTAATTCATGTGCAAATCAAATGAGAATACAAATTATGAGACGAAGAGAGTAATATGAATAGCCGCTTAGAGCTGTGGACCACATGCATTTGACCCTTCTCATTTTTTTTTCTTTTTCTTTTTTTTTTTCATTGATAGGGGTTAGTTCTATAATAGTCGGTTGATATTTAATCATGTTTTAAATACTCGCAACATTTGGATATTTCATGTTCATTAAGAAACTTATACAATTTATTTAAGTTATAATAAATTATTAAGTAAATTGATTATATTATTTTTAATTTATCTAAATTAATAATAAATTATTGAGAAATTAAAAGAATCATTATTGATCATATAAATATAAAAATAAAAAATAATTTATTATTTATAAAATCTATAAATATGGCAAGTATTTGTAACTGAGGAGTAATTGATTCGGACAACGAACTTCCAACAATACCCATGCTGAAACCGTATCGAACGCTCACAATGTGCTAGACATTTTCGGACACGCATCGAACGTTCAGAAAAACGACATTTGTAGGACTTGTTAAAAACATTGCAAGAACAATTTTGAAAATTCATAAAGCTTTTAAATAAAATTTATTAATTAAATTTTAGATTGAAGTCCTTAATTATCAAGTAAATAGTTATTTTTACTTAAAATTAAGATTAAAAGAAAAAAGACAAAATTTTAAATGATCATTTATTGCATATATCCATGTTAATTTTTAAATTGAAGAGCCGATTCACAAATTTGTAAGAATTGATACTTCTACAATTTATTTATTTTTCTTAATCTTTTTCTAAAATTTTACACTGTAACAACTCTATATGAACAAAGCTGTATAATTCTTTGCATTGTTAACATCTCTATATTAACAGATATTTATATTATTATTAACATTTAATGTATGCGGGATGTTAGTACTCTCTATAGTTACTCATTTTTTATTTTTTATTTTTAAATATTGATTAATCGATTTTTTTTTTAAATTTTAATATAATAAAAATGATAATAAGTTATTGAGAAAAAGTATAAATACATTAAATGTTGTTTATTTAATATTTTACTGTAAATGTTACATATATATATATATATATATATATATATATGTAAAAAAAGAATAAATATTATAAAAAATTATTGAAATGGGAAAAACAAAATTTTATGGTTGAAACAAGGTGAAAATAATAATAATAATAATAATAGCTCAGGCAGAATAATAACTCTAAAATTACAAAGTAAATCGATAAGGAGAAAAACCTTGAAGGTAAAATAATAATAATAATAATAACAAACCCTATAGCCAAAGAAAAGTAAAATTTTTTGTGGTGATTTTTTTATAAGAATTATATATATTGGTAATTTACAGTAAAGTGGTAAGTTAATAAGATGTCTAATTGAATTGTAATTATAGTTCTTAAATAATTCATAATTAAGATATTCTTTTTAAATTTTATATTCATCTATTGGAAATACAACAATAAATTTAAATAATAAGTTTCAATTCTTTAATTCTCTTAAATCATTGTTTTATAATTTCTGTCATAAGAGTTAGCTAATCATAGTTTTATAATGTCTGTCATAAGAGTTTGCTAATCATAGTCGGGGTTGACTTGATTAAACTGAACTGGTTCGATTCGATTTGAAGCTGTTCATATAAGAGCTTTGATTTTCAATTTAAATGGATAAACTAAAATTCTTTTTAGGTTCAATCTCAGTTTCATGAAGCTAAAATAAAACTTTAGAACTGAGCTGATCCGAAAAATACCTTCAAAAAGCCAACCAATTCAAATCAGTTTGGTTCGAGTCAACTAGATCCTGAGCACTATTTCAATTCGAGCCAGTTTGTATTTTAAAAGTTCAGTTTGACTGATTTAGTTTGCACATCCCTAGCAGCGATGCACTCATGCGTAACACATGGACAAGCATCAAGGGTTTTGTTCACGAAAATAAAAATGTAATCATGAAATTAAGCCCAACCACAAAATGCTAGCAGCTAACCAGAACTATTTTACTAAACAAGCCCTAAATATAAAATCTCATCGTCTCAATTCCAACACTGAACAAAAAGGACAATATCCAGGTGGTAGAAATGGTTGCATAGGGGTTTGGGGTGGAGTTCAGACTCGGGTTTTTGAAGTGTCTTGCTTGTTCAAAAAGCAATTGGCTAAATTTCACTTACCATCCTACAATTATAAATATGAACATCTACTTCAGAAAAATAGAGAAACCATAATTTTCATCAATGAAACCTTACCTGCAACATGATAGGCCATCAATGGACCACTTGTCTACTTGTCTTCGCTGCCATCACCACTGCTACCACCATTGCCATCACAATTATCAATATTTTTTGCCGATAACACAAGCAAAAACAACATACTTACTAAATTATGATTTTTGTTTGATAGTAAAATTTCAAAGTTATGAAATATATCACTCTCGTATGTGCTTAGAGTGAAATAGAGGACTAATCAAAACACACATCAGAATGTATTATAGCTGACAACAAAGTGTGCATTGCTCGCTTGCATAACAGAAATTGCAGCTCTAGAACAGATTTGCATCTAGGCAGAGTGATAAGATGATACAAAATGCCATGCCACTAAGACTAGAACTTTGTCCCTAGAAGGCTAGAACTAAATTGCATGACCATAAGCATGCAGTCTAAGAATTTTGCTTTGTTTTATTTGTATTTTATTAGAATGAAATTTAATTTCCCACAAATTACACTTCAAAGAATAATAATAGTGGCCGACAAAAATTTTGTATAATAAACTGGTAATTTCCAAGCAAGCGATAATTAAATCACTGACTTTTATGTAAAGTGATTATACAAATCTAGAACACACCTCCATACAGGGAATTCACAACCATGCAATTTCTCCCATCTTCCTACTATACCTCCATGACTATGCAGCCAGAGATCCTGAAGTTGCCTTCCTATCCTCAAGTAACTTTGTAAGAGCACTGTCGATTTGGGCAAATACTTCCTCTTTCGAAGCACTTCCATCAACCTGAAATCAACAAAGTAGCTCTTTGAGATAGATCTCATAAAAGTATAACAGAAATTGCAAGATATGCCAGCCCTTAAAATCCTCTTGCTTGCATTGTTACAGATACTATGTCATATCAGTACCAAGATTTTCCTGTTACACAAAGAATTTGAATGACAAATGCCCTTGTATATTGCTCAACATTTAATATTCATTTTCCTATATTTTTTGTTATAAACAAAATCACCAGATAGTACAAGCATGTAGCATTAAACATGAGAACAAGTGCTAACGAAAATGATACAGCTGCAAAATGACGCATGATCAAAAAGTGCAGCTTAAAAGTCGATGTTGTACGGATGGGGATAATCTTTTAATGATCTTCCTCGTATCTCGTATATTCCAATCGCAAGTGTTACACACATTTTATATTACCTAAAAAGGTGCTACATTCTCAGCTTAGCATTAGTCCCGGCAATTACTGTGACAAGAATTTCAATTGCCTTTAAGGAAGCCCCAGAGTAAAAAATTATATATACAACAGACATTGGATAACCTAAAAATATAAAGCCAAGTAATTGAATATGTCACCTCTCCAACATCCCAACCATTCAAAAATTCATTCATCACTTTCCCATGCTTAAGTTCATATAAGTTTATTTGGAGTGTCCTTCCGCAGCTTCAATAACAACTGCTTTTACTTTTAACATATTTATTTAGCATCAATAGCAACTTATGCATAAGCTCTGCCACATATTTTTAAATGATTTCACAGTTAGCAACGACCTCATGGTAGTAGTTACTAGACATTCACTATTCTTCTATGACAGTACGTGTGACTCATAACATGGCCTAGTCAGTTAGATAGAGACTATAAAAGTATAACAGAAATTGCAAGATATGCCAGCCCTTAAAATCCTCTTGCTTGCATTGTTACAGATACTATGTCATATCAGTACCAAGATTTTCCTGTTACACAAAGAATTTGAATGACAAATGCCCTTGTATATTGCTCAACATTTAATATTCATTTTCCTATATTTTTTGTTA
Organism: Jatropha curcas; assembly: GCF_041381405.1. Taxonomy (NCBI): domain Eukaryota; kingdom Viridiplantae; phylum Streptophyta; class Magnoliopsida; order Malpighiales; family Euphorbiaceae; genus Jatropha; species Jatropha curcas. The sequence continues at coordinate 23,660,057 of NC_143159.1, forward strand.
TAAACAAAATCACCAGATAGTACAAGCATGTAGCATTAAACATGAGAACAAGTGCTAACGAAAATGATACAGCTGCAAAATGACGCATGATCAAAAAGTGCAGCTTAAAAGTCGATGTTGTACGGATGGGGATAATCTTTTAATGATCTTCCTCGTATCTCGTATATTCCAATCGCAAGTGTTACAAACATTTTATATTACCTAAAAAGGTGCTACATTCTCAGCTTAGCATTAGTCCCGGCAATTACTGTGACAAGAATTTCAATTGCCTTTAAGGAAGCCCCAGAGTAAAAAATTATATATACAACAGACATTGGATAACCTAAAAATATAAAGCCAAGTAATTGAATATGTCACCTCTCCAACATCCCAACCATTCAAAAATTCATTCATCACTTTCCCATGCTTAAGTTCATATAAGTTTATTTGGAGTGTCCTTCTGCAGCTTCAATAACAACTGCTTTTACTTTTAACATATTTATTTAGCATCAATAGCAACTTATGCATAAGCTCTGCCACATATTTTTAAATGATTTCACAGTTAGCAACGACCTCATGGTAGTAGTTACTAGACATTCACTATTCTTCTATGACAGTACGTGTGACTCATAACATGGCCTAGTCAGTTAGATAGAGACTATAAAGAGATAACATACCTTTAATGTAACATCTTCATACATTGAAAGTACCGCCTCCACATTTTGATTATGTGTACGCAATCGCAACTTCACCTAAATATAGCCATACAAGACAAGAAAAAACAATCCCTAAATGGTACCAATAACATGCCATGATTAAAGCAACAAAGAAGACAGAGTTCGCTGAAGTAAAACTTTTCAAACTGTAGTCTGATTTAAGACATACCTTCTCTTCAGTATCGTCAAAGCGGTGGGTAAGTCTCACAGCAATTTCTTCAGTCTCAGGAGGAGAATATTTCAAGTGGTATATCCTCCCAGTAACAGGGTCTAATCTACGTCCAATCACCCTCTCAACAAGAATCTCTTCAGGGACCTACAGACAAAGGTTCACAGATTCAAACAAGATTACACCTTTTTTTTTTTCTTTTTGTTTTCTTTTTCTGTAGTTAAAATTATTGTTTACTACGAACATGCAGGTAGACCTCAAAAAAAAAAAAAAAAAAAAAAATTGCCACAGAGATGCCTGCCAGCATTAAGTTCATATCATTCTAATGTAGAACCAGAAAGAACAGCATCACATGCTGTTCTCAAAAGATGACAGAACTTACTTCTAGGACAATAAAAAGATCAGGCTTGAATTCCACTTCCCCAAAAGCAATTGCTTGTGACGCACTCCTAGGGTATCCATCCAAAAGCCAACCCTTTTCTTGAGCATCTGGCTTCGACAGACGCTCCTTCACCATCTTTAGGATTATAAAACAATGAAATAACAATGTTACAACGATCAAGGCTAATAATCTTTTAAAGAGAAGGGGAAGATGAGAAGGTAGCATCACGCTTACCATGACAACTATTTCATTTGGGACCAGCTGACCTTTCTCCATATATTCCTTTGCTTGCTTCCCATTTTCAGTCCCTGATGCAATTTCAGCTCTCAATAGATCTCCAGCAGCAACATGCACCAAACCATACTGCATTCATCAGGATGACTTCATTCAATCTGTTTCTTCACTGGCAATTACAAAATGAGAAATCATGCAGTAAATAATGTAATTGATATTAGCAATCACACAATATCATTGGGAGAGGGAAGAAGAGCCACAATCCAGGATTTCAAACTAATATTCCTATTCGACTAATAACCACTATAGTTCACACTAAAGAATTTAGCTCAGTTTGTGAGACTTGACCAAGCCCAATAGGTCAAACTAAATGAGCCAAGCTTGAGCAGAATTTCAGGCTCTTTTTGCTTCTCAGCTTGAGAACCAGTATCTAAACATCAGGCCTTGGAAAGAATGGTAGAATCCTTCATTTCATTGACTAAGGACTGCAAGTAGCCAACTTAGAATTTTGAGATGTAATAATGTTAGCAACTAACAGATTTTCAATTCTCCCAAAAGGCCACAGTTACTTCAAGCAAATCAACATATCAATTTGAACAGCTCACTCTGACTGTGTGACTACTACTTGCAAACCCTGCCCAAGCCTCAACATGTAAAACCAGCTAGTTGATGGACTCCAAGTTTCAACCAACATATATCAAACTTGGTTTGACTGTTAATAATATTTCACTATTTCTTGAAGCAAAATTTTTTTTCTCGAAAAAAAAAATTCCCAATCTTTAGGATCTTCCTTTCAAGGTCAAAAGTTTCTGTTGACAAATCACACTTCAACCTCAAAACAAGTGAAACAACTAAAGGAAGCAGGGGAACTGGGGAACAAATTAGGCAATTAGTTTCAACAATTAGATTAGAACAGGTAATTGTGATTAGAACAAAAGGACCTAATTGGTTTCAAAGAAACCCTTTAGAATAAAAATTGTAAGTTCACAGAGATAAAGTACAATCCATAAAACTATTGCTGCTGTTCTATTTATATTAGTTAGAACAAATCTTAATTCTATACTGAAAAATATAGTTAACAGTCTATTAAATAGGAATGAAACTAACATTCCTAATTAATTAATATACTGTATAGACGTCCTAAATAAAAAATGAAAACTAAAGAATTTCTAATTTAACTTGGATGCTCTTGCATCAGAAGTTGAGTTTTCAAATGTCAAAGTAGGAAACAAATTGATTTTGATCTTAAGTGTTATTAAAGCATAGGATTTAAGATGATAAAATATCAAATACTTGGCGTATGTTTGGTAAACTTAGCTGTTTTGGTTGTTAGTTGTTTTAATAGCGTTTAGGTGTTAGCTATTTGAGTAAGCTCAAAGCTAAAAATTACATAGTTTAACCTTTTATAAAAGGCTACCTTAACCTCTAAAAGCTAGTTTGAACGCTAGCGTTTTGAGCTACTTACAAAACTGTTACACAGCCTTGATGGAAGGACCACTTAACTGAAGCACATCCTTTCCAAGCTTACTAAAGAAATTAAGAAACTATATCAGTCTGGTAAAAGGAGCTGCTAAACCAACTCAGTTAATTTAAAACCCCATATCTCAATGTAGAAATTCTCACAGTTTCTTCCCTTTTCTCTAACACACAGATAAATAAATAGACAAGACAAATATAAGGAACAAATGCATCTTAAGAAAAAAAACCAGGCAATTCTCGTTGTGAAATAAAGCAGATCAATCTTTGAATCAACACATGCTTAACATAAATTTAAAAAAGGATCGCCTGCTGCCCTTAGCAATATCAGAAAAAGCTGACACAAGGAGAAGAAAACAACTCTCTTCCCAAAAGGGAGAACAGAAGGGATTAAAGAAAGGCATACAAAGGAAAAAGCTTACTTTCTTCGTGATGATCTCACATTGAGTACCTTTACCCGAAGCAGGAGCTCCTGATATCATTATCTTCAGTGGTTCTGGCTTAGCTGATGCTACAACCTGCTCATTGCCATAAACGGAAGCTCAACCACCACAATTTCACGCAATTACAAAACAAGCAATTTCCCGGTGCTTACCAGCGCTGGATTTGGGATTTTCGCAAGACGAGGAGAGACTAGGGTTTGATTGGAACGAAAAGAAATAAAAGAATTACTAGAAGCAAATGACAATTGAGAGGAGGAGGAGAAGAGCTTATTTGACTTCGATGAGGAAGAAGCAGAAGGCGGACACGCGGAAGCATAAGGAGGCGGCTGCTGTTGCGACTTCCCTCCGATTCTCAAATTAACACCACACAAGGAAATAGCTGCCATTTCCTTTGTCTCCCCCCTGTCTTTCTCTCCTTCTGTCCACTACCTAGTTAGTGGTCAAAGATGTACACAGATTGAGTCATTGAGATCTTCAGATATAAATAGTTGGATTGCCATAGCATCTTTCAGTGAGGAAGGTAGGTTGGCTAAACAACAAAGTACTGCGGTGGCGGCTTTCGGTTATTGAACTTGGGCCGTTTAGCTGTTGTCGTTTGAATGTATTTATGCGCGCAAAAACAATTTTGATCGCGTTTATATTAAAATATCGTTTTTTATATTTAAGGCAATGAAAAAAAAAAAAAAAAAAGACAAATTATAACAATTTAAAACAATAAATGAATTGAATGGATTATATAAATAATTTTTATAATCATATTGCAGTCAACAAAGACAGGCCAATAATCATCGGTGCTGGTGAACAATAGTTGGCGGATTGGTGTAATTAATATAATTATATATATTGATTTGATTCGATTCCCTTCCATGAGGTTTTAAAGATTAAAAATATAGTTTTATTAAAAAAAATCAGGATCTCTTCAATTAGAAAAAATAGTTATTATTAGCTAATTAATCTTCCTAAACTGATAGGATCTTGGAAGCAAAAAGAAAGTACGTTCAAGTAGGCTGAGCAAACCGTCAAAATCGAACCGAGGCCATAAAATACAAACTGAATTTTTATAACAGACTGAACCAAATTGATATTTAAATTTAAACTAAACTGAACCGGCTAGTTTGGTCTATTTTTATTGATTTTTATCATTTCAGTTCGTCTTAAGTTCAATCAATGAATTTTTTTTTTATTGCAAATTGAATAATAAATTTAGTTCAAACCAAACAAATTAATTAACCAAACATCTCTCGAACACCTGACCAAAATGGATTGATTTGATTTTTAATTCAGTTCAATCAGAATTTTTGCTCACCCCCTACCTTCAAGCAATTCTTCTTACTGCATTTAAATACCCTTGAGACCAAAAGGATTATTGAATTAAATTAACATCCTTTTCTTCCAATAGTGAAGCAACAAAATCCATATTCCATTGCTTGTCATTCACCAACAAGAGATTGCTGACGTGTAAATTTGTCTGATTAGAATCTTACAGTTTGTTTGGAACAGGGTGTTTTTGCGAGGAAAGAAAATAAGGAAGTAAAATTTGAAAAGAAAGTTAAAATCTTTGTTTGGGAATATGGTGGAAAATAGTGAGGGAAGGAAAATAACATTAACTTTCCTTTGGGTCTACCAATTTTGATTCTCTGTGTTTTGGAGAGAAAATATTGAAAAGGCAAGGGGAAAAATTATTGTTCAAGAACATCATCTATTCTTCGTTATCAAATTCAAAGTCTTGTCAATTTAGGTGAAGAAATAGATATATAATTCTAATTATTTAATTTAAAATTAATAAATAGAACAAAAATCTGAATTGTTATGTTGTTTTATTTCATAATCAGAATTAATAAATTATAAACTTATTAGTTTTATTAATATAATATTTATATTTCATGTATATGGGGTAAAAATGTAAATTTTACAATAATACCATTTTCTTTCCATTATAATTTGTTCTTTCCCAAACAAGTGAAAATAATTTTATTTTTCTTTTAATCTAAACAGATTGGAAAATAAGAATGGAAAGTGAGTAGTGCATTCCTTAGTTTTTTCTCTTATTTTCTTTCCTTTCCTTCCTATCAGAATGAAATGATAAAAGGGGCATTAGAGTCTGCAAGCCATGTGTCCTACCAAATGTTGATGCTTCTTCCATTACCAACCTCTAGCAGCACCCTGTCTTAAGAAAATTTTGGGCTGCCGTTAAGCTTCTCCAAGCATAGTTAGATTGAAACTAGCTTGGCCTTAAAAAAAAAAAAAAAAAAAAAAAAAGAAAAAAAGAAAAAGAGGAATTAGGATAATATTTTGCTCTAAATATCTGGGCAACAAGAGAAGTAGGGAATTTCAGGAGCCTCCAAGCTTGTTATCCTAACAAAGCTTGCTAATTTTGTTAGCTTATCTTCCGTTAGCTTTGAAATAGGAGGTTGTCATCAACGAAAAACAGGTGGAAAATAACATGGCTTGCCAGAAGGGAAAATAGGACCATATTCAATAGTTTTACACAACATATTGTAAGAAATTGATTTCATGCGAGATATTAGCAAATTTACCCAAGGAATTTGAAACCCCATTCAAATCAAAATGGCTGTAAGGAATCTCCACTCTAGTTTATTATAGGTTTTCCTCATATCCAAAATTTGGTCTTAACATTTTTCTCTTAATGGTATGCATGACCTCAAATGCCACTAAAACATTGTCCTTTATGAGCCTTCCTTTAGTCAAAGGTACTTTGCGATCTTTCAAATCTTTGGAATATTTTTCAAATGATTAGCAATAACGTTGGTAATAATCTTATAGAAAACCTTATTATGGAGATATAGGGCGCATCTCAGTTATAAATTTAGGCTTAATCTTTTTTAGAATAAGGACTATATACTTTAATTTAGATCAGGAGGAATGAACCTATTATTCAAGATTTTCAAGCACCCATTCATCACATCTTTTTTATACCCTAAAAATTTTAATAGAAAGCCGGATTAAGAACTTTAGGCCTTGGAGCATTTTTTAGATGCATAGAGAAATAGCATCTTTAAGTTCTTAAACTGAGAAAGGAGCACTGAATTTATCATTCTGGCAATTTGACCATCAAAAATTCACCTACACGATGCAAGACATCTTCCCTATCATGACCCTGAGCTATGAATAAGTCCCTAAAATCATTTGTGATAAAATCCCTCAAGCCACTACTCCAATTAACCCAACTCCCATAATTGGTTTTCAATTTGCACATAACGTGCTACTTTGATCACCTCAGATAACCAAAATTGCCTAACCCTTTGTTTCTAGAAAGTATTTTTTTGGAGTAAGAAGCTCAGTATATTCTATATTAGCAGCGACCCACGTCTTTGACTCTTTGTATTTTTGTATAATGGCAGTTCGGTTTTGAACTGCGACTCGAGACACTGAAAGTGTTAGGCATCAGCTCTGATACCACTTGTTAGGCATCAGCTCTGATACCACTTGTTGGGCCCTCACAAAGAATTAAGAGAAAATTAATGCAGCGGAAAAGTAGAAATGAGACACATAGAATTTACATGGTTCACCCTCAACTGTTTAGGGCTACGTCCACAGGACAAACTCCGAATAATTCTTCCACTATTAAAAATAGTAGGTACACAAAAAGAGCAATACAAAAATAGTGGCACACTAAGTGTTTTCCAAAAACACCCCAAAAAAATTTTCTTACTATTTTTAGAAAACTCTTCCTAAAACTAGACAACTGACTCTCTCTACATTTTTTCTTCGTCTTTCTGCTGTGTGTATTGTTGAGGTGCATCTGCCTCTATTTATAGGCAGGTTACGAGAGAAGTAATGTGAGAGTCGTGTGTGAGTTACTTACGGCTCTCCATTTATGTCATGGTTGGTTGCCAACTTTTGAATAACTTTCGCTGCCAACTTTGATTCCTTCTAAAAAAAACGTGTGTTTTATTGTTTCAAATGTATGTGGGTCCCACATGTCGGAGGGACCCCACAACAATTCTCCCCCTCCCGACGACATGGTGGGATTCTCCATTCTTGGCGCTTTGACACACAGCTCAGACTTCTCCTTTTGCCTTAGTTGTTGACAGAGCAACACACTTCTGTAATCTTGACTGCCACGACACGGCTCCCCCTGCAAATGTGATCGGATATCATGAAAATCCATTTCACTGCAGTCCAATGTTTCTTTCCAGGATTTGAAAGAAACCGACTCACAACTCCAACCGAGTGAGCAATATCTGGCCGTGTACAAACCATGGCATTCATCAATCTTCTAACTGCTGAAGCATATGGAATCTTTTCCTTTTCTTCCTTCTCTCCGTTCGTAGAAGGACACTGTTTAGAGCTCAATCTAAAGTGATTAGTAAGAGGATAACTAACCACTTTAGCATTTTCCATTCTAAACCTTTGAAGTACTCTCTCAATGTACTTCTCATGTGACAATCATAATTTCTTGGCTCTTCGATTCCTTGTAATCTTCATGCCAAGAATCTGCTTTGCTGGTCCCAAGTCTTTCATAGCAAAAGACTTACTTAGCTGTTTCTTTAAGTTATTAATTCTGACCAACAGTCACCATATCAACCACATAGAGCAAAAATAATGTAGTCATCATCAGAGAATTTTTTCATAGAAACATAGTGATTTGAAGTAGTCTTTCTGTAGCCATGCTTCCCCATAACAGACTCAAACTTCTTGTACCACTGTCTCGGTGCATGCTTCAAGCCGTACAGGCTCTTCTTCAGTTTCCAAACACAATCCTCTTTTTCTATGAAACCCTCTGACTGCTCCATGTATATTTCTTCTTCCAAATTTCCATGTAGGAAGGTAGTCTTTCCATCCATTTGCTCGATTTCCAGATCAAAACTGGCGGCCATTCTGAGCATTGTTCAAATGGATGTCATTTTCACAACTGGTGAAAAGATAAAAATCAATACCCTTTCTTTGATTGAATCCTTTCACAACCAGTCTCGCTTTGAATTGTGGTTGGGAGTTGTGTTCTTCCTGCTTGATCCTGAGCACCCACTTGTTCTTCAAATCTTTCTTGCCTTTGGGTAACTTCACCAGCTCAAATGTTTCATCCTCATGCAAGGACTTCATTTCATCTTGCATGGCTTCAATCCAGTTCCTCTTGTGTTCATTTCCATAGCTTCTTCAAAGCTTTCAGGTTCTCCCCTATCAGTCGTTAGTATATACTCATTGACTGGATATCTAGTAGATGGTTGTCAGACTCTTTTAGATCTTCTTAATGTTTGAGAACCTTCCGGTGCTGGTGGTTGAACATGAACACCATAATCTTCATATGGTTCATTCTGATTAGGAACTTCTGGATTTTCTAACTTTGGCACCTATTCTCGTGGAATGTTTTCTTCATCTCCAATTTGTCTGCATTTTATTGGGGGGACTCTCTCTGTATGTTTGTTGAGTCTTCATCAGATCTATTGACACTCTACTTCAATATCTTCAATAGTCTGATCTTCAACAAATATAGCATCACGATTTCTTCTAATTGTCTTCTGGATTGGGTCATAAAACTTATAGCCACATTGGTCTTAGCCATAGCCAATAAATACAAACCGTCTAGTCTTGACATCATGAAGGCTTTGCAACCAAACACCCGCAAATGATCATAGGAAACATCCTTTCCTAACCATACTCACTCTGGAGTATCATACTGTAGAGGGAAACAGAGTGAACGGCGAACTACTATGAGTAACGCTTCACCCCAAATCTTTTAGACAACTTTGCATGTGAGAGTAAACATCTAACTCTCTCCATCAAAGTTCTGTTTGTCCTCTCAGCCAAACTGTTCAGTTGCGGCGTCTTGGGAGGTGTCGTTTGATGTCGAATGCCATGTTCTTTGCAGAAAGCATCAAATGGCCCAGTGTATTCTCCACCATTATCTATCCTGATACACTTCAACTTCTTGCTTGTCTATCTCTCAACCAAGTTTAGAAGACTTCAATGTGTATACCCAGGTCTTCCTAGAATGGTCATCGATAAATATCACAAAATATTGATTTCCACCATATGACATTGTCAATGGTCCAAAAAAATCTGAATGAATCAAATTTAGTACATTCTTCATTCCAGAAGGAGGGGTAATCTTGAAAGCTACTCTGTTTTGCTTTCCCGCCATACAATCAGGACATTTGTCTAGGTGAACTTCATCCAATCCAGGTAGTACGTTATTTCTTGCTAGAGTTTTCTTACTCATGTAGCATAGTCGTTTATGCCACAATTCAACTGTACTGTCATTCTCCGCTACACTCAAAGTGTCTTGGGAGAGTTTCGCATGCATCACATACAGCTTGTGGTCTTTCGCTACCACAAATGAACCCTTTATGAGCGTCAACTGACCATTTCTAAAAGTGCTACAGAAACCTTCATCATCAAATTTGCCAACCGAGATTTGGACATATGCTCCAAAGCCCATTCCTCATCAGTCTTGTCTTCCGGTTTAGTTCAACTAAACACAGGCAAATGCATTTTGATTACTATAAGGAGATCTCTCATTTCTCCATATATGGTAATTCCCACCATTTAGACTGATCATTTTGCTTATCCATTTTGACTTGCGCAGAAAATCATCACCAACATAAACCGTATACATGAAAAGTAGTATATGTGAATAGTGCCATGAATAGTAACAGTATACTCGAATAGTAACTGTATGCGTAAATAGTAACTGTACACGTGAATAGTGTTGGGCTTACTTGAAACGGACTCAGCAACAGTAACGCCAATAGTACCGTTTACTATCAACTTTGAGTTACTATTTTACTATTCATCACTAAGTCAATTCTGCAACGTCTTTCTGAGCGGACAGCACCAATGGACTCGTCGTAATTTTCTCTTTATCGTGGTATATTTATTTCAACATATATCCACGGATCCGGTACCGTTATCTAACCGGCTGGACCTGCCGAAATCTTCGGCTCTGATACCACTTGTTAGGTATCAGCTCTGATATCACTTGTTAGGCATCAGCTCTGATACCAGTTTTTGGGCATCAACTCTGATACCACTTATTGGCCCTCATAAAAAATTAAGAGAAAATTAATGCAGCGGAAAAGTAGAAATGAGCGCACAGAATTTACGTGGTTCACCCTCAACTGTTTAGGGCTACGTCCACGGGACAAACTCTGAATAATTCTTTCACTATTAAAAATAGTAGGTACACAAAGAGAGTAATACAAACATAGTGGCACACTAAGTGTTTCCCAAAAATACCCCAAAATAATTTTCTCACTATTTTTCTTCCCTATTTTTAGGAAACTCTTCCTAAAACTAGATAACTGACTCTCTCTACATTTTTCCTTCGTCTTTCTGCTGTATGTATTGTTGAGGTGCATCTGCCTCTATTTATAGGCAGGTTGGTTGTCAACCTTTGAATAACTTTCGCTGCCAACTTTGATTCCTTCTAAAAAAAATATGTGTTTTATTTTTTCAAATGTATGTGGGTCCCACATGTTTGAGGGACCCACAACAGAAAGTACAAAAAAGTATTAACCTATTCAAACCATTTCGATATAGAAATTAAGCTAAGGCAAACTACAATTTTCTGTTCAGGCCGATTCATTTAACCAAATATCCAATATTTAATTCAATGCAGTACAATGTCAACATAAGTTTTACAAATGTAACACAGTAAAGGAGTTTAACAAGCTTGTAGTAATGCATCCCATAACTACCAGCTACAAATTGATCATAAAATCATACCAATAACATTCCATAAATTCAAAGTAAATTTACAAGTACAACAATAAATTGATCCACTCTATAAAACCCTTGATACAATAAACTAGAATCAAAGATAGTCATTGAAAATAGCTCAAACCTTTCTCATCCTAAGACTCAGCCTAACAAGCCCCAGGATACTTTTGAAACACAACAAATCCAAGTTGAGCTCTTTGTTAGAACCCTCAGCATGATCTCCACGGTGGCCTCCACAACTGCTTGGCCGTGTCTATTCATCCCTTGCAAATCCTAGCTGCCACTAATTGTCCTGCAGGCAGAAGCCTCTTTAGAACTTCCCACATATAACTCGCCGGAGAGTAACATCTGATATCAATATCGTCACATGATAGCACCCTATAAAAGTGTGAGTAATTTTCATGCGATGACAAAAAAGGGGCGAGACCTAGAGGTCGGTGGAGGTGAGGTGAGGAAGGCAAAGCCGTTTTGCAGCTTCTAGTGGAGAGATCGGTGAAGATGAAATGAGGAAGGGAAAATTGCAAAAAAGGAAAAAAAAAAAAAAAGTAAAAGAGGGAGGTGGCGCAAAACAATGGGGGTGTTGAAATTAATTTAGGTAAAAAATAAAAAGGCGTTCCTTCCCTGTTCCAAACAACAGCATCCTCCATCTTGGTTTACCGCAATTTTTTTTTTTTTCAAAATCAAACCGCATTGAAAAAAGATTTTTTCCAAACTACAAACCAAAACCAAAAAATTGAACCAAATAACCCAAACGAATCGATTTGGTACGATTTTTCGATTTTTCCAAAGTTTGCTCATCCCAAAACACATTAATTGGAGGAAAATAGGAGATTGATTAAAGGCTCTCCTTTAAGATTATAAACTGTGGCATTTTGAAACAAACCGATCCAATTGCAAGATGCAAAGGCTCGAACAAGATATTCTTACACCCAATTTGCTGAACCCTGTCCACTTCCCAAGTGAATTTGTGGCCTACCATCCCTACCATGTCTTGAAGCTCGCAAGCTCGAACAGCTCCTTTAAAACCATCATTAAGCCGTTGAAGATTTAGACTGATTTTGACGAACTACTTTATACAATTTAGAAAATTTAGCAAATTATGTTGAATTAGGGCAGAGAACTGATTTGGACCTCTACAATTCTTAAAAAAATTTACTAAAGATGAGCTTTTTCATCCTTTTAAAAATATCTATAGAACCAATTATCTATAGAACCAAACCGAAAGGTTTATTTTGGTATAATCTTTCGATTTTGACTTATCTATTGTGAATTAAATCATTTTGATTTTTAGGATTTTTCAAACTGAATCAATGAAATTTCGATTTTCTATTAAAGTTAAAAACCAATCTGAACTTAATCAAACTGGCCAATTCAATTAGATAAATTTTATTAATTATTGTAGAAAAGCAATTAAAAGAAAAATAAAATTTTAAAATAGAAAAGTCAAAATGCAGTTTCCAAAATTACAAGAAACTCACACCAAATTACTTTAGTTTCAAAAAAAAAAAAAAAAAAAAAAAATCTTTTTTCCATTTGTAACAAATAAATGACATGTCACTAAATAAGTGCTAAAGTGTAATTGGCCAACAGTATATGAAAGAGCTGTTATTGCCATATGGTATTACGCAGCGGGGTTCATGAATCCATATAATTAATAGCTCTCTTTTTCTTCAACCTTTTTCAGTACTTAAATTCGTCTTTCTAAACTCAAATCTCTATTTAGCTTTCTTTAACTTTCCTTCAACACATCTCTCTTCTTTCTTTCCCTGATTGTTAAAAGGAAATGGAAGTGGATGCAGGAGACGATGGACGCATCAGATCAGGTATTCTGAAAATTTTCCTGGAAAAATGAAAAGAAAACAGGCTGATTGTTTTTGCATTCCAAAAAGATAATAATCTTTTCCCTTTTTTTTTTTTAAATCTATACAGGGACCTTGGCAACAGCAACAGCCCATGCATTTACTGCTATAATTGGAGCTGGAATATTAGCATTGCCTTGGAGCGTGGCTCAACTGGGTTGGATCGTTGGTTGCTTTGTTCTTATCTCCTTTGCCATTATCACATATTACACAGCTATCCTGCTATGTGATTGCTACAGAGCTCCTGATCCTGTCCACGGAAGAAGAAACTACACTTATATTGGTGCTGTTAGAACTCTTTTAGGTAAACTCTTTGTCCTTCATTTATTTAGCTTAATCTTTTACATGATTTTTTTTATATAATTTTTTATTCTGTTTTTCTTGTTAAATTTAATTTATGGGTTAATGGTTTGATATTGTTACTTATCAGTAATTCAGAATGTAGCTTAGTGTCAACATAATGCTTAAATTTTAAAGGCTTTTGTAATTTGACCAGCAATTTTTACTTTTGATATTTTTGTGCTGCAATTTTTTTTTTTTTAAATTTTTCAATTCCATCTAAGATCCATTTCAATTTATGAAATTTATAGTTCGGTCCATGCGGTTTGTGAAATACAACTATTCAATCTTTGTATTTTTAAAAATACACTAATTTATCCCAATATTTTGTTTCATTGTACTTCTAAGTCTTTCTGTCCAATTTTTGTATTTTGTCCGTTATGTCAATAAAAAAAAATAAAAAAACACAAACGTCAAAGCAAAAATATTAATTATATAAAACAAAAGGTAGAAATATTAAAACTTTATATGAGAAAAATTACAGTATGATGTCTATCGTTTGAGAAATACAATTAGTCAGTCCATATATTTTTAAAAATATACCAAAGATGAGAAGAGATAAAATGAGTATTTTTGTCTTTTCATAACGTATTTATCAGAAAAGATACAAAAATTGGACGGAAAGATCTTGTAATCTGACAGAAATGGATTACAGGCATATTTTTTTAGTATATTTTAAAAAACATAGGGATCTTTAATTGTATTTGTAAAAATACAGAGACCGTACTATAAATTTATTTTCGAGTAAAAAATCGACCGACAATGTATTCATTTTCGAGTAAAAAATCTTCTAGTTGGTCCAGTTTCTTTATATTGTACTCAAGAAATAATAATCTTGTAAATTAATTGTTGTACATACGTATATGTGTATGCAGGTCCAAAAAATGAACTTCTATGTGGTATAATGCAGTATACACTACTATGGGGAACAATGGTTGGCTATACAGTCACAACTGCTGTTTGTGTAGCGTAAGTTGCTGCATCGGTTTGATCTGGTTCAAAATCATAGCTAATGGTTTTGGTTCAGACCGATTCTAGTTTGTTTGGAATTAGGTCTTAATACATTTTAAAATTTTTGAGATTATTTCGATTGATAGAATTTGAGTGACCATTGAATTGAAATATAATTATCAAATGCCTTTATTTAATTGAGAAAAAAGAAGTTACAATTTCTAAAATTGGTAAATTCTATGATTGCTAGTGGGATTTCTGAATTTTATTATTTTTTATTCAAGATGGAATTTTAATTGTTTCAAAATCTTATTGACGAACCAAATAATAGAATATGAAATTCTATGAATTTCAAAATCCACATTATTAAATTTTATAGATTTTGTGAAATCCATTCACATTAATTAATCCAAATCACATTTTCTATAATTAGGTTATTTAAGTATTATAAGCATTTTCCATATCTATAAAATTAAATTTAAACGATTTTGTGAAATCTATGGATTTCATATTCATCAATCTAAACTACATTTTCTATAATTAGGCTAGTTTAAGTACTAAGGATTTTCCCTATTTATCATTTAAATTTTTTTTCTTGTTTATCCTCAATTATATTTGAGAAGTTTCAATTTTTTTTCACTTTTTACAAAATAATAGCTTGCTTGCCTTAGACACTATTGAAATGGCATGTCAATACTCAAAAGTTAACCTAAACCCAATGCCAAATTATAACTAGGAAAATACTTACCTAGATCAGTTCCATGTCCCTATCTATGGTCAGAAATTTTTATTGCTTTGGTTCATAACTAAGGTTATGAACTTAGTCTACATAAGTAAATCCCTTTCGATGAATGGTAATAAGAAAGGAAAAAAAAAAAAAATTTACTAATATAGTAACTTAGAATTAATGTTTCAAGCTCTCAAGTATATTACTATTTAACTATATATCTTCCATTCTTCCCAACAGGACTGTGAAGAGGACAATATGTTTCCATGCATATGGACAGAAAGCAAATTGTGGGGTATCAGGAAATTTATATATGCTCGTATTTGGAGCAATCCAAATTCTTCTTTCTCAATGTCCAAACTTAGAGAAAGTGGCTTTCCTTTCAGTAGTTGCAACTGTTACATCTTTTGCATATGCACTAATTGCATTGGGTCTATGCACTGCAAAAGTTTGCATGGACCATCAACTTAAAGGAAGTTTGGTGGTAGCTGTGGGAAATAGCAAGATTAATGAAGCCTTATCAACAAAAGTTTGGCATTCTTTTCAAGCTCTTGGAAATATTGCCGTGGCCTATACTTTCTCCATGTTGCTTGTAGAAATTCAGGTTCTTCTTGTCTTTTAATCTGTAATGATGCTCTTTAGTCTTTACAATTCTTTGAACAACATGGCTCCATTTGTTTCGGAAAATAATTTACTTCTGCATATATTTGTTCGTTATTGTGTCTTCTAATAACATCTGCACATCAACTTGATTGCTGTACAGGATACCTTAAAGTCAGATCCGCCAGAAAATAAAGTAATGAAGAGAGTATCGTTATATGCAATTAGTGGAACAACACTGTTTTACATTTCTGTTGCATGCATGGGCTATGCTGCTTTTGGAAATGATGTTGCTGGAAATATTCTTGCTGGTTTTTATGAACCATTTTGGCTTGTTGACATTGCTAACCTCTCTGTAATCATACATATAATCGGTGCTTATCAGGTTTCTTCTCTATATCCTTTTCTCTCTTTCTACTATAGTTGCCAATCGTAGAATTAATTCAACCAATCTTTAATTGTTTGAAATGATGAGATTTCCTACACTGCGAAGCAAATTTATGGTTGATCTACTGAAACCATGGTCGACACAGTTTTTAGTTTCAAACCATGTATTCGGTTCTAGTTCTTTATTCTTTGAAGCTAGATCTGTCGATTCTGATTTGAAACCATAAAAAACATGTTTTTAAAAAAATTTTCAATTTGCTTTTTATTTTATTATAATTTTTTTAAGTAACTTTCAAGAATTTTTATTAAATTGATTTAGTTTTTTTCAATAGTTATTATTATTTATTCAAGCTAGAAAAATAAAAAAGTATTTTAAAAAGCTTGAAATATATTATCTAATTTCAGTTCAAAACCAGAATAAAATCGAAACCGGCGCCTCCAAAACCGTTCCAAAAACCGGCTAGAAGCATTTGCAGTTCGGTTTTGGTTTCGGTTTTACCTTTTTTGTAAGTAGAACAGACGGTTTGAAATCAAAATCAGCAATTCTCGAGTCGTGATTATGTCTATCCAATTGGCGGGGGATACCGTTTGTTAATACCAAAACAAAATAATGATAAATCTGTAAAATTCTGAATTTTTTGGTGTTTGATCTTAATCTAAGTTAATTCATTGTCACTCTCAGGTATTTGCACAACCAGTATTTGCAATAAATGAGAAGTGGGTTGCATCAAGATGGCCAGCATCATTCTTCACTACAAATCACACCATTAAGTTCTCATGCATTTTTGAAACCACTTTTAGCTTTGCCCTCCAAAAGCTATTTCTTCGGCCATTGTTTGTCATTTTGACAACTGCAATTGCAATGATGTTTCCATTCTTCAATGGAATTCTTGGTCTTTTAGGAGCTATTTCTTTTTGGCCATTAACTGTCTATTTCCCAGTCAGTATGTATATTGAGCAAGCAAAGATCAAAAGGGGAAGTAACCGTTGGATTGGATTTCAAGCTTTAAGCTTAATCTGTTTGATTGTTAGTGTCATTTCAGCTGTAGGTTCTGTTGCTGGCATGTTAGATTCTCTTAAGAAAGCAAAGCTATTTCATATTGATCTCTAGTTAGAGTCTCTTCATGTTCCCTTTTTTTTCTTTATGAAAAAAAAAAAAAGGTTCCCTTTTCTCTTCTCTCTTGTTTTGATTGATATTTTTCTAGTTAATTTCATTTTTTTTTATCTCAAAAAAAAAAAAAAAAAAAAAAAAAAAAAAAAAAAAAAAGGAAAGAGTGCTTCTGCGGTTTAAGTAATTACTTTAGTTTGGTATAATTCTCCGATTCTCAAAAATGAAATTGATATGAATAATAATGGCTAAAGAACTATTTAGTCCTTCAGGTTTGGTGATGATTACTACATTGTCCCTCTTATTTACAACATACAATTTTAGTTACCCTAAACTACTTATTCTTTTATCCAAACATATTATTTTTTTCTTTAAGTGATGAACTAAACAGTACTTCAATAGTAAACATGAGGAATTAAATAGTTATTAAGGGATTAATATTATATTAAATGTAAAAAAAAAATAGGGAATAAAAAAAGAGAAATAAAAAAAATTTGGCTAACCCAACCATGGAGGTTGGGGGAGAATGCCCCACTTGGTAATAAGCCGTGGTACTAGGCTTGGCATTCTGAATATTGATTTCTAGAGAGTTGCTACCCAACCATGAAGGTGTTAGGGCACCTGGCAATAAAATTACTACAATAATTACGACAGCGGAAAAATAAAAATGGGATACACAGAAATTTACGTGGTTCACCCTTAAATGTTTAGGGCTACGTCCACGGGACCAACTCCGAATATTTCTTCCACTATTAAAAATAATAGGCTTACAAAGAGAGTAATACAAAAATAGTGGTATTCAAAACTGTTTCCTAAAAACACCCCAATAAACTTCACTATTTTTCTATGTCCTTAGTTTTAAGAACTCTTTCTTAAAACAACTCTCTAACTATGCGATTTCAATCGCTTATTGGTGTGTTTGAAATGAGGCAAATCCTCAGACGAAAGAGCCGTGTATAACTCATTCACGGCTCTCCATCTTTGTCAAAGTTTCATGCCAACTTTCACCTATCTTTTTATTTTTTTTTTCTTTTCATCACGTGTGTGGGTCCCACTGAGTGGGCACCGCCACACCAATAAGAAAACACAAATCTCCCTATGCACACTCAAGTGGGGACGTTAGCCATCCTCTCCATCATCCCTGCAGCTAATCGATAATGTTCAAACTTGTCTTTTGGAAGAATCTTCGTTAACATATCTGATCCATTTTCTTCTGTATGGATCTTCTCAAGCTGTAACTGCTTTATCTCTAGTACATCCCTGATCCAATGATATCTAATATCAATATGCCTTGACCTTGAATGAACGGAGGAATTTTTCCCAAGATGAATCGCACTCTGGCTATCGCAGAATATCAAATATCGTTCTTGATGAATTCCGAGTTCATTCAAGAACTTCTTCATCCACAGCAACTCCTTGCAAGCTTATGTTAATGCTATGAATTCTGCCTCAGTTGTTGATAGAGCAACACATTTATGTAATCTGGACTGCCACGACACGGCTCCCCCTGCAAATGTGATTAGATATCCTGATGTAGACTTTCTCGAGTCAACATCCCCAGCCATATCTGCATCGGTATAACTGACTAATACTGGCTTCTCATCTCCAAAGCATAAACATACTTTGGTTGTACCTCGAAGATACCTGAAAATCCATTTCACTGCAGTCCAATGTTCCTTTCCAGGATTTGAAAGAAACAGACTCACTACTCCAACTGAGTGAGCAATATCTGGCCATGTACAAACCATGGCATACATCAAGCTTCCAACTGCTGAAGCATATGGAATCTTTTCCATTTCTTCCTTCTCTTCATCGTTAGAAGGGCACTATTTTGCACTTAATTTGAAGTGATTAGCAAGAGGACAACTTACCGCTTTAGAATTATCCATTTTAAACCTTTGAAGTACTTTCTTAATGTACTTCTCCTGTGACAACTATAATTTCTTGGTTCTTCGATTCCTTGTAATCTTCATGCCAAGAATCTACTTTGCTGGTCCTAAGTCTTTCATAGCAAAAGACTTACTTAGCTATTTCTTCAAGCTATTAATTCTGACAGAATTCTGACCAACAATCAACATATCATCTACATAGAGCAAAAGGATAATGTAGTCATCATTAGAGAATTTCTTTACGAAGACACAGTGGTCTGAAGTAGTCTTTTTGTAACCTTGCTCCCTCGTAACAAATTCAAAATTCTTATACCACTGTCTTGGTGCCTGTTTTAAACCATACAAGCTTTTCTTCAACTTACATACATAATTCTCTTTTCCTTTTTCGATGAAAACCTCTGGGTGCTCCATGTATATTTCTTCTTCCAAGTCACCATGTAGAAAGGCCGTCTTCACATCCATTTGCTCGATTTCCAGATTAAAACTGGCGGCCATTTCGAGCACTGTTTGAATGGATGTCATTTTCACAACTGGTGAAAAAATTTTATCAAAATCAATACCCTTTCTTTGATTGAATCCTTTCACAACTAGTCTAGCTTTGAATCGTGTTGGGAGCTGTGTTCTTCCTACTTGATCCTGAACACCCACTTGTTCTTCAAAGCTTTCTTGCCTTTGGGCAACTTTACCAGCTCAAATGTTTTATTCTCATGCAAGGATTTCATTTCATCTTGCATGGCTTCAATCCAGTTCCTTTTGTGTTCACTTTCCATTGCTTCTTCAAACCATTCAGGCTCTCCCCCGTCAGTCATCAATACATATTCATTTGCTGAATATCTAGTATATAGTTGTCTGACTCTACTAGACCTTCTTAATGTTTGAGAACCTTCTGGTGCTGGTGGCTGAACATGAACACCATCAAAATCTTCTTCTGATTCATTTTGATAAGGAACTTCTGGATTTTCTAACTCTGGCTCTTGTTCTTGTGGAACAGTTTCTTCATCTCCAACTTGTCTTTGTTCTGTTGCTGGAGGAACTATTTGTACATATGTTGAATCATCTTCAGATCTATCGGCAGCTTGCTTCTGAGTCTTTTCAACATCTTCAATAGTCTGATTTTCAACAAAAACAACATCTCTACTTCTTATCATCTTTTTCTGGATTGAATCAAAAAATCTATAACCAAATTGATCTTGGCCATAGCTAATGAATACACATTACATCAAGCTTAGACCTCTCATCCTTAGGAATATGCACGAAGACTTTGCAGCCAAACACCCGCAAATGATCATAGGAAACATCCTTTCCTGACCACACTCTTTCTGGAGTATCATACTGTAGAGGAACACAAGCCGACCGATTTGTAAGATGAACTGCTGTAAGAAGAGCTTCACCCCAAAATCTTTTAGACAACTTTGCATGTGAGAGTAGACATCTGACTTTCTCCATCAAAGTTCTGTTCATCCTCTTAGCCAAACCATTCAGTTGCTGCGTCTTGGGAGGTGTTGTTTGATGTCGAATACCATGCTCTTTGCAGAAAGCATCAAATGGCCCAGTGTATTCTCCACCATTATCTGTTCTGATGCACTTCAGCTTTTTGCCTGTCTGTCGCTCAACCAAGTTTAAAAATTGTTTAAAAATATCTAGAACTTGATCTTTAGACTTCAAAGTGTATACCCAGGTCTTCCTAGAATGGTCATTGATAAATGTTACGAAGTATCGATTTCCACCATATGACATCGTCAATGGTCCACATAGATCTGAATGTACCAAATCTAACACATTCTTCATTTTGGAAGGCTAAGAAATCTTGAAGGCTACTCTATTCTGCTTTCCTGTTTTACAATCAGAACATTTCTCTAAATGGACTTTATCCAATCCGGATAGCATGTTATTTTTTACCAGAGTTGTCATTCCTTTCTCACTTATGTGGCCTAGTCGTTTATGCCACAATTCAACTGTACTGTCATCCTCCGCTACATTTAAAGTATCTTGGGAGAGCTTCGCATGCATCATGTACAACTTTGGATCTTTCCTTCCATTGGCTACCACCATGGAACCTTTTGTGAGTTTCCATTAACCATTTCTGAAGGTTCTACAGAAATTTTCAGCATCAAGTCTGTTAGAATGCATGTCTGGTACATGTACGACATCTTTTAGAATTAATCTCGAACCATTTTCTGTCTCCAAGCAAATATTTCCCTTACCGATGACTTTCAACAGTTTGCCGTCTACTATCTTGACTACGCCCAGATTGTCTGGTGTGTAAGATGGAAAATTTTCTCTCCGGGATGTTGCATGAAGTGTAGCCCCACGATCAATTACCCAACCGGTCTCCTAGGCTGCAATGTTGACAGTGTCTTCAATGAACAGTTGGAACTCAGCAATAACATTGGCTTCATCATCACTGCTTTCTTCTTTCTTTGCTTTGCCTTTTGGTCTTCTCCTGATCACTTTTGAACTTCCGGAAATACCTTTTAATGTGCCCCTTCTTCCCACAATCATGGCACACAATATTGGCAAATCTGTTTGATTTATCCCTGCTCTTATCTCTTGCATTTGAACTTCTAGATTGACTCCTCCCTCTAGGATGGTTATTTCTGTTAGCATCTGCTAAAAGAATGTCCGACTGAGATGAAGAAGGATTCTGTGCTTTGCGTCTCATTTCTTCATTCAGAACAACATTTTTTAACAAATTCCCAGCTAACTCCACTATGTGGTGTAGAGTTTGTTATTGATATCTTCAAAGTCTCCCAAGACTCTGGTAAGGAGGCAAGCACCATAAGATCGAAGATTTTATCATCAAATTTTATGCCGATATTTGACAGATGGTGAATAGTCGCCTGCATTTCACTCAAGTGATCTGCTACAGAAGTATCTTCTTGATATTTGAAATTCATCAGCTTCGTCAAATAAAATAATTGGTTGTTGCCGGATTTTGAGGCATATAGCTATTCAAGCTTGTCCCATAATGTTCTGGCGTGAGTCTCGTTACAAATGTGGTTGTACACATTATCATCGACAAATTGTCGAATATAGTTGCAAATTTGCTTATGCTCGAAAGCCCATTCTTCATCAGTCTTGTCTTCCGGTTTGCTTCAACCAAACACGGGCAAATGCATTTTGGTTACCATAAGGAGATCTCTCATTTTATTTCTCCATATATGGTAATTTGCGCCATTTAGACTGATCATTTTGCTCGTCCTAGCTTCCATGACTTTTGAGTGAATAGTAACTGTACACGTAAATAGTACTATATGTGAATAGTACCTATATGCGTGAATAGTACTATAAGTGAATAGTGCTGGGCTTAACAGTAACGGGCTCAGCAATAGTAACGCCAATGGTAACTATTCACCATCAACCGCGAGTTACTATTTTACTATTCATCACTAAGTCGATTCTGTAACGTCTTTCCGAGCGGACAACACCAATGGATTCGTCGTAATTTTCTCTTTGTCATGGTATATTTATTTTCAAAATATATCCACGGATCTGGTACCGCTATCTGACCAGCTGGACCTGTCAAAAACCTTCGGCTCTGATACCACTTGTTAGGGCACCGGCAATAAAATTACGACAATAATTACGGCAGCGGAAAAATAGAAATGGGACACAGAAATTTACGTGGTTCACCCTTAACTGTTTAGGACTACGTCCACGGGATCAACTCCGAATATTTCTTCCACCATTAAAAATAGTAGGCTTACAAAGAGAGTAATACAAAAATAGTGGCACTCAAAAGTGTTTCCCGAAAATACCCAATAAACTTCACTATTTTTCTATACCCTTAGTTTTAAGAACCCTTTCTTAAAACTAACTCTCTAACTATGCGATTTCAATCGCTTATTGGTGTGTTTGAAATGAGGCAAATCCTCTTCTATAAATAGGAGAGGAAGACGAAAGAGCCGTGTATAACTCATTAACGGTTCTCCATCTTTGTCAAAGTTTCATGCCAACTTTCACCTATCTTTTTTTTTTTTTTTCCTTTTCATCACGTGTATGGGTCCCACTGAGTGGGCACCGCCACACCAATAAGAAAACACCAGTAACAAACATGTGAGTCCAACTTGAGTGGGCACCACAACAGAAGGATGGTATCAATTCCTTGAAAAGGAAGGTTGTGATCAACTATTGTTAATTGAGCTACAACCCCAATTAGTAATAAGCCGGCGCTACTAAGCTTGGCAATTTAAATATTAATTTCTATCATTTATAATTATTTCATTTTATTAATTTTTAGTCTATGTGTGATCTATAAAGAAATCATTGAATCAGCCTAATCTCTTCTCTGATAAAAAAACAAAAACAAAAATACTATGTTTCCATAGAATAAATTATTTTCTTAATTTTCTTAAGTTAGCAAAATATTATTTGTACAGATTTCAGGATTTTTAAAAACCATTTTGGCTTGTTGACATTGCCAACCTCTCTGTAATTATACATCTGATTGGAGCTTACCAGGTTCTCTCTCTCTTTCTCTTATCAAACACTATGATCTTCTCTTAGGACATCTCCTACATTCGTTGAATTTAATTTTAGTACGTAAGGCATACTGTTACATTAAAATGCATATTTCATTATTGGTAACTGAATATTCTTATTCTAGGTATCACCAAGAGTGTCCTCTTACCACATACCAAGGTATAACCTAGTGGTAATGCATATACGACCGGGAAAAGATTCAGAATTCTCCTTCCCTCAAAGCTCAAAAAAGGGGTGTCCTCTTATCTCCTGTTAACGACTCAATCCTACGATCACTTGGGTGAGATCCTTCGCACTTTATCTGTCATTTTGACAACTGCTCTGGCAATTATGCTTCCATTCTTCAATGCAATTTTGGGTTTTCTTGGAGCTGTTTGCTTTTGGCCATTATCAGTTTACTTCCCATTGAATATGTATAAGGTGCAAACAAATATCAAAAGAGGAAGCTGTCGTTGGATGTGTTTTCAGGCTATGAGTTTAGTTCTGTATGAATTTTACTTTCATTTCTGGCATAGGTTCAGTTGCAGGTGTTTCAGAGAGTCTTAAGAAAGCGAAGCTATTTCATATTGATCTTTAGTTATATAACTTGTTTCCCAACTTTTACCTTCAGGTTCCTGTTATTTTCAGCATTTACAAATAACATGCAATGTGGGATTCATAAATCTCAATACATAAAGGATGAAACAAGAAAGCAATTAGCTTTACCACTAACCGCAAATAAAAAAGAACAATCATTAAAAGTTCCAATATGGTCAGGCACCCGAAGTATTGCAATTTTGAAGAATGCTCACTTTCTTTTGTAACTTCAGCTGTTAGAAATAATATTTTGTAGTAATGAAGCTAGATACTTTACATGTATTCCATACAAGCTACTGCTATAAAATGGCAGATGGATGAACTTTACAAAAGGAGAAGATTAGGTCAAGCAAACTGATTCTGCATTCTTAAATTCTATTTATGTTTATCAAAAAGAGTAGAATATCTTCGGGTCTTCCACAATATAAATTTTATCATTAGTTGGATCATGGAGGTCCTATATAGTCTCCATATTTACTGCAATTTTTCATAATTAAGAACAAAATATTAGACAGATATGCCTATTCCGTAATTTAGTATAGACGGAACCAATTACAATACCAGGGACTTGGAATCAAAATTTTCTATAACAGCCAATAACCTGCAAATAGGAGACGGACACAGAATATGACTTCGAGGAAACATCTGATAATATATCCTCTATAGCCAGAACCATTATTCCACGAGCTATATCTTCCTCTCTCCAAGTCATCCAAGAGTATATGTCTTACAAGTTCAAGTCTGCCCATATGCCATGATTTTGCCGTTGTATCATCCAAAACACCCTGCAAATATAGATAACAAATAGGTATATCTGTTGCAATCTCAGTAGGATAGAAGAATGAATGCTCCTCTTTCAAAACTCTCATATGCATGCAATACATACTTTCTTTTATGTCCAAGCTATAAGGGAAGAAGAGTAATGAATTTCACTTCACAGCATCAAAATTAAGCATTTGTTGCAGTAACACGTTCTGAATTCTATTATAAATGAGTGATGTAAGAGGAGAAGCAAAGAAGATAAACTTTACACGGGCTTAGGACAGATTCAGTTAATTGGCTAACTTTTGTGAATGGACCTTGGAATAATTCAATTGTATTGCATTCAGTCTAATCAAAAAGACTTGGTCATGTACAATTTTGGTGCAGACAAGCTATTGTTGAGAGACTTGAAGACAAAATGGAGTTAGGAAATAATGATGTAATTTGGGGTTCCATTAGTGAAAATTGGAAGGAAATTCAAGAGTAATGGAATGGCTGAGAATGAAAGATGTGTTTGGATTATCTTGCTAGAAATTTAATTGTCAATTAGTTCCCTTGTTAAGTTCAGCTTTTTAATAACTTCTTGGCAGCTGTTTTCTTTATTCTATTTTTTCTTAAATATTTTCAAAATCAAAGTAAAGATTCAATATACTTATTAAATAAATTAATTAATTTTCTTGATCGTTGTGCTTAATCAATTTCAATTAAATTATTAAGTTCTCAAAACCTTAAAAAATAAAAATTATGAATTCCAGAAAGAAAAATATTACAAAATGAGATATCAGCTCGAAATTTTTTGTATCTGAATAGATTGTCTTTTGTTTCACCATTTTTGTTCCCATATTTTGAAAATAAAGAAGGTTATAAAAGAATTACAGGAAAAAGGAGAAATAAAAAGACCCATTTATACACAAATATTCAATTATAGTAACTCAGTTACATTTGATTGATTGATTATTCACAACTGAGTATGGTGCTCACGTTACAGTATTGTAAGACTAGCCTTCAGTGCCAAAACACAAAGCAAGCAGACAATAAACCATATGGTGCATAGGCCAACAAAACTACATCACTGATTACCATTCCATGGAAAAATCCAAGCCATAATCAAAATCAAAATCAAAATCAATCACACACATTCTGAGAGGGCATCCATGAGACAAGGCTGTTTACATGAGGGAGGTACGTGCCGGAGAAAGGGAAGCATTTCTTATCGATCTCAACCTTCCTCATCTCTTGGAATCTAAAATCATAAGCATAAAATGAACCATCTTCAGCCCTCTTGAATATTATATCTCCACTAATTCTTAAACTAAACATTGGAACCATATCAAGAACACTGCCCCTGGTGATGCTATATTGCTTTGTCCATACACCTTCGCCTATGCTCTTCAAGTTCCAAATATCTATGTTCAATTCTTCATGGACAACAAGACACAGCAACCCAGCCATCTCAATAATCCTATCATAGGTTCTGCAATTCTCGGGAAGTCGAATAGTATGAAACTTCTCATTATCTACTTCCATAGACACGATGTAGTCGTTATGATCAACTTGAGGAACCCAATGCAAAGCTCCTATTGCTGAAACAGGTTCGTATCCAAACCAACCAAAAAGTCCAAAAGAAGGTCCATTCACTTCCCTCCAGAATCTCGTCCCAATATTTAATATCTCGCAACTAACATAGCCCAACTCATCCCGAAATAAGTGCACCACTTTATATTCTCCAGTAGTGTTACTTAATGCAAATCCATAAGATTCATTTTGTGGAGGATATATAGTACCAAGAGGTAGCGCCATAAGTTTCCTTGTCACAGGATTCATGACTAGAAGTCCTCCTTTCTTCAGTTTGTTATCAAGTAAAATTAGACCATTGCATGTAGCTCTAATAAGACCCAGGCAGCTCACCTTATACTCTGTTACCTTGCTCTTTCCCTCTTTAAATTCAAGGAATTGGATACGGAATTTTGGTAGTGTATTTACTGGTTGCCCGAAAATGGGGACAGGTTTTGACTGAAGGAAACTTGATTCAACTGAGAAGTAGTTTGGTTTTTGTGTTGGCATTGATCTTTCCAAATAAGGGTATCTTTCATTTTGAACTGATTCTAGAAATATCAACACTGATTCAGACCGACGAAGATGGGCATCAATAAAAATGGGACTATTAATTATATTGTACCATGGCTTACAAACAAATCTTGAACTTTGAAGTGACTCGAGAGGAAGCCGAATGAGTATATTTGAGATGCAATCTTTATGAAAATAAGGCACATTTTGCCGCTTTTGCTCATCTTCTACCTTCTTGGATAGGGCTCTCTCTTCTACAGATTTCAATAAGCCCACATTCTTTTTTTCCCCAGAGTTGGCCATTATAAGTTCTCGATCCTCAGAGAGTACTGTACTAAAAACAACAATGTCAAAATTAGTGCACAAGCAAAAATTAGTGTAGACCAATTTAAGCGAGTACAAAATAAAATTTTATATCTTCCTTAATAATGACCATTCATAAAGTTAATAAATACAATATGATTAAACAAACCCTTGGATCGTCTAGAACCTTAACACAACAGACAGTCCAGTGCCCTTGTCATATTTCTGCACGTATCAGTACCCTTTTGCCAATTCTTTACAACTGCACAACTGTCTGCTATTCAGCTTTTAAATAATTCATACTATAATCCCTGAATCTTAATTTGCTAGCTCTCTTAGTTTGTATGAGTAAATTTTCCTCTATTCAGTATCTATTATCTTATCTAAATTGCCTACTTGCATTACCAGACCAACTGTGGAAACAACAACTGTTGCTGTTTAATGGCCCTAAAAGACTTCAATCTGTTTTTATTTGAATTATCACAGCAGAATAACTCAGCGTTGGATAAGGTGGAATATCTTAGCTTGAGTTGCAAACTCGAATTTAAAAGAGGAAAAGAAATGCTATCGGAACCTGAATCATCAAAAACCTTAAATAATTCCAATTTCTGCAGATCCCTGTGAAAACAAGTATAGCCCATTAAGAAGCCTAAACCAATGGAAGGTTTCTTTAAAAGAGGAAGAAGTCTGTGATCATCATACTGAAATTATATTCTCATAGAAGTAATCATAGATCAGACATCAAGAATCTACCTATAGACACCAAGAATCTATAGATACTGTCATTTCCAAAAGCATATGGCTCTTAATCCTCTAACATATCAACCAAAGATTTTGGAGCTACAAGGGTGATAAGAAAATGAAATGGCATAGTTAGAGAATCCTAATAGTCCTTAATAAATATAAGGAGTTAAAAAAACAGAAATTATAGTAGCCTAATTATCAATAAACCATAACATAACCTGGACTTTATAAGAGCAATTATAAACCAGTAATTCTCAATTCAAGAAATCGCCATGAACCTGAACCAGTAACATAACACTGATCAAATAAACAAAATAAGAGAAACATTCGAAACCCAATCAACAAATTAGAGAAATTGAGCGGTGACCCAGTTTCCAAGAATCATAAAATCAAAGAAATTATCCAAAACCATTAATAAAAAAGAAATAAAGAAAGACTTCAGCATTTCATATACCTGATTATGCAGATATCTGTATTGGGAGTTGTATGAGCGATCTCTCGTAATGGGTGTTTTCCATAATCAGAAAGCTCCAATGGCTAAATAGCTGGGCTCCTTTCAATGGATCAGATGATCGTTGGATGGTTTCGACCATCTGGAGAAGGAAAGATTACAAAAGAAAGAGAATGCTTGGCCTTGGAATTGTCTCACTGTGTCACTACTTACAAGGAAGCATGAGCAATGTCGCATTAGCCTTCGAGGAATTATTCGGTGTGCTAATCCCTCTTGCCATTACGTGAGTTGCGATTACGCTAGAATTTAAAGGGCGTGTGTGCGTGTGTATATATATATATATATATTGTTTGGTATTTTAAAATAAAGATCATACCATCTCATTTATCTTAAGTTTTATGCAAATTATCCAATACATCTAATACTAAAAATTTTAATAATTAGTACATATTTGTAACATTTTTTATAGATGTAAAATATGAATGCTCCAGAATCATTATGAGGTGTAATTAATGTGTTCTCTAATTGGATGTGATACAAATATTTATAGTGTTCTTCCTATTATAATTAAAGATGTAAATGCCTAATGTTAACATATAATAATGAAATATATTAAAATAATAAAATTAGACTTCTAAATAAATTCAAATTAACAAATAATATAGGATTTATAATCCTTATCTTAATACAACTACCCGGAATTCGGTATATATACTCCAACTTTACCCTATTAAGAGGTTAATTTCACAATTTACTACACCTCAAATTTTGAGAGCTTAACAATTGGTGGGGTGAACATGGAACACACCTTCAACCTTAAAATCCCTACACTTTTTCCTCGATTCCAATGGTCACCAACCCCACTAAACGCCTCAATCTTGAAGGCCAAGACAACACCCATGGCGAGGCCAACTAGTAATCCCCGCTCGTCCTTCCATCAACCACTGATCCCTCGGTAGCAATTGCTTTAGCCCAAGCTTATTCACAATTCACCACTGTGTTGAAATGCCTCTTGGTGAACCCTCAGCCTAGCGACGAGCCAATACCACCTCCTAGTCTGGTGAACCCTCCTCACCAAGAGCATAGCTTACCCCCAACTTCCCTTAAACACCGACATCACTTAGTATCTTATTGATAACATGAGGCACAATCAGAGGTGGACCCTAATATAGCTAACCCCAACAGCCAAGAACTAAGTTGCATCCAACCAATTGTGGACAGAGCAAATCTCCGGGATGTTGTCAAGGAACTAGTTCAGGAGTGTAAAGAGATAGGAGATACAGGAGATTATGGACTCTGACAGGACTCACCCTTATCAGCTGATATTTTGGCCCTTTCCACCAAAGTTCAAGCTTCCTACTTTCTAATCCTATAATGGATCTACTGATCCCCAGAGCCATTTGGCGACCTTCCGAACTATGATGTATTTGCAAACCAATTCGGAAGATTTAATGTTTAAGGTCTTCCCGACTATCCTAAAAGGGGCAACCCAAGAGTGATATCAAACACTCAAGACATGATTCATTCATCCTTCTCTTAGTTGGCTATAGCATTCTGAGCCCGCTTCTTAACATGTGTACCATCCAAGAAAATATCGTCTGACTTGGTAGATTTAAAAAGAGAGAAGGGCGAGAACCTGAGGCAGTATGTATCCAAATTTCAAAAAATGGCGATGCAAATAGAGAACTTGAATAATGAGGTAGCCATTAGCGCCATGGCAAAAAATTACAAGTACAGCAGATTATTTGAAAGTTTGAGTATAGACCCTCCCTTGACCTTCGCCAAGCTTATGGCGCGAGCCCACAAATACACAAAATTAGACGAAGCCTATGAGGCTCAACAGCACAGATCGCCTAGAGAAAAGAAGTACAGACACAAGAGACATCCATATCCAGTGAGGAGACGATCGCCCTAAAGGAGGTCACTTATTTGGCTCCCATGAACTAGTTATTCTGTTTGAATGTCATACTTAAGAGATGGCAAGCCACATCAAGATCAGGAATTTACCCTTTTGAGCAGACCATGCTCGGAAATATTGTCTTAGGTAAGAGAACAAACGATCAAATTTAGTTTAATTATCCTAAAAAGATGAAGGAGAATACCTTGAGCCATCAAAATAAGAGCAAGTATTGTGAGTTCCATAAGGATGTAGGCCACGAGACCAAGGCATGTTGGTAATTGAAGAAAGAGATAGAACGCCTTCTACAAAAAGACTGGAGGTGCAACAATGAAAGCAATAATAAATACACAAACTGAAGCAATTCGTTGGAAGAGCATGAAGGGAAAATGAACAGAAGGGCAAGCAGTCGAAAGAATGTCACACCCTAGGTACAATCCACACCATATTTGGTGGCTCGTCGGGGGTGATAGAAATTCAACCAGAAAAAGGAGAGCCAGGGAGATATATTCCATTTTACCCCAGTAGAAGCTGAGTAATAGGCTGCCCATATCATTCTCTGAAGCCGATGGTGAGTTTATACATGCCCCACATAATGATGCCTAGTAGTTGAGGGGATTATGGAAAATTTTCTGGTAAAAAGAGTGTCAGTGGATGAAGGTAGTGCAGTGTTGACTATGGAGGTATTTAAGGCTTTGAAACTAGACCAGCGAGGCTTAAACCTGTCTGAACCCCATTAGTCAGCCTAGTGGGAAACCTGTGCCAGTGTGTGGGTTCATAGACGTAGCCCTAGAGCTTGGGACTGAAGTCTTGTCAAGGAAGCTCAAATTGGAATTTATGGTGGTGAACATTCACTTTCCATACAATGTTATATTGGGTAAGCAGCACTATATGAACTGGAAGTGGTCACATATATTAGATAACTCATCATGAAGTTTTACTCTGATATGGGCGAGTCATTACTGTTAGGGGAGATCAGAAGGTAGCTCAGGAAGCATACATGATAACACTGAAAGGGTTGCCCCTTGCCATGCCAATCATGTGGATGCCAGAAGGTGAACCGCCCACAAAACCAACCGAACACTAACTCTTTGATATTCCCACACATAATGTAGATTCCAGCCCAACACCTGTGGGCAGACTGATTACATGGAAA
Source organism: Jatropha curcas (assembly GCF_041381405.1). Lineage (NCBI taxonomy): Eukaryota > Viridiplantae > Streptophyta > Magnoliopsida > Malpighiales > Euphorbiaceae > Jatropha > Jatropha curcas. The sequence goes on from NC_143159.1 coordinate 23,691,434, forward strand.
GTGAAACAGAGGAAGAACTTGATGCTAGGAGTCGATCTACCGAGAAAGGTACAAGATAATATTAAGACAGTTTTACAGGATAATGTTAACAGCTTTGGTTGGACCGTGAAGGACATAGTTGGCATTGATCCTGATACCATATCCCACAAGCTCAGAATTGATCCTAGCTTTAGACTGATAAAAAAAAAAAAAAAAAAAGCGAAATCATGGCCTAGAAAGACAGCAGGTCATAGCAACTAAAGTAGAAAAACTTTTGAAAGCAAGGTTTATAAGGGAGGTGAACTATCCAGAATGGCTGTCAAACGTCGTTTTGGTATCGAAGTCCGATGGAAAATGGAGGTTATGTGTTGACTTTACCGATTTGAACAAGGCATGCCCTAAAGATCCTTACCCTCTACCTAATATAGATCTGCTGGTAAATTCAACAGCCGGCTATGAAGTGTATAATCTTGTGGTTGCAGCGGTGGGGTACCATCAGATAAGAATGAACGAACTGGATAAGGAGAAGACGAGCTTTTTTACTGACAGGGGAATCTATTATTATCAAGTCATGCCATTTGGACTAAAGAACGCCGGAGCCACGTATCAAAGGTTGGTCAATAGCATGTTTCAAGACCAGATCGAGCGAACCGTGGAAGTATATGTAGATGATATGATAATAAAAAGCATTTGAGCTACTGACCATCCTAGAGACCTACAATGTAATATCCTCAACTTTGTAGTTCTTGCTATTCTAGCTTTTTCGATGAATTCGGTTATCCGAATGAAAGGAAAACCTAGAATAATGGGAAACACTATATATTGAGGATGTGAATATTAATTAAATGGTAATTAATGTGACTACAAATCAATTTGAAAGATTAAAGGAAATCAAAAATGAGTTAACGAGGAATGACTTCTTGGTAAAGCACGATTTTACTCGAAAAACAGTAATTTGAGTATTACTTTTCTTAAGTGGGGTTTAGAATATTAAATACACTTGGTTGATACCTATTAGGACTAAAGTAAAGTGATGAAAAAGATTGAGTGCTAAAGGATGAAGGGAAAACAAAAGGGAGGATTATAGTGCAATTTTCATTTAAAGGACATGGAAGGAATTTTTAATAATGTTTATTATATATTATTATGAAGAGGTGGAGATAACCACGCCATTTTCCACCCATTTTTGCAGTCCAAGTCGATCAAGAAGAGAGGAGGAGAGTTTTGATTAAAAACCAAGCAAAAAGGAGGTGAAAATCAAGAAATTTTCAAGTAATTCTTAAGAAAAGGTTAGTTATCTTCACTTCCTCCTTCTTTTCTATGGATTAATTTTTGAATTCCATGAACTTTGAAGTGAGGTGCTTGCTTGTTCATTCTGATTTGGTGAAGTTGAAGTGATTAGAATTGATTTTAAGGTGAGTTAAGATGATTGAAATTAGTTATGCATGAATTCAAAGTCTAATTTGCATAATTCACCAAGATGGACAATTTTGAGTTTGTACTTAATATGCCATGACCTAGGGATTCTGATATATCTTATATTATGATGTTATGTAAGTAATAGAAGAGTTGAATTGCATGAATTGGTGCTAGAAGTGAGTTGAGAATGCTTAAGCAAACATATCATTGTTGGACTTGTTACAGTTGGGTTGCCTGAAATTCAGCTTCTGTAATTGACCTATTTGACTAAGCTAATTGACCTATTATCGCAGTTGGCCAATTGATACCTATAGTATGAGGGGTGGCCATGACTGAATGATTTTAGTTGTGTTTGCGAAATGAAATGTTGCCCACTGTGATTTTAATATTATTACATGAATCTTACAGCTGATATAGACATGGTTCTTACCCCGAATATCACTTCATTTGTTGAAGGTGATATTAAGATCGATTGAACATGGATATCATCACTAGATGATATATGATTGATATGAAATTCTCCCTCCATGTTGAGGTTGTAGATTGCTCCCTCTTCTATTGAAATCATATCACAGATTGAGGTTGTAGATAGCAGGTCTAGATGTGCACATTAGACACTGATGGCCCTCAGAATGGACTCTATAAAAGTTGTAAAGACTACATTATGAATTTATGAATTTATGATTTAACTGGTATTGTTTTTGCTTATATCCTTTATCATGGTCGATTTATGAATTATACTTCTTTATTGTTTTTATTCGTACACCACTAAGCAATATGCTTAGCGATAGTTGTTTTTGTGCTGTCGCAGGAAAAGGAAAGGAAAAAGAACTAGAAGAGGATCGTTTTTATTTGATGTAGATAGTATGCTACTGATGTAGCTATTATATATTTGACTTTTTTGTTTGGAGTATGTATGATGTATTAAACATTAACAGAACATCTATGTATATTTGAGCAGATACATGTAAATTATGATTGTATAATTATGTCATTTGAAAATGCAAATGAGCTTTAAAAATTATGAAATTTTGCAGGGCAGTACCTGAAGATGTTGGGAACATGCTGTAAAAATTTCAGGGCAAATGAATATGAGGAATTTAAGATATAGCCATCGGAATGTAAGCTACTCAAATGCTGAAATTCTGCATTACATAAACATTTAATGAATTTAGCATGCCATTGACTTCAATTTTTTTAATTGTTATTATTATGTTTCTAGGATGTGGTTAAGTGTTGGATATGAAGTGTTTCATGCTTAAAGTAAGGTCATATGACACTTGGACAAGCATAGTGAAAATGAAAGAAAAGGCATGACACTACATTCTAATGCTTAATTTGCATTCCTATAAAAATGCATGTGTGTACATTGTGTAGTATGAAGTTAATGTGAGTATTAATCTCATGCTACAGCTTCTGAGAGTAAGGGAGTTGAGGAGAGGGTGGTTGCTAGAGGAAAAAGGCTAGGGTAGCCTTCTAGCTCAGGTTAGTGTAATATTCCTTTCCTACTTTTGTTTAAACAAAATGAAATTGATTTTGCAAAATATTTTCAATGGATTTGCTTTATGAATTATAACTATAACAAAAACATATTAGTGATTTCATAAGTTTTTAAAGAAGAAAAAGATTGTTTTGAAAGCATACAACCTAATGACATATGTAAATGAATTTTTTTTATTCTTATACCTTGAAAGAGGAGGATGTTGGCCAATTAATACCTGTAGTATGAGGGGTGGCCGTGACTGAATGATTTTAGTAGTATTTGCAAAATGAAATGTTGCCCACAGTGATTTTAATAATATTACATGAATCTTACAGCTGATATAGACATGGTTATTACCCCGAATATCACTTCATTTGTTATGTATCTAATGTTTAAAAAGGACTCCAGTATGCAATTAAATCATCCATGGGCTTATGGGTTATGGAACCATTTTATGTTTTTGATAATATAATTTATGTTTAAGAAATCATATTGAGCTTAATGGAAGTTATGTTTCATATGTTTAGTAAATTACGGAAAAAGACATTTCTTTATAATAGGTGAAAGAACCAAAAGGAGTTTTACATTTAATAACTAAATTTACTTTTCTACAAGATATAAATGAAAGAATCAACAGTATTAAGTCCCTTATAGTATACTTAGTAAGCATTTATAAGACTTAATTGCTTATTAAGTATATTACGGGCGACATACCATGTCTTACAGTAAGGTAAGGTGTGACATACAAGAAGCGTTTGAAAGCTTGAACAGATTTAATATGAATCTCAACCCAGATAAATGCACATTTAGAGTTAAGGCAGGGAAGTTCCTGGGTTTCATGATATCACAAAAGGGGGATTGAGGCGAATCCTGAAAAGATCAAGGCAATTCTAGAGATGCAGGCACCCACTAGCATCCATGAAGTCCAACAGTTGCATGGTCGAATCACAGCTTTAGGGAGATTCATTTCCTGCTCTGCCAAGAGGTGTATGCCCTTCTACCGAACCCTAAAACAGCTAAAGGGTTTTAAGTGGGATGACAAATACCAGCTCGCCTTTGAAAAGATTAAGAATTTTTTATCTTCCGCTCCTCTTTAAGCAGACCCAAAAAAGATGAGCCTCCATACTTGTATTTATCTACTATTGAAAATTTTGTGGCTTCAGTATTTATTAGAGAAGAAGAGGGTGAACAGTACCTTATCTATTACATTAGTAAAGTCCTTAAGGGTTCCGAGTTGCGATATCCAAATATTAAAAAACTAGCATTTGTCATCCTGGCTTCGGCGAACCGGTTGCACCACTACTTCCAATCTCACACTATAATCATCCGAACTAACCAACCCCTCAAAAAGATTCTACATCGAGCTGAAACTTCTAGGAGATTGGTGGAATGGTCGATCAGATTAGGAGAGTTTGATATCAGGGACGCTCCTCGTACTACGATGAAGGAGCAAGTCCTCGCAGATTTTATGGCCAAATTTTCTGGTGAAGATGAGAAGGGCGAGCTTCAAGCCAAACTGTTAGGCCCCAATTCTAGTGCTTGGTGGTTACACACAAATGAAGCCTGCGGGAACTCGAGGGCGACAGTAGGGATAATCCTACAATGGTCAGGGAAGATAAAAATACAGTATGTCATGTGCCTGAACTTTACAGTAACTTACAACTGTACCGAATATGAAGGCTTAGTTACAGGGCTGAAGCTGGCCCTCAAGGTACAAACTTCAGTTCTCCATATTTTTCTACACTCATAACTGGTGGTCAAACAAATTACAGGCAGATTCACCACTAACGAGCTGAACCTAATTAAGTACCACTCTATGGTCTTATCTCTCTTACATAACCTAGAGGAAGAGGGTTGCGTTTAGAAAGTGAGACCAATAGAATGGGAGAATAATAAGGATGCAAATTCCATAGCCAAAGCGGCAACTCGAGAATATGAGTTACCAAGAGATGTGATGCTCGAACACAAACTTGCCCGAGTTATGAGACGAGAGAAGTCCTAGTATCCCAACTTGATGGTAATTGGATGCGTCCAATCATTGATTTCTTACAGAATGATGTTCAGCCAAGTGATAAACAAGAGGCAATCTAACTTTGGAGAAAAGCAATAACTACGAAATGGAAAATGGAAAGCTCTATAGGAGATCAAAATCTAATTAACAAGATGGCAATTATATTATATGGGAGACCCATGAGGGTGTCTATGGGGCACATGAGGGCTCGGATGCTATGCTTAGAAAGATTCTGCTATTGGGATACTACTGGCCAACAATGAAGAAAGATGTTCACCAACACGTTCATCATTGTAATGCTTGCCAAAAATATGACCGGATTCTTAGAAAACCCTCCTCAAAACCGCAACTTTTAGGTTCACCTGGCCTTTTGCTTAATAGGGGATAGACATTCTAGGGTTATTTCCTGCAATAACCGGGCAAAGGAAGTTTATGGTAGTCGCCATTGATCACTTCTCCAAATGGATAGAAGTCGAAGCCCTAAGCACCATTACCCTAGCTCTGGTTATCTGTTTTTCAGGAATAATGTGATATTCAGGTATGGTGTACCCCATAAGATTGTTACTAACAACGGAAAGCAATTTGATTCAGGAGCCTTTAGATCTTTTTTTGAAGACTGGCATATCAAACTCCACTTTACGTCAGTAGCTTACCCACAAACTAATGGCCTTACCAAATCACCAATAAAACTATCCTGCAAGGCTTAAAGAAGAGGTTGGATGGAGAAAAAGCTAACTGGGCGGGCGAACTAAACAGTGTACTGTGGGCTTATTGAACTACCCCTCAGCAAGCAACAGGGCAAACCCCTTTCTCCTTAGTGTACGGGACAGAAGCAGTAGTGCCAATAGAAATAAGCATATCCAACAAAAGAATAAGAGAGTATGAAGAGCTCAGCAGCAATGAAAGCCTAAAAATCAACTTAGACTTGGCAGAGGAACTTAGAGCAACACGGCAGTCCAAGCTAAAGTATACAAGCAGAGGATGAGGAGATACTTCAACAGGCAAGTTCAAAACAGACAATTTAGAGAAGGAGACAAAGTGTGGCTTAAGGCAAAAATCGCCAAAAGCCCGGCAGGGATAGGCTAATGAGGGAAGAACTAGGAAGGTCCTTATGAAGTCTCAAAGCAGTTAGGCTCCAGCACATACAAGCTGAGGAAGATTGAAGGAGCTGAGCTACCTTGGACATGGAATGCCGATAATCAAAAAAAGGCATATTGTATTTCCACTCAGTAATATGTAAAGTAGTTTTATATTTGAATAATAATAAGGCCTCAGGTTTTTTCATTCAATATATCATGCCCTCCAAAGATACAAGGACCATGATACGTTGAGTTTTTTTCTGAAGGATCTTACTCTAAATGTTCTTTTGTATAGCTCGGATATACCTAATTCGCCTAAGTGACTTAAGTGGTCCTATTCGCTAAGTCCATAGCTCGGACATACCTAGCTCGCCTAAGTGACCTAAGCGGTCCTATTCGCTAAGTCCATAGCTCGGACATCCCTAGCTCGCCCAAGTGACCTAAGCAGTCTTACTCGCTAAGTCCATAGCTTGGACATACACAGTTCGTTTACGCAAAAAGCTAAGTATAAATATTGATAGAATAAAGAAGAATACTAATTTAACGAAACACTTAGAAGAAAAAAAAAACACATGAACAAAAGAAAATAACCCCTTTGCTTCTCATTAAAAAAAAAAATGTTACATAAGTTATTACAAGAAGATCCTACACTAAGTTAAGTGCAAAAAATATAAACCTATACTACTTCAGCATTTCGCCCCTTAGAAGAAATGGCGTGGACATCTGCATCCCCTTTTGGCCGAGGAGGCGAACCATTCAGATCCTGGGATACATCATCAATTCCAGTCTCCTCACCATCTTCATCAGCCTTATCAGGGTAAAACTTGTTCATCTAGCTCGAGTCTACTTCCAGCTGCCTCGCCCTCTACCTAGTGAAGATGTTCGACCTTAACTCAAACACGCCTTGGCCAAATCCTCTGTTTAAGAAACTTCCTGCTCCCGAAGCCTCTATAACTCCCCATCCATCTCCTTCACCTTGCTTTCAAGTTCCTTATTCTTATTGAGCAAGTCCCAACTCTCCTCTCTCAGCTTATCTATTTTAGCTTCCCGAGCAGTGATCTCTGCTTTATGCTGGGCCTCCTGTTCCTTCATGGAGACTTCAGCATCCTTCAAGGCATCCTCCATCTGGTTCTTCACCTCCATCTCGGTATATCTCGCCTTTAACTTAGATATCCGGGAAAAGTACATTTTGTTGGCATTTATAGCTTGGAATAAACATTGATTCAATAGGTCCCGCATTGCCACATCGTCCAGATGGTCATAGTAACGAGTATCGATAGGGAAAAGACAGTTCCGAGAAATTTCTCGACTAGGCCCTTCCTCTTGAAGGCTGCAGTTTGCCCCATATTTCTACATGAAGTAGGCTCGGATGTTCAAAGGCCTTAAAAGAACAAGAGGGGGAGTTGGGATAGGTGCTTCCCTTTATCTTTTTCTAGAGGGCTCAACCGTTGGGCTTAAAGGAGGCAGCTTAGATTGGGGGGCCCCTGTAGAAGTATCAACTCCGGTTGGTTGGGTATCTGGTACCACTGAAGGTACCTCTTTGCCCGAACCCTCCGTTGCAGCTTTCTTCTTCATTGCTTCAGCAACCTTGGCCATCTTAGAGCTCTTAGATTTCTTTGGAGCCATTTCTGCGCAAAGACAAGAAAGGAAAATTAAGATGTGTTAGTTTAAAGAACCAAGAGCAAAATGGATAAGAACAAAGCTTACCATGGATGGAAGGGTTGGGTCTCATGGGTCCACTAGACGAACATGTTGGATAACCCTCGGCTATCACCTGCCTTAAGTTCACACAAACTAGCCCCCTGGCTTTTATTAACTCTGCACAAGTTCGATTATAAGGGGTGGGTGAAGCTGGAAGATGGCGAAGCGAATCCTCAGACCAACAGTTTGGTATTTTGAACCCCCAGGGTGCTTAACGATGAAATATTTAGATTTCCAATTTTTCAGAAAGGAAATCTTAGACTTTTTAGCAAAAATATCATAATTGTTCTTCGCCTGGAGGAAGCAATGATCTTCATTTGGATGAACGGGAAAGTGGTACAGATCCTGAAATGTCCGGGCTATCATGTTATACTCATCCTGGCGAGCCAATGCTATTATAGCACACAATAACCTGAAGCCATTGGGGTGCAATTGGCTAATGGTAATATTGTACTCACAGAAAAATGATTCAAGGGTTCTGATAAAGGAAACTGAATCCCGATCGGAAGCTCTCCTCATACATTATAATGGAATCCTCGTCCAATGGCTCGATTACTCCCATGCTTTCAGAAGGTCTAATCAGATTGTACTCTAGTGAGAGGTTATATGTAAAACATACATCCAGTAGCTTGCCTTCGTTAATATTAGATGGCACGTCGGCGATCCAGACATACTCTTTTCTTCCTCTAGCTTTGCACCACCCCCGAATCCATGTCTTTGGTAAGTTCATCATCAGACTAATCGTGTAGCACTTGGACATCCTTATCACCAGAGGAACCCATGACCCCGACCAATAAAATGAAAAAAGGAAAGAGAAAAGTAAAATTAACTTACTTGCAAGAAGGTAGAGAGAGAAACAGTTTTAGAGAGAGATGCTCTGAAGGTCAGTCGTTGAGAAGTGAAGCAAATAAAGTGAAAGAGGGGCCTTATATAGACCAAGCGAGACACTGAAAGGTCACCCCATTTAATGAGGCAACTCTTTAAGTACCCTCCCCTCTCAGACCGATGCCTCATTCCCCACAAAATAAAACTATCACAATAGCCTTTACAACAAACGACACGATAAAAGCTTGCCAATAAATAATAATAGATAAGTATACACATAAATAATGAAATAAGCAGACAATAAAGGAGCATAAACACTACATTTGGACATAAAATGACCAAGCAAATGATGGGGGATTGCTGTTAACATATATTAATGAAATATATTAAAATAATAAAATTAGAATCCTAAATAAACTCAAATTAACAAATAATATAGGATTCATAATCCTTATCTTAATACAACCACCCAGAATTCAGTATATATACTCCAACTTTACCCCATTAAAGGGTTAATTTCACAATTTACTACACCTCAAATTTTGAGAGCTTAACACTTAGCAAGAATTTTGATAATAAATATTGAGCAAGAATCTTGGGCATTAATTACGTAATTAAATGACTCTTAATAACTCTTTGATCGAGCGTTACCTCTATTTAAACTAGTTTGAGTAACGCTCGGTCCATTCTATTAATTGCTCAGCACATTCTATTAACTGCTCGACATATTCTGCTCTGACTATTCTGTTGTTCGGCACATTCTGCTCGGACTATTCTGTTGCTTGACGCATTCTGCTCGGACTATTCTATTGCTCATCCCATTATGTTGATTACTCATCCTATTTTGTTGATCGCTCATACCAATCTAGTGCTCATTTCATTCTATTGATTGCTCAGCCCATTTTATCAATTGCTCCTAATAAAAGTCCCCCCAAAATATACCGAATGATTTTTTTTTCGGTTGAAATCTTTAACATGCTTATTCATCCCACTTTTTTGTTCATCCCATTTTTTGTTTTCCCCATTTCTTTTCAATTGACTCTTCTTAATCTATTTTGGTCGAACACTTGTAACTCTTCCACGTGTGCTCTAATTGTCGGTTGCTTTTTTGAAAGTTATGCATCTTTTCAGTTTCAATCGTTGATTCAGGCATCATCTTTAATTGATGTGACTTTTGGAGCTTGCGCGAATAGAAGTGGTTAATTCTATCAATAACATGTAGCCTGATTTTCAAGCATGATCAAATCAAGATGGACAAAACTTGGATCCAAATTAGATTGGGCAAGACAATTACCTCAACAACCATTTTTTATGTTCCCCAGGTTGAAGGGGATTTCATCTATATTTCATCTAATGAAAAATTTTTTTTTTTTTCTCAAGGCCTTTGATTTTGAGTTCTCTAACTCATTTCTATCCTGAGCATTTTTAGGCTCGCAATGTGTTGTTATGTACATTGTTTGTAAGGTAATTTTGTCACTAAATAGAAAGCAAAATATTTTATGATTTCTGGAATCCGTTTGGAATAAATAAATCATGGTTGTAGAATTCATTTTTAAATGAATTCCAAATAGAATTCAATATTATTTTGCTTCTGTCTGCTCTCTTTTTGATTTCTCTTTTTGTCTTTAGCCTTTAATTGCATCTTCTTGGTAAGTAATTTACTATGTACTCTCTTGATTATCTACTTTGAATTTCGTTTATCAAGGTTGTAATTTGTGTTTGATTATTTGTAAATTCTCATTATTTTGGTAGGTAATTTGGAAAGTTTGGAGTGTAGGATTTCATTTCTAAAGAAATTACATGTTGTTGATAGCAGAGAAAGCAAAATCCAGTTTTTAGATGAATTATCTACTTTGAATATGAGATGTAGGCAAAATTTAATATTTAGTGCTTCATTATCTAGATTACCTTCCTTTTTTTTTTTTTTTTTTTTTTTTGACTTGGTTAAGAAGAAGAGCTTTGTATTGTGGAGGAAAGAGGATTTTGGGAGCCCTGAGAGGTTGCCATGGTCTTGAAGGAAATACACTCTTCAATTATTTGACTGTAGTGTGCGAAAGGGACTATAGGAAAGCTTGAGGTTTTTGTGCATTTGGCAATTTTCCAGGTTTAATTTTGTCTTCTTTTGATGTTAAATTAAAATTGAATAATGAAATTGATTGATTTTGTGCTTTTAAATAGACAATTAAAAATTTTAATTTATATATCTATTAAGATTTAATATTTCATCATTATAAGGTTCCATTATAATTTAAAAATTTTTAAGTAATAGATAGATAAGAAAAATGAGTATATATAAATTTTGTCAATTAATAAAATTAAAAACTTTAAATATATTTTTATCGATTTATAAATTAATTTAAAAAAATAGAAAAAGCAAAGCCTTTCCTCCTTAAGTTATTTTAATATCACCACGTTCCACTCATTTTATTTTATTTGAGTTTATTTGTAACTAATATTAATTGATGTCATAGGAGATTTCTTGGCTTGGTCAATTCAAGAAATAAAATATATTGTTGAGAAAGAGAATATATTGTAAATAGAATTGAATTCGAACAAGCAAATATTAACCTGAGTTTCGCGTTTCGGGTGAGCGCAGGCGCAGCACGCGATCACTTCTTCTTTCTTCCTTTCTGCAACACATGTGTCTTCTTTTCTTGTTTTATAGTGGCAATCACAAACAATTTAAAAACTAAAACGCAATTCAAATTCTGCCTAACTCATTTTCATTCTCCAGGTAATCAGTGAGTAATTTCAATGTCAAGAAACTATCTTTAACTGCAACCTTCTCTTTCCATTTCCATCTGGAATTTCTAACTCTCAATTTTTATCAAGAATGCATTAGTGAGTAAACCTTATGGTCTTTCTGTTGCAGATATATTGCAGAAAGCGGAGGAAATGGAAAGGGCCAACGATCAGCACATTACCAAAGTTCTCTTTTGTGGCCCCCATTTTCCTGCTTCCCACATTTACACTAAAGAATACCTGCAAAGCTATCCTTTTATCCAGGTGTTATTTTATTTCATATATTTTTTGAGTTTAGCACCAAATGAAATTAAATAGGAACCAATTTGAGTAAACTTTTATGTATTGAGATGCTATTATTGCAAGTCTTGTAGGTTGATGTTGCTCAGATCAGTGATGTGCCTGATGTTATTGGAAATTACCATATTTGTGTTAGCAAAACTGTGAGGCTAGATTCTACTGTTATATCTCGTGCTTCCCAGATGAAGCTCATAATGCAGTTTGGTGTTGGCCTAGATGGTAATTGTTAATTTTTCATTTTGTATGATAATTTTGAGATTTGGTATTTAATCTTACCAATGAAAAATTGATTGGCTTTGGTAAATTTCTGCTTAAAGGGATTGATATTGATGCTGCTACAAGGCTTGGAATAAAAGTTGCTAGAATTCCTGGTGTCAATACTGGAAATGCAGCATCTTGTGCTGAAATGGCTATATATCTAATGTTGGGCCTACTTCGAAAGCAGGTTGGTTTGTTTAATCTAGGAAAGCGTAAAAAATATTTAAGTTCAGTTTGTTGTCATGTGATCGTCTGACAAAATAAATTAAGGGATATTTTGTGGTCTAACAAAGATTTTACTTCTTTTGCAATTTTTAATGATGGATGTTAAACCTCGATGACACGAAATGGAAAAAGAAGCAAGTGCAAAATGTTTTATTGTACCACTCCATTTTTTATATGCATCAGACTCTCAGCAGTGAAATTGTAATTGTCGACATTTCCCTTTTTATGATATTAAGTTTCTAGAATGATGAGCTTCTACTGATTCTTAACATGTTGAAGTGTCCCTTATATTCTATTCCAGAAGTTAACATGTTTGCCAGGGAACTCTGACTTTATCTCCTATCGATATTCATCCATTTTTATGATGAACTGATAATTTATCACACTGAAATTCTATTGGAAGTTGATGGTTAACCTGAATGTAGTTTTGATTGTTGTTTCTAATTTGTTGCTTCAACCATGTTATTTTCATCCATATTTTTGCAAAGTTTTGAACAAGGCTCGGGCCTGAATGAAAGCCTGAACATTTTGGATTATTCTGTTTCTAATTTTCTCATCTGGTCATTTTTCAGGGTGATTTCATTCCTGCTAGGCAATAGTATGTTCTTGATGTAGATTTGGTCAAGATTGTTCGTTGATCTTTGTTTTTCCGTCTTACTTTGTTTGGGTTTGCATGCGTCTTCTTTCCATCTATGCATCACATAAATATTCTTTCACATCTCTGCACCTCAGTATGCTCAATTTGATTGTTTCCTTGACTTCCAGCAGCAATTTATTATGCACTCATGCTAATGTGTTATGGTGCAGAATGAAATGCAAGTTTCTATAAAGCAGAAGAAGCTTGGAGAACCAATTGGCCAAACTTTGTTGGGCAAGACAGTAAGTGCAGATGTTCCTTATTTGTTGATGGAACCTCTTTCTGATTTCTCTCAAACCTTTATCTAAGATGCAACTCAGTTACTATCAATTTCACTAACAATCGTAATAATTTCCTGATGTATTGGTGTCGCTTATCTCGTGAGTCTCTCTCTCCCCTTCCTTCCCTCTCTCTTTTCCTTTTTTTTTTTCCCAGGATAGGTTGGTGGCTGGACAAGTGTTTGCAGGTGTTATCATATGTAGAAGGGGGTTAGAAGTTAGAACATCCCTATTTTAGTTACTTAGTCCTACACTAATATGATATTCTTATCAAAGTGTCATGATTGTTGGACATATTTTAATCAGAAAAATGGACATATTTTAATCAGAACTTTTTCTTTACCATTTCATATCCTATTCATTATTTGAGATGTTATAACCACTTTTCTTGTGCAGGTATTCATATTAGGATTTGGAAACATAGGGATTGAGTTGGCAAAGCGCTTGCGACCATTTGGCGTAAAAATTATTGCCACAAAAAGGAGTTGGACATCAAATTTACAAGTTCCTAATCAACCAAATGGTACTTAATCATTTGCTATAACATAGCAAATTTGTTTCTAGAGACATTTCATTACCTCTTTTATACGTTCAGGGGTCCCCATTGAGAGTGGTGTCAATGATGATTTAGTAGATGAGAGGGGCAGTCAGGGAGATATTTATGAGTTTGCTGGCAAAGCTGATATAGTTGTTTGCTGCTTGCTTATGAATAAAGATACAGTATGACTCTGCTCCTTCTGTTACTTTTAATAATATTATTTGTAAGATATTCTGTGTGTGCATATGTCTGAGTTGCATCAATGGCTGGTCAGTAGACATGGAGTTCACTCATTTGTACTTGTTGCTGCTATGAATTCTTAATAAAACATAGTTATAGTGAGTGCATGGCAACAAATATTTAATTGGTCTACTTGTCCATCTAAAAACTTCATCCAACAAATTCTTAATAAAACATAGTTACATCTCATTATAATTGAAAATGATTCTACTTTTATCTGTCTATTATCTATCTGTCTGCGAGTAATTACATGAAATATTAGACACAGGGCATATTAACTTTTAGGCAGTCAAAGTTCTATGTAAAACGAAACACAGAAGGTGCAAAATGTTTGCCCTTAATGTTGTCTTTTTTTATTCTATATGCCTCAGTTTCTTCTGCTAGAATAGGGAGAATAAAGAAGAGGGAATTATGATAAAATAAACCTCTCTGTGGGCCAAGACACCCTTCAGAAGCAGAACACCTTGGTCAAGTGAGAAAAAAATTTCATCCAATGAAAATTATTGAAAAAGGCATTGATCTTTGAAATTAATGATAATTCTTTGGAGCCAATTACATGAAATGTGGCAGCAAAACATCACCCACCAAACCCTCCCCCCCCCCCCCCCCCCCTCCAAAAAAAAAAAAAAAAAAAAAAAAAAACCCAAAAAACGAAAAAACTAAAAAAAAGAACAAAAATTCTTAGCTTCTTTTTATTATTATTTCTATATTTGTAGGCTCAGCGATTCACCTTCTAACCAAAATTTTGATTTTTGACTTTCAGGCAGGAATTGTAAACAAATTGTTCATTTCTTCAATGAGAAAGGTTTGTTTCCCATGAGATACACATGCAAGAATATATATTTTTTGTTCGTAGTGCTGAACCGTCTTTTTAGGACCTGGATACTTTTTGCAAACATGCATAACTGTAATGGAAAAATTAAGTGGGATTACCTTTAGCAAATGGTTCATTTGTAGGTTACTTAGGAAATGGTATTTTTAATACATGCTGATCTGTATTGAAATTAAATGTGAGTCTATTTAGTATTGAAGTAAATGTGAGTCTATTTACTCTTTTTTTACAAATAGTACCGGAATAAACTATGTCAACTTACTAGTTGATATGCTAGGAGAGGCATTGTTCATGCAGCATTTTACGGTCTCGGTTTGCTTAGGAAATCATGCAGTCACTTGTGTACGGTGTTTACATGCTCACATGTGCACACTTGCTTGCAAAGTTCGACTGGATGTTGGAAGACTTGCTTTCTTCCTCGAGGCTTTCGAAACATTAGCTTATTGGTTGCACTTGCAAGTTACAACAATGATGGGGACTTTGTTTTTCACTGCTAGCACTGGACCTGAACTAATGTTTTACTAAGAATCTCCTATGTTGGTTTTAAGCTTCGGGATAAACTTTGGATTGCTTGGTTTTTTTCATGGCTGCATTGTCTGCTAGACTTATTTGATATCATGGTGGCGGCAGGTCTCATAGTCATGCCTTCTGCACCATAGGCTGCTTTCGGAAAACTGTCTGCAATAGTCAAGGCTTAGCAAACCATGAACCATGGTTTCTTTTAAGAAACCAGAATAGAGTATGAAAAGCAATTCCTAGCTTGATCCAGTATGGCCTACATAACACCAGGAAAAGATTTCTGGTTTTGCTGCTATGTTGTTTCTTTTCTTTGGAATTCTTAAGTTCAACTGCAGGATAGAGACTAAATCCAATGACATACTTATCCTTTAACCCTTCTTTGTGTGATATTAACACAACTCTCTTGACTAAAGTTAGGTGAAAATCAAATGTAAATACTAGATATGCCACCATTATGCTCATCATGTGTTAAAGGTATGGTTGATTCAATGCACTATTGGCAACATTGAGATATGGACACCCTATAATCCATGCCTGAATGAGTCACTGAAATATCCTTCCTAAGCTCCTATAAGAATAAGAAGCATCTCCTGCTTTTCAAATATATTCTTCATTCATTATCTCCAAGATCAAATCTTTGAACTCTCTAGGCTTTGTTCTCGGGAAGAGTCGATGGATTGCTCTCACTTTGTGGGATTTCTTAAAAGTAGATCTGATCGCACTTGCACAAATAGATCCATTTGATTGATCACAAGTAGTGCAAATCACTTTTTTTAGGCCTAAAAACTCCTATGAAGTGCAAATCGCAATGAGTTTTCCAGTAAATTGATGAAACTACTATACCTTAAATTAAATTCGTTCAGTGTGGGTTTGGAAACATCAAGGAGCCCTTTGGGGCAGAGGAGTGGGTTGGGGTTATCCATTTAACTTTTATGATGAATTAATTTAGAAATTTTATTGCAATGAATTCTGTAACTCGCTTTAAATTCTTGCTGTGTTTTAGCATGTTGTTCGAGTGGTTATGTTTATGGATGATTGATGTGTCTGTCTTCTTTCAGGGTGCTCTCTTGGTAAATATTGCTCGAGGAGGTCTCCTAGACTATGAGGCTGTTGCACAGAACCTTAAGTCCGGTCACTTGGGAGGCTTAGGCATTGATGTTGCTTGGACTGAGCCGTTTGATCCTGACGATCCAATTCTAAAGTATGACAATGTTCTAATCACTCCTCATGTTGCTGGTGTAACAGAAAATTCTTACAGATCCATGGCGAAGGTATGATGAAAAGATTTCCTTAGTTTTAAGTTAATATTAAATAAGAGTTTGCTACTTGGTTTTTAACATTGAATCCTGAAGATTTAGGAAAATTTCAACCTTTTAAACTAATTCTAAATCTTCTAATTTTGATTTACATCTTTGGCCATCTTTTTTTTTTTTTTTTTTTTCCATTTACTAGAGCTGTATTCTGCCAAAAATGAAAATAGACCTACAATTTTCTAGTCTAAAAATCCCTGACTCTTAGGGCTAAAGCAATTCTTAGCTGTTGTTGAACCCTAAGTGATGCAAAAAACATATTGCCAATGAAGAAAAGCTTTATTTATCTCTATTATCTATTTCTGCTAAATGCTAATTTCATAATTACAGGTTGTTGGAGATGTTGCACTTCAACTTCATGCAGGCACTCCTTGGACAGGCATAGAGATTGTTAACTGATTCATTATGTAATTCTTATGATTTTCATAGAGTTTTGACCTTCATTCAATGTTTAAAGGCACTTACAAGATTTCCTCAAAAAAAAAAAAAAAAAAAAAAAAAAAAAGGAGAAAGGTACATCGCGATGTGTGCTTCATAGTTAGGTCTAAATTTTTATTGCTGTTTAGTCTACTTTTTTTCTCTCCTTATTTTAGCCAGGCATAGCCTTTTGTTTAAGTTGCTTTACTTCATGCAAAGTTCCTCTACTGCACGCAATCAAATTAGTTCTTGGTATGACATTGATCATTTTTTTATTTAACACTAAAAGGCTTTACTAATTAGATATGATGGAAAGTGCTGTGTTTATATTTGACTCTGAAAGATTATAATAATTAGACATGATCCAAAGTACTTACAGACAGGGCATATAAGCTTCTCCACCAAATGAAGATCATCTTCCCTGTTTGTAGCTCTGCCTAAATTTTCTTCGGTTGACAATACAGACTTTGTAAGTTGACAATAAAGCACCTGAAGTTCGGAAATATAGAACTCCAAATCTTTCTAAGACATACTCTATTGAACTGAAATCTCATAAAATCTATTATACACAAAGGTAACCTGCACAAATATTCAAAGTGAGAATCTAAACCAATTAGTTGGTTTCAGTGAAGTCTGCATCAATAACATCCCCATCATCACTTTTTCTAGTTGATTTCGACTGACCAGCCTCTGTCCCCTGCTGATTGTAAAGAAACTGCCCTAATTGCATGACTTCTTGGTTCAGAACAGCCATTGCATCTTTAATAGTTTGAGTTGACCCTCCTGAGATTGCATCCTTGAGGTGCTTCAGCTTAGCCTCCACTTTCTCCTTAACCGAGAGTGGTACTTTCTGGCCCAGCTCCTTCAACTGCCTTTCAGTCTGGTAAACAACAGTCTCTGCCTGGTTTTTAGTGTCGATAGCATCCCTTTTCGCTTTGTCCTCCTTTGCAAATTTTTCTGCTTCCCTCACCATCCTTTCCACCTGCAAGCATTTATTTAGCCATAGCAGAAGAAACTATCATTAGAATTTCATCAAGAAGTTGAAATATCAGCTCATTTTTTTTTTGGTATGTCTCAATATACTAATTAACAGATTGCGATTCAATGTTAGGGTAAGCTGCAACACAATACATTGTAACCCTACTGCACAACGAAGTTTCTGAAAATTTTTGTTGGATCAGTATATTCTCAGTATATTCTCCAAGCACATACCTCATCGCTAGGCAGAGTGCTAGCGCCAGAAATAGTGATATCCTGTTTTTTTCCAGTTCCCTTATCAACAGCAGTAACAGAGAGGATACCGTTGGCATCAATGTCAAACTTAACTTCAATTTGAGGAACTCCTTGCGGAGCAGGAGGGATACCCTCCAATCGGAAGCTTCCAAGAAGTTTGTTGTCGCTCACGAATTCTCTTTCCCCCTGGTAAACATTAATCTCAACACTTGTCTGCCCATCTGCAGCAGTAGTGAACACCTCTATTTTGGAGGTAGGTATGGTTGTATTTCGTGGAATGATCTTCGTCATTACGCCACCCCTAGTTTCTAGCCCTAATGAGAGTGGTGTCACGTCTAGAAGCACAATTTCACTCACTTCTCCAGCCAGAACAGCAGCCTGCAATTCAAATCATGAATATGAAACCATCGTGAATATGATGTTATAGACCAGTAAGAGTTCTGAAGTTGTCTCCAGGATTTTTTACGAGTCACGCCCCCGATTAGAGCCTAGCTAACAGAAAATAAATGATACTATAAGGATTACCTAAAGAAAAACATGGAAGAATAACAACTAGGAAAAACAACCTGAACTGCGGCTCCGAGTGCAACGACTTCATCAGGATTGACTGTTACATTAGGTTCTTTTCCAATCATTTTCCTCACCAGATTCTGAACAGCCGGGATTCGTGTTGAACCGCCTACGAGGATGACTTCATCTATATCTTTCACAGAAAGGTTTGCATCTTTCAAGGCATTTTTAACTGGAGCTTGTAGTCTTCACAACAATACAATGGAGACATTACTTACTAAGCTTAAAACCAAAAACAAATACTAGTTTTTCTTTTCTTTGTCCAAGATCACTACTTCCCTGTCTACCTTCGAAAGGGGGAGAAAAAAAAAAACCTACCTATCCAACAAATCTCCAGACAACTCTTCAAACTTAGCTCTCGTAAGAGCCACATCAATGTGTTTAGGGCCATCTGCAGTAGCAGTAATGAAAGGCAAACTGGAAATTTAACCGCAAAAATTTATCAGTCGCATAATGAGAGGAAGATACACAGTCAACACTCAAGAGCAGATGTACAATTAAGATATACACCTAATATTGGTCTGGCTCAAAGATGACAACTCTATTTTCGCTTTCTCAGCAGCCTCCATTAGACGCTGAAGAGCTTGTTTGTCTTTCAGAAGATCAATTGCTTCATCTCGCTTAAAGATTTCAGCTAGCCACTCAACAATTCTCTGTTAAAGGTTATGAATATCAAACTCATTACTCATTGTCAATCTATCTGTAACAAAAAAGATATGGAAAATGCAAAATTCGTACTTACCCTGTCAAAATCATCGCCACCTAAGTGTGTATCACCTGATGTAGAAAGAACTTCAAATACTCCATCTCCAACCTCAAGAACTGTAGAGGAAAATTTTATAATTGATAATTTATAATTATAAATGTGTCTAATATTCAAGTGTTATGCCACTACAATTATCATAGCAACCATGATGTCTAGCATTATTACAGTGGTAACTTGGTGCATGATCTAACATTGAATTAGAAAGTAAATATGGGCAAGAACAGAGCAATTTGGGTACCTGAAACATCAAAAGTGCCGCCGCCAAGGTCAAATACTAAAATGGTTTCATTGTTCTTTTTCTCAAACCCATAAGCTAATGCAGCTGCAGTAGGTTCATTGATTATCCTTAGAGCTTCTATACCAGCAATATAAGCTGCATCTTTGGTCGCTGTTCGCTGGGAATCATTGAAATATGCTGGAACTGTAATCACAGCTTTACGAACTTTATCATTCAGGAATTTTGATGCATCATCACTAAGCTTTCTTAGGACCTGATTCAACATATATATATATATAGTGAACTTATTTAAGTTGAGTTTCTAAAGAATAAGAACAGTCTTACATAAAATTCCCATTTCAGAATTACCAAGGCAGAAATCTCCTCAGGAGAAAAATCCTTTCCAAGAGCTGGGCAATTTAGCTTAACATTTCCATTATCATCTTTAACCACCTTATAGGACACTTGCTTAGCCTCTTCTTCAACTTCTTCATACTTTCTTCCAATAAACCTCTTAACAGAAAAATAAGTATTCTCTGGATTTAGTATGGCCTGTCTCTTTGCTACTTGCCCAATCAGCCTATCTCCATTTTTTGTAAACGCCACCACAGATGGCGTCGTTCTTTGCCCCTCCGCGTTTGTTACTATTATAGGCTTTCCTCCCTCGTTTGCCGCTACCGCGGAATTTGTTGTCCCTAAGTCGATCCCCACAACTTTCTCACACTTAATTCTTAACGTTCTTGGTCTGTTATAATGAACCTGGCGGTAACTTTTGTTTGGATTCTTGGAAAAATAGGGAATTCCGAGAAACCGGCTTTCCAAGAAACAAGCCATGGTCTTTTTCTACGTATAACTTTGATCCTGGTTTTTTCTGTTTTTAAAAAATTTGACGTGTTAGAGCTTGTTTATTCTTGTTTCTTAAATGGGGTTTCTTGAATGATGGTTGGTTCGTGAAAAGAGAGGGATAGGGCGAAAGTACACGCTCCCAACTTCTCGCAAATTCGAGAAGGTGGTGGTGGAGATTATGCGATCTTTAATGCACTATTGTGCTTATTTCCAGATGGGCGTGTATTATTGCTGAAATCAATCTAAAATAAAATTTATACGTTAAGTCGTTCAATTTCTATATCTAAGGTTTTAAACTCAAGAATTTTGCTTAAAAGAAATGGAGTTTCAACCGTTTCATCCCGACCAATATTAGTTATCAACAAGTACTCTTTAGGAGCAATACACGTGATAATAATTCTATTTTTAATTTCAAATATATTTTAGGAAATAATTATTTATTAACTTTAAAAAAATCTACTTTATAAATTCAATTAATCTAAACTTATTCACAAACTTATATTTATACTTTGATGTATTTTCATAAAACATATCAATTAAATATCCAATTTTTTTCACTTACTCATTTTTCTACCTTATAATTAATTAAACTCTTTTAATTTATTTCTATACATAATTTTTCCTGCAAAATCCTAAAAGCCTTCAATTTGACCTAAATTAATTTGAAAACATTCAATTTCGCCCTTTTAAGTGAAACAAATCAAATAACTTAAATTTTACATTGTATAGAACTTCAATCTAAACTTGCAATCCATTTTTTATTCCCAAAATAACTGAATTATACTTTGTGGCATTCATAGAATTTGTAGCCTCATATATTAGCTTTCAGTTGCATTTTAAATCACCTCAATCCAATATCCACAAGGGGAGCTATGAACAAATTACTAAAGAGAGAAAATATTAGTATATCGGAAATAATTTATCAAGGTTGCTGCTCTCGTATAATTTATATATTCTCTGGTTTATTGAGCCTCTTATATATAAAAAGATAAAATTATATGGATTAATGCAAAAATAATTTTAATTTTTTGGAACTGGTTTCAATTTTTTTATTAACAAATTGAAAAATAAATTTATTTTATTTTAGGTAACCTTTATTTTCACAACCTAACAATATTGAGGAGACTAAAATACCTTTCTAGTATACTTCAGGAACAGGAAGTTGATTACTGAAGAAATACGGATGTATTGATAAATTGACTCTTGTTTTACCTTACTAACGTTCGCCGTCAAGTTTCCAAATGGCGATGTCCGGCAGACTAGGAGGAGGAAGAAGACGGCTACCACCACTGTTACTGAGACACAATAATGATCTTCAAGGCATCACTAGTAACCGATTCTCAATAAGACTTCCCTCTTCTCGTAAAACTTTCCGTTTGATCATAATCAGTCTTGCCTTCATTGCTCTTTTTCCTCCCATTTTCTTCCATTTCAGACTCCGCCACTTCCAACAAGTAAATTTTTCAATCGATCTAAACATATTTTTGCAAATTATGTTATAAATTTCATAAATTTTATAAAGTTTGGTTGTTTGATTGTTCCTTTGTTTGTAGATGCAATTGAGAAGGTGCGGTTGGTTGAGTAATCCGCCTCTTGTTTGTGCACATGGCGGTGATTCGATTAATGCCTTTCCTAACACTGTTAGTATTTTCTTTTCTTCAGGTTTTAATTTTATTTTATTTTTAACCCTTTGATGTTATATTTGGCATTTCATTGTTACTCTTTGCAGATGACTGCGTATAATTTAGCACTTCGTTCGCGAGCAGACTGTATTGAGATTGATGTTTCCCGTTCTTTAGATGGAGCTCTGTTTGCTCTTCATGACAGGTATATTTCGGCTTTTTCTTGTTTTATGAAATTTTTTTATCACCAGTACAAATCATATATTTTCATTGTATATCTGCTGGGTTCTACATTGTTATAGTGCTTTTGTCATATTTATAATAGACCAGGGGCTTTGCAATTTTCATGCTTGAAAATGAGGTTTAACACCTAAATGGGCTAAGCACGTATGGATTAAGAGTTTGAATTTCTATAATTCTGTTATTATGTTAGGGAATAGGTGGGAAAACTCTGAATTAGGATAGAAACTTTGTATTGTCTGTTTGAGCGTAAGAGTGCTCTTTGCAAAATAGCTTAGGGGAATTTGTAGTTAACAGCACCAGATCGGCTTGATACTTGATTGCTAAAGCATAGATTTTATATTTTGACTGAATTTAATTCTATTTTCCTGGAAAATTTTCTATATATGTGGGCTGTAATTTCTAAGCATAGTAATTGTTCAACTATGAATGATCTCTTGGTTGAGGGACGGTGAGGGGGAAAAGAGAAAGGGGGTGGGGGTTAGGAATTACATCAGTTTAAGGAGAATAAGTTCTTGGATTTTAAATGCTGAGGCATTTTTTTGCACATTCATGAACTCATAATGCATAGAAGGGAATCACATAAGCATGTAGCCATTAGTCTATTAGACCACTGTAGTCAACTGGTGAGCTTAACCCCATTGGCCACCGCTGACCACTTACAAACACTGCTGTTTGTCCATTCTTGTGTGTTTTCTGCTTTATTCAGCTATCAATGAAGACTTTATGAAGTTCTTGTAGGTGAAAATGTTATTGTTTCTTCTTTGTCAAGATTTTTATTTTATTTTATTTTATTTTTTACTGTGTGCTCTAAACACTAGAAATTAATCTCAACTTGCTTTTTTCTTACAACCACAAGAAAAGAATGTTTTGCATACATGTTTTGGAAAATGTCAACTGAGAATTATTCATTTTTTGTTTTGCATATAATATTTCCAAGTTTCCTGCAAAAAGAATAAGCATAATAAAAGAATGCTTTGCACTTTTGAACTTCTTTGTTTTACTAACATTGTTTCAGAATGAACTTTTAATGAAATTTGTTTATTCCCTCCTCTCCAAATGGTTGGAAAACCATGTATAGTAACAATCTCTAAAGCTTTTTTTTATTATTATTTTTATTTTCTTACACTTTTGTATTGGACTTTACCTTCATTATCACCATCATAATTTGCTTTAATAATCTAATCATTCAACTAATATAATGCTGTACAGTATTGGCTATCAGCTCCTAAAATTATTACGTTTTTAATCTAGTTCTCAATGTTTAAGACAAGCAAAAGATAATTATACAGCAACTCATAGCTTTCTATTGTCTTCTCTTATTGCATGCCACAATGTAATATGCCTGTGCATCAAGGATCTCTTCATAGTTCACATGTAAAAAATTACCTGCACTCGATTTTTTGTCCATCTCCCTTATAACTACTAGTTTACTGATGCCAACATAAATGTTTAAAACATGATATATCTTGATCTGTCCCTAAAATATGCAAAATAACCATTCCATGTTACCATTCAAATCCTCACAATGACCATGGTCATGTGACTGATGTCGTTGTTAGATTAAAATGAACCTAGGTGGTTCTATGTAAAATTATTTTTACACTGCCTGGAGGCTTGATTTTCTCATGACACAGGTAGGGATTTGCAGCGGATTTCTGGTAATAATACTTCTAAAGTGGGGTACCTAAATATGAAAGAGGTGAGAATTGCTGACTTCGTTACATTGTTAAGTATCTGTAATCACTATTATAAATAAATAACCATTTACTCGAGGATTTAGTTACCACTTTTGGCTTGAAACCAGATATTTCTTCCTTCCTAGTTATTTAACTGTGCCATTATGTCTCTTCAATAACACTGAGTTTATACTAAAATTTTCTTTAGCAAAAATTTGTGCCTTCATTGGCATCAATATAACAAGTAAGATTGTAGTAGTCTTCGACACTTTGTGGGTAATGCTACTTTACAGTTCTGAATAATGGCAACATACCATAGCAATATAACAACTTTTAAAATTTCTAGGCATTTTCTAAGGTTGTAATATAGCTTTTTTGGCTTTAACAATATACGAGTGATGTTGATTGAGACTATCTGTTAGTTTGTGGTTGTAGATTAAAGAACTAAATGTGTCTCACCAGTCTATTGAGGAGTTTCATGCTCAAAAAATCCCAACTATTGAAGATGCTTTGAAGGTATTTTGAGGACTCTCTCTCTCTCTCTCTCTCTCAGGCTGTTTGGAAAGAGTGAAAACCAGGGGAGTGAAAGGGAGGAGATAGAGCTGTATTGAGATTTGTGATTCCACAATCTGGGAATGGTGTAGAAAAGTATGAGAATAGGCAATAAACAGAAGAATAATCTCCAATGCTCACAAAATTATAAATTAAAAAAAAAAAAAAAAAAAAAAAAAAAAAAAAAAAAACTCTCTCCAAATTTGAGGGGAAAGTTGGAGAAAATTGCTCATTTAATTGCGCTTTTAAGCACAATGACATTTATATCCTCTACTTTTGTTCTCTACTGGAGGGAGGGAAGGGTATAATAATGATTTCAAATTTTTTCCCTCTAGCTTTTAACTTCCTCATTTTTGCACCACCTTCCAAACAACATTAGAGGGAGAGAGATTCTTTTTTTCCCTGCATTCTTTGCCTCATTTTATTTCTCGGCCTTTTTTTCCCTTTCCCACTTTTTTCCCAAAGAAATTATTGATATTGTATTTCTGATAGATGTGCTTCAGCACTTTATTTTGACACGTTTGGTCTGTCAACTTCTAATATCACTTGAATCAAAATTTATACTCTGTGCACCAATTATCTCTATATATTCTTGCAAAACCTCATTACGAAGTTTTTACTGACTACTGGTTCACATATTCTTTAGTCAGTATCAGGTTCAGTTCGGCAGGTTATTCTAGATGCTAAGGTTGGGCCTCCATCATATGAAAAGGGCCTTGCAAAGGATATTCTTTCTGCTGTGAGTTTTTTTCTCCTTTATCTCTCACACTCTCTCTCTTTTGGATTCCCATTATCTTTTCTCTTTTCATGCATTTTACTCATGCACTATTGTCTTCCTGGTGTTTGCAAACAAAGTGTTTCCTGACTTGACACCCTTGTTTACTTTTTGTATTTCTTGAATGCTCTATCTATGCACTCTGGCAACTATTAAGCAGAGTCCTTTCACGTATTTAGATATCAATGAGTTAAAACATTTGGCTCCAACTGAACGCTTGTGAAAGTTGAAACCAATTTCTCCTGCAATGAGAAGTAGAACAGCTAACTCCTAACAATTTCTCTGAGTGATACAGCTGTTGTTGAGTAGTATGGATGTATTACCAGTGAAACCAAAGTTCCTACAGATGATTTTCAGTGGAACTCTAAATTATTTAAGCATTCTAACTTGATGCACGTAACATTGTTTTTTTTGTCATTGAGTTTTTCAGGTTGCGAAAGCAGAGTGTAAGAATTGCTTGGTTTGGGCTAAAAGTGACAGTTTAGCCAGGGATGTAATCAAACTATCATCTGATGTAACGGTAATTCAGTTTGACTATTTTCATGTCTAAATGGTAATTTTCTTCATGACTTTTCTGATGGGGTAGGGTGTGATTTTTCTTTGCAATAAGTGTATTATTTTTTAATTATGAATGTGAGGGAGTCAAACTTGGGAGTTTTTAATTATCTTGTCTACTGGATAATGTGATTAGGGGTTGGAGGCTTCCTCTGTTGTGTTGTGGTTTTCATGTTTCATTTCATGAAGATAAATGTCTCATGGTATACCTATGAATGTTTACAAGCTGCAGGATAAAGCTCTAATATAACCCTCTGCTGAACTTATGCAAATTTAGGACTTTTTTTGGCTAATATAGTAGTCCACTGGTAGTTTATAGCAGCTATACATTTGAACTTAAAACGCATCACCTGAGTGGATCCTTCACTAAAACAGTGTGTTTGACTATTAATGCTCTATTATTTAAATTCTGACAAGGAACATCGAAACCAGATGTAACAGAACATTTTTCAAAAATTTGGTGACGTCGAGTCTTCATGCAGGTGGGCTATATTGTCATGGTGGATCCCAGTACAGGAATTAGAACAAATTTATTGAGGATGAAGGGAGCTGGGGTGGTCGGTGTTTATCATCCGTTGATCGATGAAAAGATTGTGAGAATTCTGCATGGGTATGGATGGCATAATAAAATCCATGTCAAAATTTTACAGACCAGTTGGTGTGTGTAACCATAACCGTAAACCTGTATTTAGTCCTGACAATTGGTTATCATAACAGGCGAAACAAAAAGGTATATGCTTGGACTGTTGATGATGCGGATTCAATGCGAAGAATGTTGTTCGAGCGTGTAGATGCTGTCATAACAAGTAACCCCAGTCTACTACAACAGCTTATGCATGATATCAGAACTCAATGTCGTGAAGAAGGTTTTTCTTGGCAAAGGTGATACCCATTTTTTTATTTTCCAAGTTTATGGTTATTACAGGATTACTTTATGTGGCCTTCAAGGTTCCATTTGATATTTGGATTCAAGTTCCCTCACGAATTGAGTCTTCCATTTTGTAAACCACTGTTTAATTTAATGTGTATAGTTGGGCAAAAGTTAGTTTTTGGGTCAATCAGAATTTATTTATTTATTTATTAAAATATGGTTCTTCTGGGTAGAAGTCATATGCAAAGAGTGTGAGTATACCCGTAAAAATAAATAAATAAATAAATAACATTACCGAAGCTTCTATTAGGCAGATACTAAACATGTGGTGAAATAGTTTCATTTCAAATTTTCTCTATAATTTCTTCCTCTCTTTATTATAGAATTTAAAGTAAAAGATTTGAAATTAAGTAAATAATAAATTTATTTGTTATGATCAAATATGTAATATAAATAAGACATCTTAGCCTTCATAGAAAAGATGAAAATAATTTTATAATTGCGGTGTGAACTTTGGTTTGGTATGATTTTATTTTTTGCCTATTAAGTATTTGAATTGAGATTTTTTTAATTAAATACATTTGGTTGCATATTTAAAAAAGATAATTTTATTATAAATGACATCAAGCATAAGCATTAATTCAATTCATCTGTTTTTTTATTTTTTATTTCTATTTTATTTTAACTTTTACAGTTTTATATCTATTTTTTGAAAAAAAAATGTTTTTTATAATTTTCTTTTGATCAGTTTTGAAAATCGAATTGGATTGGCTAGTTGGATGGATTAACTCATGAATTGGTTATTAATCTGGTCTGATTTAATAAAAAAACCGAATGGGACAAAAACCGGATTCAACCAATAAAAATTCAATGATATTTCCAATGGTATTTTTGTTAACATATAAACTTAATACGAGCGTTTTAGGAACTCAATATGTTATATGATAAATTAGATATAAATTGAAAATTAAGAAAATTCTAGTTGGTACATTTTAATTTTATGATCAAATTATGCTTCAATCACCATAATTAATTATTTTTATATATCATGTGTTCACATTACCAACAAAAATTATTATTACATCTCTGTATATTAAAATACAACTATTTAAATCATTGTTTTTTTAGAAATGTCTTTTGAAATCTCTGTAATTTCAGTCCATCTCATTTCGTCCCATTTGGCAATTAAGTCAATAGAGACAAAAACACCCTTGTCCTCTTCTCACAGTTTGATTTTCTACCAAACCATTCCTTCTTGATTATTGTCATCGCTAAACATCATCATAAAATTTCTTCACAATTTTAAACCAAAATCAACGAAATATTCAATCAACAAATCAAAATAATAAAAAAAGTAAAATAATATTAAAATAAAATATAATCTAATTTAGAAATAAAAGAAATCTTACGATTTCATGGTAGTAATCATGAAAATCTATAAAATATAAAATTAGCAAACAAAAAGATTTTGTTTTTTAATTTTGTAGATTAAAAAAGTCGTTAACAAAAAATATGAGAAAATAGAAGAAAGGAGAAGGGCATCCACAAATCTGCAAAACTAGTGGAGGGGTATTTGTAAAGAAACTCAAAAATATTTACTAAAAAAAGAAAGAAAAGAAAGACAAAACCCATCTTTGAAATTTGATCTTAAAAATAAGAAAAAATGCAAAAGATACAAAAAATACAATAGCAGTAGAGATCGCAAAATCAACTTGATCCGATGGGTATGCACCCAACTCGAACCCAATCAAACTCAAATTTTAAGATTTTGATTGATTTGAGTAAGGTATAGTAAAATTCGAAAGTTTTATTTTGAATAAGGGTAGGGTGTGGATATTACTATTATAAACCCAAATTCAATCCCGTATCTCAAATTCAAACTCGATCGAACCCTATCCATTGTTATCCCAAAATAGAAATAAGAGCAATGCAGAGTATGGAAAATATCTCATTTCTCCGGCTCTAAACCTTCTTTCCAAAATGCTCTAAATGAATGACTCAAAATTATCCGATCGTTGCGTATAGGTTTACAACGCTTCTTTGAAAAAGAATTGGGATAGAGAGATGAATTAGTATACTCATATTATATTATTTAGTAATATAATAATATATATCATGTGTTCAGACTCAAAATTAGTTTCTTTCATTTGTTCAGCAACACTTCATTCTGTTTCAAAACTCTCAATTCTTTTTTTTTTTTTCTTTCATTCATTCAATCCATACAAAATGAAAATTTGATTAGCTTTTTTATTTTTATAATTGCTTTGCTCTAACATCTCAATTTTCTATCAAAATGAGATAATTTTTCAATTTAATAACATTTTAGTTTTTTAGCTCATTACTAAAATATTATATAAAAAGTATAAAACAATATTACCATTTCTATATAGTTATAGAATGGATTTGTTTTCCATATATTATAATAAATGTTTTTTTCATGACAAACTCATGCATATGATGAAAGAAGTTGATGCTGCATGTTAATGGCAAGGTGCAGTTAAGAAATGGAAAATGAAAAAATAAATATATTTTTGGCATTTGACTAATTTTTTTATAAATCTTGTTCTTAGCTAATTATTTAATTTCAATATTTAACCTAATCCATAATGTATTTTTTGGAAAATGAATTAAATAATTAATATTTTAATTTTATTAATTCTATGAAATTTACTGTAATTAACGAGATTGTTAAAAGATGTTAAATAGTGAAAGGAATAATTAATAGCAACGTTTCTAAAATAGCAATGGTTTATATCTAAAGGAAATACCGAATAAGAAAAGCACAATTTAGATAAATGTTTTTTTTTTTTTTTTTTTTTTTTTTTTTTACTACTTTGGTTTCCAAGCAAGCAAGCACTCGCATATCAAATAAATTCCCTTGTCAGTTATCAAATAAATCATACTTTCTTCTACGAATTTATGAATCCTATGTGGCATTGTGAATTCATGTATCATCACCAAAAATCTTATGTGTCAAGAATAAGAAAGGGATATTCATTTAAGAAATGACACGTGTCTAACTTTTTGAAAAAGAAAATGATTGCTTTATATATATATATATATATATATATATATATATATATATATATATATATTGATGCGCTAAAATATTTATATGGAAATAAAAGATAAAGATAATTAGGCTACAAGAAGTAAAGCCGAAGATAAATCTTTACAATTTAAGTAATTTAACGTAGATAATATATAATAAAATGCTAATATTTTCAAAAAAAAAATGCTAATTTTAAAAAATATTTATGTAAAGAAAAAAAAAAGAAAAGCTCAAATATTTATAAAAAAATAAAATATAAAATGCTGAAAAAGAAACGCATCAAGTCAACATTTTTAAAATATTTTTTATTTCGGCATTATATATAAAAGAAAAGTGTTCCTTCTCTAGTCATCAAAATTTAATATTATTGTGCATCATTTTAAAAATATTATTGATGTTTTATACACAAGTAATATGAGTGGATTGATAAGGGACCATTATGGGAGATGGGTGGTTGGTTACACGACTCGGTTGGGGATCTGTTCATCCATGGAGGCAGAATTACAGGCCCTATGCTTAGGTTTAAATCTTGCTTGAGAGCTGGGTATCGAAAGCTGGAGGTGGAAATGGATTCTTTAGTTTCTAAGTGTTTAGTTATATGACGATTTAATATTTCATGTAATAAGTATTTTATTATTAATAAAAATGCATTTATTTATCTTTTATATTCTACTGATTGAATCTTGGTAAAAGATAAAGTAAACAATACTATTTTATAAAATAAATTATAATATGGTTATAATTATGAGTTTTATTTTGTATTAAAGCAATATTTCTAAATACTTCTGGTTAATGTTTGTCTCGTTATTGGATAATGATTAGAGTTGTTGAGACTGATACATATTATATTTTTTCCTTAAAGAAGAGATATATGTGATATCTAGAACTAATATGTAGGTGCTTGTTATTTAAATAAGTCCACTGAATTGACCTGCATGAGAATTTCATACGGAGAATTACCTGTGTCTATGGAATAGTCAAGTGATGGTTGTGTAAGTGATCCTTTGACTTGAAATTATTAAGTTATGTTGTATTGGGATGACTCTGTTTTGATTTTTCGTTCGTATTATTCTTTTATAAATAATAAGTAATGATTTATTGGACATAGTAGAAATTGTATGGAGATACTTGTGTAATTAAGAGAGGTTTCATCACCCTAAGTAAATAAGAAAAAAATATTCTAATTGATTTTTATTAGTTTTGATTAAGAAATCTTTGCGCAAAATAGAATGAAATTAGCAAATTAAATTTGGAAGTTCAATCAAATGATCAATAACTAATATTAAGAAAACTAACATGATTTAGTAAAGCAGACTCACTTCATGTCTAATTACTAAATCAAAACATTAATGATGAAAGGAACATTAATTATACTGATAAATCATGCACTGAAAAGTAAAGTCAAATCACTTTGATTTTTCAAATATTTGGGTAGTCTGAAATATTGCTAGACAATGTACTTAACCTTTAAATATTAATTAATTAATTTAATTTCTAATTGCCTATATATTTGGAACCTAAAAGGTCACACATATAAAAATGGATATGATAAAGTGAAAACGAGAAATTGAATCAAGTATGACTTGATTACAAATTAGTTTTGGGACAGTAAGGGCAAAAAATTGTAATTTATATTTAATTACAATTTTACCTAAATTATTAAGTATTCACTTAATTGATTTATGTCTAAAATTTATTAAGATAAATTTTAGATTAAATAAATCTAATATTTTAATTATAATTTATTTATTTAAATAGTTAAATAAATAAATAAAATTGATTAAATTGAAAATCCTATTACCATATATATTATGATCTATTTATTTAAACTATTTAAATAAATAAATAGGCATATATATTTTAGTTATAATTTATTTATTTATTTAAAAAGTTTAAATAAATAATTATAATTTATTTATTTATGATCTAAGGTTTTCATATATAAAATTTAAGATACAGTCTAACTAGCTATTGTTGCTAATAGCCACAAAACTAAACATAAAGCGTATAATAGCTAGCATCATCATACACTCTAATCTCTCAATTCTCTAAAATAGATTTAGAGTTTTTCGATTGTCTATTCGTGTGGATATTACTAGATGTCAGACACTTGGACGGCTTGTGGTTTATGATAATCTAGCCAGCGTAGATCAAAATTTCAAAAGTATTCTTCTAAACAAATTTTAGTACTTTAATCATTTAAACGGATCTCTGTTGGTATATAATATTTTGTTATAATTTTCTCTTTTCATTGCATATTATTGATATTGAAACTGAACGCTAATCAGCTTATATCCTCCAAGATTGACACTCACCTCCAGTTCACGAATGTTCTGTTGCGTATCCGGAACCTCCTTCACCGCCAATGGCTGATTGTCATCAGATATTGCTTTAGGGAAGCTAACCAGGCTATGGATATTCTTGCAAACCTTGCTGTGTTTGGTAATAAATGTAGCTTTGTGCTGCAGGACCCTCCTATGGAAGTTCTTGAAGTTCTCAGATGGAACATGCAGGACGTGGCTTGGCCACGCATTATGGGGCTTTCTTGAGTTTGTTTTGCTTTCTTTGGGGTTTTTATTCCCTTCCCTTCTATAAAAAAAAATAAAAAATAAAAAAAAAAGTGGATGTATTCTTGAGATTTGGAAATAATTAATCTAGTTTCATTGCCCTTGAGTAACGGTCTCTACGGTTTAATTTGAAGATTTACAAATCAAATTAATAACAATTTATAAAAAAATGTATATTGATCAAATTATAAAAAATATTCAAATTTGTTCAATTTAGTTTAATTTGGAAAATGTTTTATCATTGTAAGTGGGTTCAGGTTCACAGCTAAAAATAAATGAATAAATAAATAAAATTAAAATATATAAAATATTGATTTGATTTGATTCTAACACTTTTGATTATAAAACTATTAAATCGAATCGACTCAAAAATTTTACAATCAACTAAATTGTCAATTTAACAAAACCACCATTTGAAATCAATTTGAGTGATTGTCATCTCTAATTTGCTCCATAGATTAGGGGATCCAACATAGATTGAAGTTTTGATTTTTCGTTCATCCTTGTAATAGATTGCTGAAAATATGCCAAAGACCGGCATTGACGGAGCTAGGGAGGTCTAAGGGTGGCCTCCTCCACCCCAACAAAATTTTTTTTTAAGAATTTACCTATAAAATATTAAATTTTTTTTTATTTTACCCCTTAAAATAGTAAATTTTTTCAATTTTCTTGTCCTTTAACTCTTGAAATTTTTTTAGCCCATAATTTTAATTCCTGACTCCGTCACTGAAGATTGGATTCCATTTTTATTGACTTTCAAAATGTTTTACTTGTTCTTTATTTGTCACACCAAAATATTTCTGATGTATGAATTATAGCGGAATATTGTAAGTTTCTTTTGCAAGGTAGAATGGATGTTAATATTAATCGGATTAAAAGACAAGTAAATAGAAGAGCTCATTTTCTAGCATGAGCTTCTTATAACTATGTTAGTTTCCATCATTGGGAGTTTGTTCCCAATTGCTTGATGTCTTATTATTTCTCCCATTTATATATTTGCATTCTCTTAAAAAAAAAAAAAAAAAAAAAAAAAAAAGAGGATTCGAGTGATTTTGGTAATTGAAAAATTACTCCTTTGTTTCATAGTAGGAATAAAAATTACTCCTATTCTAAAATATAAGTGGAGATTAACAAAGCAACTAATTCTCTTAAATTATTACAAAACTAAAAATAATTTGACCAAATTACTCTTTATCTCACTTTAATTATTTTATCCCTCATCATTATTATATCATATCTAGTCTAAAATAAATAAGGGTAAAATTAAAAGAAAAATAATTTATTAATTTTAAACTTTTATTTGAGACAAAATAATTTATATTTTGGGACGAAAAGGGAAAAATGCAATAAAATATTAAATTGGGGGAAATAGTGGACTTGACATTGTATTTAAAGTAAAATATTTTGAGATCTCTAAATTATAGTCAAATTAACATTTACGTCCTTCTATTATTAACAAATAGCTTTCATGTCTATAATTAGGTCATTCCATATATTTTGATTCAAACTCACCATTAAAAGGATATAAAGTGTCAAAATTAACCTTTATTAAAAAAAAAAAAAAAGGATAATAAGGGATTTAACTATCTTGTCTCTTTTCAGCCCTGCCATTTTTGCAAGGGTTGTCATCGCTATTTGATTCGCGGCGGAACTAATGTTCTTGAACTCGTCAAATTACCTCAGACTGAAAATCATCTCCGCCACTGGCACCACCTTAAACATATTAAGAACACCGACAACCACTCTCTTCAGTTGCAAGAAAGCCATTTCTTCCCCCAAACAAATCCTCGGCCCAGCTTGAAATTTCAGATAAATATATGAATCTCTTCCAACGAAATTCCATTTCTCGTTCACCGCGTCTCTTCCGGCCATTTTTTCGGCTTGATATCCACCCAATCATAGCCCAAAACTTAGCGCTTTTTATATTTCTTTTACGATTTTGTTGTTCTAATGACTCTGTAAAGCTTTGGGTTTTTGTTGGACACATCTATGGCTATGGAAGAAGATAGAAAAACATTAAATTTTTATCTTTTTAATTTTGTTAACTTGCTACTCTAATGGCTTTGTAAAGCTTTTGGAATTTTGCTAGACATATCTATGGCTGTAGAACAAGATAGAAAGAAAAAAAAAAATAAATTTTTATCATTTTACTTTTTAACTTACTGCTCTAATTGCTCTATAAAGCTTTCGGATTTTTGCTGGAACACATCTATGGCTATGGAAGAAGATAGAGAAAACAAAAAAAAAAAAAAAAATTATCTTTTTATTTTTTAACCTATAACGAAGTAGATATCTCTTGTGTTTTGATGCATGAATCTTATTTTTGTAGAAAAATCAGATGCCAAAGGCAGGAAAATTAATTAAAGATTGGATTTTCGAAGAATGAGTTGAACAAGGGCATTTTGGAAAATTGATATATTTCTCTCTCCTTATTTAATATTTTCTTTTGGCGGAATGCATAATTTTCCCTTTGAATTATCCTTAAATTGCCATTTGTGCTCCTCAACTTTGCGGAGGACCGCTTATCCCCTTCGGTTGCGTTTTTTTAACTTTTGTACCCTAAACAAATTGAAAATTTGTGTGAAATACACTCCGTTGACGTACCATAAGCAGTTGATTTGCCATCAATTTATATACCATGTTAGTTTTCAGATGTACAAGAAATAACGAGAAAGAGAAAAAGAGAAAACGAAAAATTAAATAAAAAGAAAAACCTTAACTCCTCTTTACCATAAACTGAAATCCCAAATTGAGAGGAAAATAAAAAATCTCAAGCCTCCACCTTGTTGAAATTCCTTTCTCTCGCAAAATACAATTATGATTTAACTATATTGTTTTTTTCTAGAATTAAAAAAAAAAGAAACATAAGAACATAAAAATAAAATAAATCAAATTTAAAAACACAAACAGATTTTAAACTTCAAATTAAAAAGTGTTTTCTGTGATGAAATCAACGCTAAATCTAAGATAAAATATTTCATAATACCAACAATATAATCTAGAGAATATAAATACCCAAAATCAGATCAAGAAAAAAATACAAATTGAAAAAAAATATCATACACACCTGCATTAATAGTTTTGATTTTATTAACCATAAAATCATTAGAACAGGTTGGTTTGGTTTTGATTATAGAGAAATAGAGGAGGAGGAGAAGAAGAAGAAGAAGAAAAAAAAAAAAAAAAGAAGAATGAGATAGATCAATAGAGAGAATGAGAAGGAGAAAAATAGATAGAGAAACTGAGAGGAGAAAAAGAAGAAGAGCGAGATAGATCTGTTGAGAGAATGAGAAGGAGAAAAACAGAGAGAGAAACTAAGAGAAAGGATGAGAGATGAAGTCATTATGATTTTAAGAATGTAAAATCATGTCGTTTTTATCACACTGGACAAAATT
This sequence comes from Jatropha curcas, assembly GCF_041381405.1. Lineage (NCBI taxonomy): Eukaryota > Viridiplantae > Streptophyta > Magnoliopsida > Malpighiales > Euphorbiaceae > Jatropha > Jatropha curcas. Next base: position 23,727,167 of record NC_143159.1, read on the forward strand.
TAAGCGGTTTACACTCTTATTTGCATTTAGTTCACGTAGTTTTTTACAACATGCTAAGGGGTATAAAAGCTATAAAAAACACAATTTAAAAGGAAAGCGGTCACATAAAGTTGACAAGCACAAATGACATTTTGAAAAAGTTAGGGAAAATTATGTATTCGAGATTTTTTTTTTTTTTGAAAGTTAACGTGAATTTGGGTCAAAATAGATGGAAGGACCTAAATATGACACGAATTGTAATTTAAGGACATGAAAGTTATTTGTTAATAATAGGAGGATATAAGTGTTAATTTGATTATAATTTAGGGATCACAAAATACTTTACTCTTGTATTTATTTGTGGGATCTACCTTTCATTTGAATCTGCGAAACAGAAAGTAATAGCTTCTATCTCCTCTTAACTGCACCTCTCCTTCCTCAGATGACGACTAAATAAAATTCCAGTGTGCCAAAAATAAATAAATAGAATAAATATATTACTAGTAAAAGACAAATTCAAATTCATATTATATTTATTTAGTATTTTTTTTTCTGAGATTTGTGAATCCAAGAAAGGAATCTCTGATCGTTTTCGTAATCTGAGGAGGAGGAGGAGTAGGGAGACAGATAAAATACCAAAAGTTAAATTAATTTGTCTTTTTGAGGATTTAGTGAGGGAAGCTTAAATTGTTTCTTTCTGAATTTTTTTTTGCTATTCCAATTGAAATAAATAACTCGATTTCAGAGAAAGACCAGTGGAAAATTGCTCCATTTTCATGTTAAAATGGCGGTTTCGATGATGGGACTGAATGCTTGGTTTAAGAAGAAGATCCTCGATCCTCTCTACCTAATTCTTAGCAGGTTTTATCTTTTTCCGATCTTTTTCTGTTTCGATAGTTCTATTTTTCCTCTTCAATTGGATTTTGAATATATTGATGCATTAATTTAAAGTTTGATCAACTTGGAATTATTTATGCCTAATGGTTATGTTAATGGATGATTTCTTTTTCTGAATAATATTTCCAGTCTGTTCTGAACATGAAAATTTCAATTGTAGAATAACTTTTTCTCGTGGAGTAATATCTTTCAAGATACTGATTTTTGCGAACTCCGTAATTTTTGAGTGCTTGAGGGTAGAATTTCTCAAAAAAAAGAAAAATTTTCAAAATATTCCTTTGGAGTGATTATACTACCAATTTCTGGGCAGGCCGTAGTTGGTAAGGCTAGGATTGATTTTTCTTTTTATGTTAGGTTGTAGCTGTTTATTGTCGTTTTATTTTTCTGTTCAGAAAAGTTGTTGGTTTAGTAACTATTTGCTGTTTATGCTTTTTGCAGGGGTACAGAGCCAAAGCAACTGGCATTCTCTGCAGCTCTTGGATTTACTCTGGGAATATTTCCGATATGTGGTATGGAATTCTTAAAACCAGTTGAAAGTATTAGTTTATATTATTATTATTATTATTATTATTATTTTAAATCTGAATTGATTAGAAGTTCCAGAAATATTTGTTGGTGAGGTAGTGCTACTGTGCCTCATGTTCTTTGTTGCTTGAACAAACATTTTCTCTGGTTTATTTTTTTTTTTAATTTTTTTTTTTCCTTTCCTCTTTCTGGTGATGGGTTAGTTTCATTGACATGCCTTTCTATGGCCCTTATCGATAGATATGCTTCAGATATTCACCAATTTGGATTAGTTGTTAGGTTTGTAAAGAGACTTCATTTTGAATGTGAAATTGATGAGTTGTTCCATTAGAGTTATGAGCAACTCGATTCCAGGATTAAGCTCTTCTTTAAGTCCTTTCCTTGACAGCTGAAATCATGCAACATATGGAATAGAATCGAAAGTGGAAACTAGGGGGAATCAAAAAGAAAAGTAAGTACTAGTGAAAAGGTTCTTTAATGCTAATTATGAATCCTTAAAGAAAGATTTCATATCATTTCTCTCAAAAGTAAAAACTTGGAAAAGGGATTCCACACACAGGACAGGACTCATGCAAATGAGGACTTTTGTTGGATTACTTCTTATAAATATATTAAGGTTTGATTTTAGTAACAATTGTAGCAGTGAAGTTTATTGTGGTAGCTTCCACTACTTGTGGGCAGGGAATCTTCAGGTCTCATCAGTTTGAAGCTTGATAGCTTCCTTTGCTACTTTGTGCCTGATTTATAATTTCATTGGGGGAATCTATATCACTGTCACAGTGCTCAGTAGAGACCATTCTTTCAGCCATGTTTCTGTAAACGTTTGTCTATTCAAAGTGGTTTATCCTTGAAGTAATTCGGTTTGACATAAATTGAAGAAAATAATTTGCTTGCAATTGGCTTCCAAACACACAGTTCAACAGTAATTTATATTAGCTTTCTAGGATGCAGCTCCTGAGTGCTTTGTTGTTGCACACTTGGTTCAGACGGGGAACCAACATCATGAAAACAGGTAGCTTGCCAAATGGTTGGATAGGTTCTGTAAAAATGAACAAAAATTACAATTGCATTATAGAATATTATCTGTGTCTCTACTGGCTCTCAGTTCTGAAGGTTCTTGCTTCTGCACCCTACTTCTTGTTGCAATTGTTATCTTTGACCAACCAATCTGAATTTTTTGGGCGTTTCTCATTCTATATCATCTAATACGTGAAAATTTTCTTCTTAAATGAACCCCTTAGTAATCCAATTATACAAGACTGGTTTATGAGATGACAGTTCTAGCTGTTGTTTGAATAATTAGTGCAATTGTCATATGCAAGGAATGGGTGACATTCTTTTTCCGTATCTGGAAAAACATCTGTTACATGACAATAATGGGGATAGTCGCAGGCAATAGTATGGATTATGAAGGCGATGATGAACACTATATAGATTGTAAGTTGCTCCCTCAATCCAGTTTAAGTGGAAAACAGGAATAGAGTTCCTGAGAAAAAATGGCTATTAGTTGTATATTATGCTGGTAAAAAATGATTTTCTATAAAGCAAATATGAATCCGTTGGAGTATTGTGCAATTGCAAATTAAATAAATATGCCATGACAAATTGTGATCTATAAGCTGGATGTCATACAAGACCCTAATCTTGTGATAGTTTATACCATGAATATTTTTTGGGATTCCTTCTTTTCTGCGTTATGATTTTAGGTGCTTGTCTTTGATTATCTGTGGCAAGTTTAAGTGGTTGTGTGGATTGGCCAATACTAGTAATTACTACTGCTTGTGTTATAAAGATTCTAATTCTTTGGGAAGATAAGACTTACTAAATACAACTAGAGTTTCTTGAATATCCTGACGTTGTCATTCTCAGGGGTCACTGTTCTGCTGTGTGCGATGGCTATTGCATTGCTTGGGCCTCTTTCCCATGCTCCAACTGTGATGTTAGCTAATTTCATTGCAACTCCTATAGAGTTGAGGTATTTTCTGCTTCTACATCATTGTTGCTGACTTATCTTTATCATGGATGCTGAATATGAGTTTTCAGTTTTTCATTTACACAACTGAAGAGATGTTGTGAAAATGTGATAGTATTTGATGCTGGACAGCTTAATTTTCTTTCACAGTTTTCCAATTTGTTAAAATTTTTAACTGCGGTGTTCAAGCATGTCCACATAGTACCTCACGCACACAAAGTTCATTTTCTTATACTGAATCAATTTTTTGCTTTCAAGTCTTGTGGTACCCTTCTTGCGCTTTGGTGAAGTCATCTCTGGTGGATCTCATTTTCCATTGACATCTGATGCTTTGAAGAAGGTTTTGACTGGCCAAGCTTCACATGATGTCTTAATAAGCATTGCCCATGCAGTAAGTAGCCAAGTTGAGACATTTAAAATCCATTCTTCACTTGCTTTATCTCAAATGTGCATCTTCAGTATTCAAATCTGCTTCCTGTTTCTCTTACTTATTTATTTATTTTATTTGAACCATCCTCTTCTTCCCTCTCCTTATCTAAAGCAAATGCTAGCAAAACCACTGACTTGTCATTTCTTTTATGGTTTACATATCATTGTATGTTGCTACATAATCATTTTGTGTAAACTGCACCTCAGAATCAGGAACTGAATTAATAAATCCAAACAATTTGAAGAATAATATTAGAACTAAATATTTGACCCCTTAAGGAACTGTTGGTGGCAGTGGCAGTGGCAGTGGCAATGCAGAAGATGGCTCTAATATTTTGGATTAAATGGTTGTGTACACGGAAAACGATGGGCGGTTGATGAGTAGACTCAAAGATAGGTCTTTTACGGTTTAAAAACCTGAAGGCGTATAGAGTAACTGTTATAGTTGATACAAATTCTGTTCAGCTGGTGAAGATTTTAAGGAATCAATAAATTGGATGAGATTGCATACCAAATACATTTTTAATATTTCTCTGTTATAGAATGAGGAAGCAATGTGCAACGAGCAAAGAGTTCAGATTTCCATGCAAATTAAAATTGTGCAAGGAGATCAAAAGAGAATGAGGAGACTAGATCTATTAGAAAAATAAGAAAATGGAAATCTCAGGAGCGCAATATTCGTGTAATTTAGCCCTGCTTCTTTGATGTTCTTGTATTTCATCTCTTTTGAAACAAGAAAATTGAACTTTAGGCTGCAACTCGTGTTGCTAGCACAGCGCCTTTATTACCAGATACATGAACATTAGTTTCTGATGCTGAACAAGGCATTATCACAACATAAGAAATACTCCCTTGCTAACAGACAATAAGGTCACTGATTATTCCAATCTGAGTGTATGAGCTTTGTTACTATTATCTTCCTTTCATCATAAAGTTCCTAGTCAAGCACAGAGGCTAAATTACAAGGCTCTTTTGTAGGTACTCAAGCATGATAAAAATTCTTTAGAGATGTCATGACACTACATAAAATCTCTTGTTCCTATTTTCTTTAACATGATTGTCATTAACTCGGATATTTATTCATTCTAATGAACATTCTGGTTAATAATGCATTGACTTTGCAGTTACTGGGATGGCTAGTTGCAGCACCGTTTATTTTGGCGGTACTCAGCATGCTATTTTTTCCATTTTTCAAGGTATTGGTTCGCAAGTTCACCTCTGTTCCATTAAGCCCAAGTAGTAAATCATCCAATTCATTTACAGAAATCAAGCTTAAGGTAAGAGATGTTTGATTAACAATGTATAAGCATCCAATTCCTTTGATCATCATCATCTTCCTCGGAAGGAAAAGCAGCGACTGATTAACATAATTATAATCCATGTACATAAAACTTAAAACAATTTTTTTTTCTGTATATAAATGTTATGTTGTTGTATTCCATTTGATCCTTGTATGTTATTATGAAATTATGATTTCTTCAATATTATCAGAGGCATTTATTTATTTATTTATTTTAGTTAGGTCAGTAATATAACTTATACTCCTAGTTTTTAGGAGGAAAATAAAAATTTTAATAAGACCAATAACATAAACTATTTAAAATTTATATATAATTTTTACAAGTTATAAATTTCAGTGGGTCGCTTGTCCAACTAAATATAAGTTAGCTTCTCACCTGAGGGATACTAGAAGTGGACATCAAAATTTGCATTGCCATAAGGATAAGAATCAATGGCTACACTCATCAACAAATAAATAATTCATTTGTAGTTTAGACTATGACTTGCTATAATATTCTTATAAAAGATATTTATGTTATGTATAATATAAAGTCAATGGCATGATATAGACCGTGTTAAATTTATTAGAGAGAATAAAAAATAAAACCCATGTTGGTTGGATATTTGAATGCTAAGAAAAAAAATAAAAATAAAAAGAAAAAGAAAAAAGAAAACTCATCAAGGTGAATGGAAAATTTAGCCAACAATTGTCCGTAGAATATTAGTGTTTAGGGCTCCAGAGAGTAGATTATGAAACGCTACTCGCTTTAAATATATTAATAAAATACAATACTCTATATAACTTGGTTTAGTTGTTGAAGTGCACTAAATTCCATTTTGGTGATCTCAGAACCGAGTCGTAGAGTTAGCATCTTAAAGAGAGCTTTTAACGTAATCATTCTTCGCCCCGGAAGGGATTGGTATTTCATCTATCTGTTAAACTGGAGGTAAAAAAATGTTAATAAAATAGTTGACAAACACTAATAAAACAGCCAGCGAAAAACTGACAACTGCTAAATGGTTAATTTTACCGAATACGGTAAATATTAGGTATTTAAAACCTAAAATGAGTAGTATTAAAAGGATTTTATTTGAATACGCAAAAATAAACGTATTTTCCATAGTCATGTATCGTGCAAGTGAGCAAATAGCTAATCTACATCTCAATCAATAAAACGATTTTAATCTATAATTAGGTTGCAATTAGATTAAGATTAGGATGGCATGAAAAGACTAATTGGGAAGATGGAAGCATGTTACCTGCCTAATAAAACAATAATATGGATGGACAGCTGGTATGTTGAATTGCAAATATTAATAACTTTTTTTAGCTAAAAGAATATCCTAAAAAATATCCTCTCACACTAAGAAATTAAAAATAGAAAAAATGAAATGAAAAAATAGCAATTTTTTTTATACGGATGTTATTTAATCGGTATCTGTTTTAACGGTCCACAAATTTAATTAATTTCCGTTCGCCTTCGGAGGCAAAGGTGCTTGCCAAGTAATTCATCTTGAAAACCACTCTATGTTCTACTATAAGTAATTATAGTATTAATTTGAAGGGTAGCTCAATAACAAAAACCATTTAAAAGAATTAAGAAATCTATAAAATTACCGGTTGGAGCCTCTCTAGCTAAAATTATACGAAGAACTATACCATACATATAAAGGTAAAATTAGAAAAAAAAAATAATTTGTCCATATCTAACATAGACCAGGCTTATACACGCAATTATGAACCAAATTAATAAAAAATAAATTTAATAAAATGAGAATAATTTTAAAAATTTTTATTTTAATTGGTTTAATCGATAAGTAAGTATATGGATCTAACATAGACCAGGCTTATAACTAATAATAATTATTATTATAAAACTTAATACAAACACATGATTCTTGAGAGCATTAAATTATGGAATGTGGGAAAATAAAATAGAGAGAGACAAATTTGACAAAGGAGGCGTTTGATTAGATAAGGATTAAGTTTGCTACAAATAATCTCCGCATAAAAAATCTTAAAGATATAGACTTTTAACATATTTTATTTAACTAATTAAAACATTTAATTTGTCACCTAAGCTAAGGATTGGAAGCCTATCATTTACATATTAATATTATACCGTGAAAACGATTTTACTTTCCTATCATACAACAAATCTTTGTATTTGACCCTTTCGAATTTTGGTCATCTTTTAAATCATTAATAAATATTACTCTTGGTGATTTATAACTGTTTAAAGAAATTTATGTTTTTATTATTTATACACCAAAATTATTTTGAGTCAATAAATATTTTTTTATTGAAATTATTAGTAAATTTGCTGGACTCGCTATAAAATACTATTCTTTTCGTGTATTCATACTAAAACCATCAAATGAATTATTTTTATATTAAAATATTTTTCGTTGACTGCTTATTAGTATGAGTTATTTCTTCTATTGTATTAAAATCGTCAAATTGAGTTTGTAGTTTAGTGCAACATTCTCTTTTCACGAGATGAGAAATATTAGATTAGTAAATAGTTTTTTCAAAAATAATATTTTTATCAAAATCCCCAGTTTAATTAGTGTAAATCAAATAAATTGAAAATTTTAAAACGAAAATTAAATCGATTTAATTTAAATTGAGATAAATAAATTAAATTTTAAAATTAAAGAGAAGTATGGATAACGCAAATAAAATTGTTATTATAGGTTTAATAAGTGTCATTTCACATTAAATTAATTTCTGAAAATAATAGAGTGTATATATTAATTCGATATAATTCAGGAGTCAAATTATTTTTCCTTTCAAGTTTCAACTATATAGTTATTGCTACCTTTCTTCTTCTTTTTCTTCTGTTCTTTTTCGTTTGCACATGCCAATTTCTTTCAGTTGTTAGTTTTGTCTTCCTTCTTCTTTTACCTACCTTATTTTTCACTTCACCTCCTGAAAGGCTGAAAACGTTTCTTCTATAGTTAGAGATATTTTTCTTAAAATATACCAAGCAGTGAATTATAAATCATTACCTACCTAACCTTAATTTTTCTTACCTGCCTGTACTGATCTTTCTTTCTTTCTTGCAGAACTCAAAGGGTATTTCCATTTCTTTCTTTCTCTCCTTATTCCACAGCTTTTCTTTTTCTTTGATCTAATTTATTCCTTTCATTGCTTCATTCTCTTGGTCCATAGCAGAAGAAAGTTTGGATTTCTTTTTTCCTATTTGGGTTTATTACTATTTTTCTCATTTTCCCATTTTAAAGTTATTTTCTTGTATTTTTCACTTTTTTCTCATCTGGGTCTCCTTCAAAATACTTGCATTGTCTGTCTGATCTTTTTAGTTTCTACAACATTACAAACTGTTGACAGCTGCAGACACTATAAAATTACCTCTCTCTCTTTCTCAATTTGACTTTTTCCATTTGGCATATTCTCTTCAGATCAATTTCTTTTGAAAGTGTCATTTCTGATCTGGGTGTTTTAATAAAACTTGCATATTTCATTTGAGATTTTAATTTTGTGTTCAATAATTTAGTGAGTCCTGTATATTATTGATAATGTCTCATTCCAAATCAGAGCCTCCTAGTTGTTGCTCAACATTGTCTTCTTCTTCAGCTTCTACTGAACTGAAGCTATATCAAGCTTTCATCTTTTCTGTGCCAATTTTCTTCACTTTCATTCTCCTTTTATTGTTCTACTTGTTCTATCTTCGCCGTAGAAGAGTTGATTGGGCCTCTCTTCGAATGCGAGCTAATGTACCAGACAACAACGATATCATTAGAGTAAGATCTTTCATTTTAACAGCTTTTTTTCTGTTAAATTAATGTGATATTTTAATAAATTTTTATGTGTTTGTGTTTATGTTTATATCTTTATTGCTTGTGGTTTAACAGGCTGAATTGGGTTTGAAGAAAGAACTGAGAGAGATGTTACCCATTATTGTATACAAGGAGAGCTTCTCTGTCCGAGAGACACAGTGAGTGGAGTTCCCTTGTTTGATTTATATTTTTTATTTTTAAATTTCTAATCGTTTGCATGCTTATTTGACTATTGATTATTTTATAAGGTGTGTCTATCTATTGGATGTGGGATTTGAATTTCCACGCTTCTTTGCCAGTTTTTATTTCCATCTCCTTTTAAATCAGAATGTATAATTTTTTTTTTCTTTTTTTTTATCAGCATATGGTAATGATTCAAATTACCTGAGCTTTTATTTTTTATTAAAGAAAAGGAAAAGACATTGGATTCCTAGTTGATCATAATTTTTAGAAGAATCAGTTGTATTTCCTTTTTGGATTCCTAGCTGATTATTATGTAGGCTGAATTAGGTTTCCTAGAGACTGGATCCTGTAGATACAAATGTCACTTTGAGTTCTGTTTAAACAAGTGAAACAATCATTAGAGAAAACACTCTAATAATCTTGTAGGGGAGATTCTATAGTATTTATTTTGCTACATTAAACAAAGTAAATAACCAACCTCTGTAAAAGCTAATAAAAGCTAACTTTAACTTGGAGACTTGACTGGCTTGTTGAAGCAGGCAAAATTCTGAACAACTTCTTTATTTTCTTTTTCATCAAAAAATTTGTTATCTGGAATATGCACATACCCCTTTATATTTTTCGATTGTAATATATCATTCTATAGTTGAGAACATTTGCTTGATAGTACTGTAACAATTTAATGTCAATAGACTGTTTATGGCAATCTTACTACTTAGCTTCGAATGATTTTGTTTATTAAGTTTTCTATCGAGTACTATTCATGCTGTGGCATCTCTAATGAAGAATTTCGTCCAGGATTTCTATGGTAGCTTCATCAATGAAATAGAGTTAGGCAAGACAAAAGACAGGAATTTTATCGTTAGGAATAAGTTTTGATTGTTATTGTCAGATTCTGCTGGTTGAGGGATGATATCTTGCACCAACATATCAAAATCTTTCCATATATTACTGCTATTTGAACTAATAAGGACTTCTTTTTAAGCCTGTTAACTGTAAAAAAGTTCCTAAATTTTTTCATTGGTATTATTATTTGCCAGTGTTGTTTCTTTTCTGGAATATTGCAGGAAAAATGATTCTTTGTCCTCGCTCCTAAAAATAAATAACTTCTAATTTTTTATTAGGATCCTATGAGACCATTTTTCATCAGAACCATTATTTATGCGAAGATTATGAAATAGCATATTATTATTAGACAATGCATGGACATCAAGATAGTTTACCCTAATATAATGGCTACCTGTGGGAAAGGATGTATGCCATATGCTTTATATCTATATTACTGAAGTTGGCTGAGACTTGAATAATGGTTAGTTTACATACTATACCCTCCCTTATCCCCTTCCCCACACGCCCCCCCCCCCCCCCCCCCCCACACACCCCCAACACATACACATGCGTTGGATCTCAAAACATTTATATTTTTTTGGTTATAATTTTTTTTTATTTGCATCATACTTGATCTGATAGATAGTGACAAGTTTATATCAATTGAATAAAAAAATTGATTTGTGGAGTATTTCCTGTGCTGCATGAGGTCTGACTTTGTTTTAAATTAACCCTTGGAAATGTGAGGGCTTCATGACTGTTGAAATCAGTTTTGTATAACCAAAAGAAAACTTTAGGTATTTTAGTTTATGTGAATATTATATCTTGTATATGAATATAATTTTGTGACAGAATCAATGTTCTTTTCTTGAAAAGAAGTTCAAAACCTTACCAAGTTAATCAATGTTGATTAATTCATTTAAATTTCTGAACATAAGACTTGCATGAATTATTTTTATGATAGTTGTTGAACTGTTATTTCATTAAGTTATCATGAAATGACATTGTTCATGCTTCGGTGGTCTATGTTGACCTAGAAGTTGTGGACTTCAACATTAAAATAATGAACTAAGATATATTTTGTTGCATTTAGTAACATAATACCAGACTGCACCTTAGTTCTTTGAATCCTATGGCAAAAATGGAACTAAGTTTTCCTGGACAGGATCTAAATAACCTAAGTTATCACTAAAATCATAGTTAAACATTAGAAGATTGAATCTCATTTTCATTGATTCAGTTTTTCTTTTAGCCAGTTTCTTGATGTCATAAAAAAGCTCAATGCGATACTAAAAGAAGCATAATCCTTGTACAGCTTTGTGGTTAAGCATGGACTATGTTAACAAAAGTGCCAAATTTGTTACAGTACACATACATAATGAATTCTAGGCATAAATATACTATATGACATGCTTGTTTTTTTGGGTTTAAACCTCCAACTTTCTAGACCAAGAGCCATACACTTGACCGCTAGACTACTAGGCCTTTGGCAATTTAACAGATAAATTCATATATTAGGTCATAGAATTGTTCCATTTCTAAGCTTTTATATTATCTAATGATGTGCTTGCTTTATAATTATAGATGCCTGGTATGCTTAGGGGACTACCAAGCGGAGGATAGGCTTCAACAGATGCCAGCTTGTGGTCACACATTTCACATGGAATGCATTGACCGCTGGCTTGCCAATCACAGTACCTGCCCTATCTGCCGTCTTTCCCTCATTGCATCTGCTAAAGTTCAGAGTGAATCGCCAAATGGTGAACAAGTAGAAACTGGTCAGGAATCTTTTGTGGCAGGGAATGGTGGTGAAACATCTGTTCAATCAGGGCCAGAGTCTTCTGAAGAGTCACAATCTAAAATCCCTGAACCAAAGAATGAAGACTTGAGGACTGTCCATAACACTGTTGAGGAAGACAGAAGAAGTCCTGAATGTGCTGATGAGGGGAGAGAATCTGGAAATATGAGAAATGAACCAGAAGAGCATGAGAACAGCAGAAGATTTTCTGGTAAATTGAAATTCCTTTTTCTACCAGGTTTGCTTATTTTCTTTGGCTATTCTATTTTGGGAGATGTTTCCACTCATAATTTTTTATTATTCGACCAATTCGAATTTCACTTTAAATCATGACTGTGGTTCTGGAAATTAAAGCCAGAACTGTTTCTTTATATGCATAATCATATTGGTCCTAATTATGTTAATATGTTTTAACCCCATGTTTGGTATAAATGAATTTGAAGTATAGAATTCATTTACAAATGCTTAGAATTATGTTCATTTTTGTTGAATTCAATGAGATTGAATTTATCAGAAATGAACATTTTTTTTTTTTCCGTTTGTACCAACCACGAAAACATGGAATTTTAAATAAATTCTATGAATTTTTGTGGAATTTGTTTATACCAAATAAGCCTAAACTTTTAATCAATATTTATGATAAAGTTTTGGATTCTTATCGCCTATCCAGTCTGCAATGCTGTACAAGAATAGGCCTAAGTTCTTTGTATTTCTAGCAAACAATTAAGTCTTATTCTTAATTGGAATAGTGTGGGCAATCTTCAGTTATTGAAATCCTTCTCTTTATCCCTTGTGCACTTGCAGTGTAATCTCAGACAAGAACCGATACAATGGAGTTGACAATGCCTTCATGAATCTATCCACTATCATGCTCAAAGCTCTCGAAGCAACAAGTTGAGTTGCACAAGACCTGGAAGATGATGTTCAGATTGCAATTGAGGTCCTTCTTTTCTTGAAGAAGAGAAAGTAATCATATGATCAATGACCGACCAGCGTTGCATCGGGTGCTACGAGAGAATCATTCCTTGATGCAGCTTCACGAAGGTATCCTTGCGTTGGAAAGAATAATTGGTGGGTGTGATGAGATAGACAAATGGCATTACATATAGTTGCTATTGTATTGCATTACATATAGTTGCTGTGATATGTTGGTTGTATGTACCTTTGTAAATTGTAATTTAGTTATGAATTGTGCATGTAGTATAAAATTGAACAAGAAGTGATCATGTCTTATGTTTTGACAATTTGGATGTAGTTGGCTCATGTTAACTGATTTTTTTTTTTTTTTGAACAAGGCTCATGTTAACTATTGGATCTAAATTCTCCCATGTTTTGTATAATTTGCCGAGTGATGAAGTCATGTTAGATAAATTCAAAGTTGATAGTTGTTTTCTTTTCTTAACAAAAGCGGATTTGGTAGAACAAAATTTGCATGATAAAATTGTGATTTACCTTTTCAATGAGGGAGGCCATTTCTGATACTGGCAGCAAGTGAGTTTCACGTTGAAATAAAAATTAAAGTTCAGCCATTAAAAACTAAGTAAAAAGTTTGATTACCGTTAGTACAGTTTACCCACATTGATATATATATATATATATATATATATATATATATATATATATATATATATATATATATATATATATATATATATATAGTGGAACTTTACCCATATTGATATTAAATTAAAAAAAAAAAAAAAAAAAAAAAAACCCAATTAGCAAGACTAGATTTGGGTTCACAATGTCAGTTTTACTATATCAATACTATATATAAAAGTGTAAATGAAGAGAATAATGGAATTACCTTTATCACTGTTAATGAAATTTAAAATGTTCTCAGATATTTTAACGATGACCAATTAAAAAATTAAAATTTATTAGTTGATTAGATATAATTTATTTTTAAATGTATTTTTTAATAAATATATATGATAAATAAGACATTTGAAATATTTATATTTTATTTTTTAAATTTATTATTTATTTGACTTCATTTTGATTATAATTTAAAGTATTTTATTTAGGAGGGAGATAAACATAGAAAAAATGTATTTTTTTATTAATACTCTTTTTTCTTTATTTTTGTATAATTTGATTGGATATATTTTTTAAAAATAAATTTTCAAATAGAATAAAATTTTAAATATATATTTTCAGAATTATATTGCATATAAATATTTTGATATTTAATTTTTTTAGTTTTTTCTATAGAAAAAATAATATAATTTCATAATAAAGTGGTTTACATGAAAATATTTAATTAATTTTTTCTTCACTTTCTTTTTCTTATAGACAATTATCTAAAATAAAAATAGTCTCCTAATAGTTTTTTTTCTTATTATAGAAAATAATATGTAATATTTTCTGTTATAATACTCTTAGAAATAATCAAATTATGCCAATAAAGGTGAAAAAAAATTATAAAATAATAAGATTAATAAATGTTTAATTGATCTAATAATTTATGTGAAATTTGATATTTCTTTTAATCTTCTCTTTATATATATATATAATAAATACATATAGATAATTCAGCATTCAAAATTTTAAATTTTATCTTCTTTAAATTTATTTTTTAATAAATATATATGATAATTAGACATTTGAAAATTTTTATATTTTATTTTTTAAATTTATTATTTATTTAATTTTATTTTGATTATAATTTAAAGTATTTTATTTAGAAGGGAGAAATTTTTTTATTAATATTCATTTTTTTTATGTTGTTATAATTTGATTGGATATATTTTTTAAAAATAAATTTTCAAATAGAATAAATTTTTAAATATAAATTTTTGAAATTATATAATATATAAATATTCTGATATTTAATTTTTTTAGTTCTTTCAATAAAAAAATAATATAATTTCATGATAAAATGGTGTATATGAGAATATTTAATTAATTTTTTTCTTATAGACGATTGTCTAAGATAAAAAAATAGTTACCTAATATTTTTTTATTATAGAAAAGAATATGTGATATTTTTCTTTTATAATATTCTTAGAAATAATCAAGTATGCCAATAAAGGTAAAAAGAATCTTATACAATAATAATAATAATAAATATTTAATTGATCTAATAGTTTATGTGAAATTTGATATTTTTTTTAATCTTCTCCTGAATATATTTATGTGAAATATATATACACACGTTTAATCATTTATTCCATATCAGATACCTTAAAATAAAGATAGAAAGAGAATGATAAATAGTAAGTAGAAAGGAATTGTACAATATACTTTGCCTACTTTGCACTTAGTTGGAGTTATTTAATATGTTCAAAAATATTGTTATTAGATTAATTAATTAAATATTATATTAATTAATGGTCTAAGATTTCTCCAAAAAAAGAGAACTTATATTCTTTTGCAATTTTAGCTATGTTTTTTAATTTTAAGGATATTAAAACTGATATAGATTAGTTTTTAGTTTGCATGGATAAGTTGAAATTTTGTTATTCGATTTTTTTTTTTTTTTTAGTGAAAGGCTTAAATTGACCAACCTAAAAGTGCATATAAAATCAATTGAACTAATTACGTTTTGAACTATATTTAATTTGAGACTATTTTCATTTTGAAAATTTATTTTAATTTTGATTTAATTCGGTGTCTTTTCAAATTAAGGTGCTTGTATATGCTCACCTACCTAAAATTAGTTTTAAAAGTTATCCATCATTTTATTAAGTAAAATCACTTGATTAAAGATTGTGAAGCAAAATTTCTTTACAATATTATATATAATGATTTTCTTATTTGGTCAAACATGTAAAAAATTAAAATTCTTATAATTATTCACAATTTCTATAAAATATTAACAATTGTATTTGAATCTTATTTGGTCTAAATGAATTCCATATTTTATATATAAATTCATATTTTTTTATATTTAATATAAGTAAAAGTTTACTGAGTTTAAATTTTTTATTTATTAAATTGATTATATTTGAATTAATTTTTTTTTAAAATTGATAAACTTTATAAATAATTTTTTAAATTTAAAATGTACAAATTATTAAAATCAATGATTTTAAATATAAATTATCTAAGCTCTAGTAGATTTAACTTGATTAAAATATTTAATTTATTTTTAACTATTTATGCATCCACAATAAAAAGATGAAGTTTTAACATTAAAAAGATATACACAATATAAGAGAGAAATTTTAATAAATAGTTAATATTGTATATGAAAATAAACAAATATAAACTAAAAGTATCAGACGAGCAACAGTGCAACGCACGTCGTAAAACAACTCGAATATATTTTTAAATATTTAATTATGTTTTTATTATAATTTAAAACATTCTATTTAGGAAAGAATTAAAAAACAAAAAAGTAAATTCTTTTATAATGTTATTATTTTCTTTATGTTTGTATAATTGATTGGATATATTTTTTAAAAAATAAATTTTTAAATAGAATATATATAATTAAGCCTTTTAAAATTTAAAATTTTTATTTTTTAAAATTTATATGTGTGTGTGAAATGATGAATAGTTGAAATTTTTAATTTTAAATATATATATAATATTTTATTATTATATCTATGTATCTATATATTTTAAAACGTATTTATTAGGTAATATTTAGATTATACATATACAATTATAATAAATTTTATATAAATAACTATATAATAAAAATCTAAATGATATAAAATAAAAATTATAATCAATATTTAATATAAAAAAATGAGTATAAATAATAAGTAAAAGTAAGTAATGACATAAAGAATTGAACGAGTACTAATAATAAATATAATCAACATGCAACACACGTTATAAAAAAACTAGTGGTATGTAAATATAAACATGTAAATTATTAATGAAATGCATTTATAAAATAATTTATATTTTGATCCTATCTATAATCTATGATATTAATATTAATATATATAAAAGTGAGGATAATGAGGGAACATTGAGATTTGTAATAACCCTACTAAATTCATATATTAATAAAAATATCTTAAAGATTTCAATCTAGTTGAAAAAAATAAAGGTAATATTATTTTTTATTTAAATTAAAATTCTATTGATTAAAAAATAAAATAAAAAACAATTAAAACATATTTAATAGTGTAAATTTATTTTTATTGTTCTTTTATACACAAATATTTTTCAATTAAATTAATAATTTGTGTAAGATAAGTGATTTAAAAGTAAACAAAGTTTTGAATGGACTATTTTAATAAACTATATTTTATTAAAAAAAAAAAATGCAATCTTAGGATGGTTTTGATAGTTGACACTCGAGAGATGTTAAATTCAAAACCTTATGGAGTTGAATTAATGTTAGAAAAAATATTTCTAACTTTTGAATTATATAAATTTATTTATTGAGCGTATATTTTTTAATTATATATTATATTGTATCTATGTAATTTTTATTCAAAAGTAAAAATTGAAAGCCATTTAATTTCAAATAAAACAAGAAAAACAAAAAAGGGTAAGAAAGTAATTATGTGAGAAGTTGAACTAGGAAGAAAGCAAAGTGATTGATTGGAGGGTCAAACGGTCAACCCCACTACGGTAGAAAATTAGAAAATCCATACTAATACTAACTGTACCCTCTGCATAACATAAAATCACTCTTCTTTATTTTTAGTGTTTTTGACAATTCGTATTCAAAGAAACTTTCTTCCTCTTTCTCTCTCTGCGGACCTAAGTTTCCTCTATTTTCAAGCCTCTGAGAATACTTCACAGGTAATTATTCATTCCTTCCAGGAAGTTATCTTATGATCTGCTCGAATTTTCACTTTTTGTTTAGTTTACGCTCTCTTTGCATGTGTTTTGATCTTTTCTCTAGATTTCTTGGCTTCCAAACAGTTTTCATTGTCATTCTTTATTTTGACATATACTTCGTGTTGGTTAGCTGGATCTTTAACTTTATTTGATAATTTTTATTGGGATTTCTCAGAATTTTGAATTTGTTTTGGAGTTTCAGTTTGCGAGTCTGTTTTTGTTTATATGCAGATTGTATTTTTGGATAATGTTGGCTGCTATGCTTTTCATGGAAAACCCTAAAATTTGAGTGCATTTTATAGTTTATTGACCTTAAATGAGATTTTAATTTATGGGTTTGCTTCCAATCTTGACAGATTACGAATTTGTAATATGATGGTCGCGTTGCATTCAAGTACAATTTAGCTCTGCTTGCTAATTTTGGTGGGGGTCTGAGAAAGGAATGAGGGACTTTTTTCTTGACTTTCAATACTTAGCTGAAGGACTCTCTTGGTATTTATTGGAGGCTTTTGACTTTGTTGCTGATGAATTTCTTGCGTTATGTTTGATTTTTGCCACTTCCATTGAGGAATTTATTGGGTTTCTATTCTTCCAAATTGTAGTCTTTTAGATTCTTGGTAATGCTCATTGATTGAATTTGGAAATTTGAGTTTATTGATGGACTGTAGAAACAAGGGGTAACTCAGGTTTGAAAACTTCTGGAAACTAGTCTTAGAAAGATGGGTTCAATTCAAAACACTGTTCATTATTGTAGTGTATCTAGAGCAAATCGAACATTGTATGTATATAATGGGGGGGATCGTGAAATCGAGAATTTGGCGGCATTGTCATTGGAAAGGACTCCTGCATATCACAAGTGGTATTTTGAGACAATTGGCAAGAGGACTTTTGGGTTTTTGATAGAAGATGGCTATGTTTATTTCACAATTGTTGATGAAGGTCTTGGAAACCCAGCTGTCCTTCAGTTTCTAGAGCATGTGAGAGATGAATTTAAGAAGGCGGCTAGAAACGGTTCAAGAGGAAGTTTTTCAGGTTTGAGCTCTATCAATGTACAAGAACAGCTGGTGCCTATTATTCGCCGTTTGATAACTTCATTGGAACATGTATCTCAAAATGGGAATGATTGGAATGCCAAGACTTCCTCATCTGACAATTCCTTCCTCTCTCCATCGCCAAGTGATGCAAATGGACAAATTGAAGTTCTTACCTCCACTAAAGCTCCTTTGTTGGGGAAATCTAACAAGCAAGAGAAGAAGAAGTCAAAGGATCATGTAATTGTAATGAGGGATATCGAGTTGGAGGAGCATAGAAAATCCTCTGATAGAGGAGTTAAAGTTGACTCAACTTCATTGGATTCAAGTAATCAAGTTGGAGTAGCTTCTCCAATTTCATTGCAAAAGGACTTAGGTTCAATGAGGATTAGGTCGAGCTCTCAAAACATTCGAAAAAAGTGGTGGCGCCAAGTAAGGATTGTTCTTGCAATTGATGCTGCTGTTTGCTTGATACTATTCATAATTTGGGTGTCAATTTGTGGAGGTTTTGGATGCACTCGTTGATCCTAAAATTGGAAACTTGATAGAGTGCCTATAAACGAGTATATAAGAATCAATTTTCCCTCTGTTAATCAATGGATGATATATCAACATCAACCTCACGAGTTAATTTAAAATTCTGCTACAGAGGTATGTGCTTGAAATTAGACAGTGGAAACATATTAACAGATTGTCCATATAGTTCAATAGCTTTTCTGGTATATACATGAGAATTTTATATGTTTATCTAGATATTCGTTGGAGTGCTACTATGCTGCTTCTTGTGTTTATGCTATATTTCTAGTTATAGATACGTTATCAAAAGTGGTGTATCTAAACATTTTTAATACAAGCCTCTTCTTTTTCATGTATAAAAGTTATTTATTGAAACATAATTTGTGAACATTTTCTTCTGCTTACTGCATCCTTGACGTGGAACCCAAAGGAAATGATTTCCTAGAACCCATAATCCAGTGGATCAGATCAAAGATCAAGATAAATTCCTCTCTATGGCACCCCACGTTTATAAGGAAACGGAAACACCAATAATCGAGTAAAGGTCTCTATGACATCCCATGTTTATAAAAAAACGGAAACACCAATAATCGAGAAAGAGAATTAGATAAACGCTATAACGAATTGATAAGTTTACCTAATTCTTGATACAATTAGAGGAAAACAATTTCTCACAATCACTCTAAGTAAAATGACATGCAAACCATGAACAATTTTGTATTTTAATTTGATCAAAAGTTGTGTTTACAAAGAAAACAAAAGGTTTTTATACTAAAAACTAAACATAATTGGGCTATCCTATGGAATAGACCCATTAACAAAAGGCTTGGTACCCATTAACAAAAGGCTCATACAAAGATAACAAAATGGGCTAAGCCAAATAAAGCATTAAGGCATATGACACGTCCAAGTGAGGCCCTAGCACCCCCTGGGCATGCTTCCTAGCATCCCTGTGCTACCAAGAGGTAGACTCCAGCACTCCCTGGGCGTGCTACTCAATTAGTACATGCCTCCAACAATGTAAGAAGCCTAGACGTGCCTTCAAGTCCTACACAACACTTGTTAAACACTTGGTCATGAAGCTCTTGTGAAACTTGGTCATGAACAAATGAGGACATAACTGCCCCATAGTGCTTGGCACGGCTTTGTGTAATTGGCCCACTAGGAAGTACCAATGGATCTCTTATGTTGTTCTCCATGCTTCCATTGGTGAGTGGTGGTGGATCCGTATCAATCTTACTTTCTTTGTGTTTTCTAACCATTTCTTTTTGACTGATTATGTGAGATAGCATTTGCATCATTAGTTTAGTCTGTATTCGAAGAATTAAATTTGGAAAGAGAAAGCAAAATCGAAGACAGGATTTAGAAATGTATGAACTTGAAGTTCACAAATGCTATATTTGGATAGAATGATTGTTTTTTGATTTAGTATTAGTTTCTAAATTCATTGAATGTGGCAAACTCTTTTGAAGTAGATTTAATACACTCAAATAGGGTATTTCATATTCATAAAGCTAAATCAAGTTCATGATTGTCATCAATCAAGGAAAATGTGTGCATTATCAAATTCAAATTTCGCATTTCAATTTTTCTGTCCAAACGCAATATAAAGGAGCATGTGGATTGTATGGAGAGTATAATAAAATCTCATGGAAATGAATAATACATATATGTTCATTTTGTGGACATTTGATGATCAAGTTACACCCATGTATGTCTTCTCTCTTTGTAATGGATTGATAACTATAATGTTTTGAGATCGAGTTGCAGACCTGTTAAAACTTTTGGAATATGAATTGGTATAATTTTGTGAGAAATAGGCAAATGTTCATTTCCCAAAGCATGGTATATTAGGGATTGACTTGTTCATACATGATACAAGGATAGAGGACTCGGATAGAAGGTTGAATGTGCAAGGCAGAACTTGCATTAGTCACGAGTCTGTACAACTTGTGGCCAGCAATTTCTCTTCTTTGGATCTTTGATTTTTTTTTTTTTTTTAATTTTAAATTTTGTGAGTTGAAAGGTCTCGGATTCAGATTTAAAAAGTTTAGGTAGAAAATCTCCAATATCAAAAACCGCTTTTTTTTTCCCCTATTGGTGATGCTGGGCAGTATAAGAGGTACAAAGTATGAAGGGATTTGGATCTAATAGAATGTATTGTCGGGGCGTTTTCTACGTTGCCTTGATGGAAAATCAAAACGATCAAATTTTTATAGTAAATTAAAAATTTTAAATACATAATAATTTATAATAATTTAAAATATTTCATAATATTCTGTAAAAAATAATTTTTACAAAATAATAAATATTTTCACTAATATTTTGTAAAAAGATGGATGTTTATTGTGAAAAGTGATAATTTATAAATCATAAATATGATTGTAAATGTATTATAATATTTTTAAATATCTTGTAGAAAATGACTATTTCTTGTAAAGTTGGACTACAAAATAATAGCTATGATTACTAATATTTTGTAATAATTCTCAATATTTTATACAAAGTTGTTTTTTTTTTTTTTTGAAGTTGTCAGATTACACAATAATAGTTTCAATTGCAATATTTTGTAATACTTCTTGACAAATTCTACAAAATGATTTTTTTTTTTTTTACCAAATTACAAAATAATAAGTAAGTTATTAATATTTTATAATTCTTTCTAATAAGTCAAGTTTTATAATACTTTAAATCTCAAAAAAAAAAAAAAGTTTTATAATACTTTATAATAAGTCAAGTTTTTAATATTTTGTAAGTGGTAATTTTATATAACTCAAGGCAAAAGTAAGGAAATTTTCCTTACTTTTCATTGAAGGTACTGTAGCAAGCTCCTATTGTCGAATATCAGTCTTCTATTTGATGGGATTTATTTATCCAAATTGGATCCATGGTCCCACTCATGGATTAAATCAATAAAAATAAAATTTTTGTTGAAATGAAGGTATTTGTAATTATAAACAGAGAAAAAAAAAAGAGAATATATGATCAATTTTTAAAAAAATTATATTTTCATCATATGTAAGGCTATAGATCCGGTGTATATAAATATTTTTCCCAGTTTGATAGCACCTAAAGTGCAATATGATGATTCAAAAGAATGAACTCCAAATTGTACTCTTTCGTTAGTTGGTCAAACTGTTTTTTTTTTTTTTTTTTTCGAAATGTAATTCATTAATAATAATATCAAGAATTACAAATAAGTATATAAATCAAATACAAAACTTTACTATTAGTAGTTAATAGAGTTCGCTGATCTTTTAATAAAACAAAGGAATTTATATTCTTTTGAACAATGAAATGAAAATTAAAAAAACTATTAGATCTTTCTACTTGGAGTTGATCTTGACAAAAGATATAAATCTTCATAGCAGCAACTGGTCCGTTAATTGATTTTGATGTCAAAATAATAACTCCTTTATATCTTCTATAACTAGATTGTTTTTCCAATAACTTACAATATATGACGAATACATATGAGTTTCCGCTACTATGCTACAATAGCACCAATGAAGGAATATGCTGTATTAATAGGCTCCATCGATCAAAGATCCACAACTTTAAATCAAGATCTAAAGTCTCGAATCAAATAAAATCAAATATTATAGTTTTATTTAGTTATTAACCCTCATAAAGAAGGGACTATCCTCACAAAGAAGCGACAAAAAAAACTCCAAATATAGAGACAACCAATAATAACATAATAAAAAAGACAAATCCGTTATATAAAAAACATATTTGAGTTTATTAAAGTAGAATAAAATTAAAAGCAAAAGAAAGTGAAACGAAAGAAATAGTAGAAAGTATAAGATAGGGGCTACCACCGATCAATATCGGCGGTCCCAAACTATAACTAGAGTTAGAAAATTAGAGAGAAAATAGAAAAATAGAGCTCTCAGCATCCTACGTAAAATTGATCAAAATATTATTATTTGTAAGAAAACTTGGAATTTCCAAGATTGCCTTTTATTAATTGGTCAAACTATAATTATTTATAAGAAAACTTGGAATTTCCAAGATTGCCTTTTATTAATTGGTCAAACTATAATTATTTATAAGAAAACTTGGAATTTTCAAGATTCCCTTTTATTAATTGCTCAAACTGCAATTATCTATAACTGTATAATTGGTCATCAATTCAGACTGTCACGGCTAAACCTATAAAAATATACTCAACTTTTGGACTAGTTATAGAATTACTCTATTTTAACTTTTGTACTTTCCACACTTCTATTTTGAAACATAAATATATTAGCATGCCAAAATGCATTTAGGATGTAGTTTATTTGAAATAAAAAAAAAAAAAAAACTTTATTGGATCCATAAGTTAATCTTATTTAACTTAACTCAAGGCACCGTTTTACACAACAAAATAAACCATCTATTCTCTTTTGTCCATCGCTTGATCTCTCTCTCACTCTCTCTCCATTCTATTTTTACCTCCTAGCTGAATCCCTAACTTTATGAAAGCTTCAACTATCCTTTAATGGCAGCATAATATGTGAATGGTAATCAATAAATCAACAAAAACATAAAACCGAGGTTCATTGTTTTGTTAATCAAAGAAAAAAAAAAACATAAATCATCCACAAAAGTATAAAAATCAACAAATCAATGAAATTAAATCTACCAACATAAAATTAAGACTCTCAACATGAAATTAATAAAAGAATTTGCTAGCACAAAATAGTCAGCAAAAGCATAAAAATCAACAAATGATCATTAATCCGGCAGGAGGGAGGGAGGGGGACTGGAGAGCCCGGGCCCCTCTATACTCCTTTTTTTTAATTTACTTTATAATTTAGTATAAATTTTTTTCTTCACTTTGGTCTCCTAATTTTTGAAAAATTTATTTTGACTCCCCAAATTTTGAAGTCTAGCTTCGCCCATGTCCACCGCAAAACAAAGAAGAACACATTAACAATTGTAATTTTCGGCCATGGAAAATATGCGTTTCCAAGTTAGAGAAAGAGAAAGTGGAAGAGAGATGTGAAACTGTTTTGATAAGTGATTGTGGACCTTGAACTAATTTAAAAATGGCACTGTTTTGGACAGAAATTCAATCATTGGCCTGCAGATTGACTCTAGAAGATGTGCGATATCGATATTCAAAGAGATGTCTAGATAAAGAGAAAGTGTATGTGATGGTGGGTTCAGAACGGGTGTTTAATGGTAGTGGGTTAAGTTTAACCGAGATTAACTTATGGACCCTAATAAATTTTTTTTTTTTTTAATACTAAACCTTTAACCATAAAATGTATTCAGAGTGCTAATATATCTAAGTTTCAAAATGGAGATACGGAAAACATAAAAGTCAAAATAGAATAATTTTATAAAAAGTTGAAAAATTGAGGATATTCTTATAGCTTTACTTGTGAGAGTTAAAGTTGCAGAATTCACGAATAAATTTATGTATTTAACCAATATTAATTCCATTAACTTTTATTCAAATGTACCCTCCGTATTAGAACATCTTTATTTATGAGAATTAATTAAGAATTCAATTAATTTCGTCGAGACTTTTTTTTTTTAAATTTATTAGAGGTTTTTATGGGCTGAAATAACACTGCAAGCTATACAAGAGTAGCCTTCCTCTTAACTCACCAAATTGGTAAAAACAACTATGGTCGAAAGGACTCGATTTCGAGATCTCCCACTTTTCACATAAGTGAAAAGACCAATCAGATCACTACCTGATTGACAATTTTGTTGAGACTTGTTAGAGTGTTTTATTGATGCTGTGATATTCTGACTTGTTAGGAATGATTGAGGCTGAGTTCGTTTTTTTAAAAATCATTTATTTTCGAAATATTTTTCCAAAATTTTTTTTTAATATGTTTTTTTAGAAATTTATTTCAGTTGTTTATTGCAATGTTAAAAATTAATAAGAACCAGTTGTGCCTTATTTAACCTCATTTCACCCTCCAAGTTTATCTTTCTTTTATTCTTGAATACTATTCTTATTTAAAGTATGTTGACTTAGTGAATCTCATTATTGATTGAAAAATCCATCAAATTAATTAGATTTCAACTGTTCAATTATCTTAATAAATTCAATCAAATACTTATCTCTGTATAATATCTAAAACCGGGTTTAGTTTAAATCGCCGTAGTCATCGGAAAGTTCACTTCTTAGTAAATAGAGTTTTAATGAAGTTACTTTAACATTGCAATAATTGTATTTGATTGATATATTAAATTATGGAAAAGTAAAATTGTGTTTTTTTTTTTTTAAAAGAAAATGAGCTGGCTAGCTTATATTGATGGAATCAAAAGCCACAAATACATACAAAAGTAAAGGAGG
Organism: Jatropha curcas; assembly: GCF_041381405.1. NCBI lineage: Eukaryota > Viridiplantae > Streptophyta > Magnoliopsida > Malpighiales > Euphorbiaceae > Jatropha > Jatropha curcas. Next base: position 23,752,459 of record NC_143159.1, read on the forward strand.
GCATCCCCTCCACTCAAAATTAGCATAAGTACCAGCTGCCCGAACTATCGCATGAGCAGTTTGATTCGCAGATTTCTTAACAAAACAATAAGTAAAGGATGAAAGCTCACTAAGAAGGGCTTTACAATCCATAACAATCGAACCAAAGTAAGAAAGATCCAGATTATCTGCCTTTAATGCCTGAACTAGAAGGAAACAATCCATCTCAATGCTAACATCATAGAAACCCTTCTGCTTCAACCAACTAAGAGCCTCCCTAAAACAAAGGGCCTCACCCAATTTCATATCCTACATGGTCAAAATAGACATTGATTTGCCCCCTAAACAATAACCCTAATGATCTCTTAGAATCATACCAAAACCAAAATGATTATTAGCGAGAGAAACATCAACATTGCATTTATTAAGTGTACCAGTAGATGGTAGGTTCCATTTTGTAAGATGGGTTTGCTGTGCATGAGTTGAAGATAAAGGCGACTGTACCTGCTGGCATTCATGCGGTAACTGAACTGTAAATCGCACTTGGTTAGCAGAAGTGGGGCGTTGCTGCCAGATCAATTGGTTTCAGGACCACCAAATACTCCACAACAAGACAAACATTTCCCTAAGATTCGTTAGACCTGCAACAGCGACAGTAAAAATCAAATCTGACATAGATGCAGCCTGTCGCCATCCTAGCAAAGAGAGAAGCCAACAGTCCTTTGCAAAAGAACACTCCAGTAGCACATGCTTGGCTGTTTCATCATATAAACCACAAAAAGGACATAGAGAGGAAACATCAATTCTCCTCTTGCACAAATTCACTCGACAAGGTAAGACCTCTTGTACAGCCTGCCAAACAAAGTGCAAAATTTTTTTTGGCACCTTTTTTTCCAAATTAGACCCCATACTAGAGAAACAGTAGTGTTTGCATTTGTTGAAGGATCCACAGCCAACCGATAACCATTACGTACCGAGTATATACTTGGCTCTCCAACTCCATAACCACCGATCCTCCGTGTCCACTCTTGATAATGAAATTTGTAAAATTAATTCCGCATCACGTGGAGAAAAGTGTTGTTGAATATAGACTGCATCCCATTGAGTAGGTTGAGCCAGAAATAAACTAGAAACAACTGCATGTTGCCTACCAACTATAGTAGCCGTTTCATCCTTTGGATCATCAATAGCAGGTAGCCATGGCGCTGTCCAAATAGAAGTCGATTGACCATTTCCAATTCTCACCCTACAACCACGTTGAAGAAGGGATTGAGCTTCCAAAATACTTCTCCACAAAAAAGTTGGATTCGACCCTAGCTTGGCATCAAAAAAATCTATCGAAGGAAAATAATGAGTTTTTAAAACTCGAGCTGCAAGAGAACTAGGATATTGTAACCTTGTTTAGCCAAAAGAGCCACATTAAAATCATGCAGCCGCCAAAAAGAGAGACCGCCCTTCTCCTTGTCCAAACAAAGACGTTCCCATCGCATCCACTTAATTCCAGTAGATTTGCTATCACTCTCCCAATAGAAAGAATTAAGCATACTTTCAAGTTTTTGACAAATATCTAGAGGAAGTAAAAATAAGGACATTAAATAATTGGGTACCGTTTGTGCCATTGTACGAATGAGAATATCCTTGCCCGCACGTGACAAAAATTTTCCTTTCCAGCCCTGAATTCTCTTAGCAACCTTGTCAACTATGAACTGAAAAATATGCTTTTTATCCCGAGAGATAACTGACGGCATACCCAAGTAACTCCCATGGTCACCTACTTGTTGAACTTCCAACAGCTGTATAATCATTTCCCTAGCCTCCTCCTTTGTATTAGGATTGAAAGAGATGTTAAACAAACTTTAATATATAGCGTAGATCTCATAGTTCATAGAATTTGTTTAATAAATAAACACAATAAGCGGAAACGTACCTTGATCCATAGCTATTGATTACCTCGTTGCAGCAATTTGATTCTCACCGCAACAGTAGATCTATGTTTCTTCACTCTGGCCTTTTGTCCATAAGTGCTCTCTTACTGGTCAGAGAATTATCAACAAGATGAGAGTGTTCTTTTCACGCTCTCTCAAATAACCTATTACTATATGTATTTGAGGTAGTCGTCACACTCTCTGTTTTCTTTTCTTAACCTACGCTGTTGATTTAATTTCTCTTTTAAAAGGCAGAGGAAGGGTATTAAAATCCTAACTGGTCCTCATCCCATTAAGCCCAATAACCATCATTTTGGGCCACCTTAATTAGAACCAGTCCTTTAATTACATGGGCCACTCAGATTATTAAAATAATCTAACAAGAGACCACTTGGCCCACGTGCATTTCTTGAATCTATCATGTTAATCTTAATTAGAATTAAAGTGATCGGATTATGGCGTTCACAAGTTATTAATCGACATGATTCCTTCCATACATCACAAATCATCTTAATCCATAATAACTGTAATCGAGAAACGATTCAACAAACAATACATTGTTACACTCAATGTTATTGTTATCTCACCCAAACCATTATTGTATACATCTATAATGTGGATAACACATAAATAAGCAAAAACACATCTTTAATTGAATTCCCAAGTGTCACAATAATATGAGCAAAATAACCATATGTATATACATACAAGTTTAAACTTCATGTTAACAAGGACTTATTTATCATGCCCATCCTATCAACATGGCCAGTGAAGATTTTAGGTGGTAAGCCTTTAGTTAATGGATTCGCTATCATCAGATCAGTACCGATATGCTCAATTGACACTTTGTGTTTATGCACTTCTTCTTTCACAGATAGGTACTTTAAATCCATGTGCTTTGCACCCTTAGAGTATCTATCATTCTTAGAGAAGAAGACAGCTGCGGAATTATCACAGTAAATTCTCAAAGGTCTAGCTATACTGTCGACAATACCTAGACCTAAGGTAGAGTTCCGTAACCACAATGCATGAACAGTGGCCTCAAAGCATGCCACAAATTCAACCTCCATTGTGGAAGTAGCAATGACAGACTGCTTTCCGCTTTTCCATGATATTGCTTCTCTAGCTAGGAGAAACAAGTAGCCAAATGTAGACTTTCTCGAATCTACACAACCGGCATAGTCTGAATCCGAGTATCCCACCACTTCTAGATGACTGGACTTTCTATAAGTGAGTATATGATCCTTAGTGCCTTGTAAATACCTAAGTACTTTCTTTGCAGCTTTCCAATGGTCCATCCTGGGATTACTTTGATATCGCCCTGACATTCCTACGGTGAAACTAATATCCAGTCGAGTACATATTTGAACATACATTAAGCTCCTAACTATTGACGCATATGGAATAGACTCCATCTCTTTACATTCTAAATCATTTTTAGGACATAGCATTTCGCTGAACCTATCTCCTTTCTGAATTGGAACTATTCCTATGGAGCATTTTTCCATTCTGAATCTCTCTAATACCTTATCAATGTAAGCTCTTTGAGACAATCCTAACAGTCCTTATGATCTATCGCAGAATATTTCTATTCCTATAAAAAAGGATGCCTCTCCCATATCTTTCATTTCAAAGTTCTTAGCAAGAAAATCCTTTACATCACGTAACAACCCAACATCATTCGCAACAAGAAGAATGTCATTAACATATAGGACTAACATGATGAACTTGCTCCCACTGACCTTCATATAAATACACCGATCAACAGTATTTTCTATAAAACAATATGAAGTGATGGTATTATTGAACTTAAGATACCATTGACGGGAAGCTTGCTTCAGTCTATATATTGATTTTTTTAACTTACACACCAAATTTTTCTTTCCTGTGACCACAAACCCCTCTAGTTGGTCCATATATACTTCCTTCTCTAAGTCACCATTAAGAAAGGTTGTCTTTATATCCATTTGGTGAAGCTCTAGATCATAATGAGCCACTAAAGAATAATTCTTAAAGAGTCCTTTTTGAAAACTGGAGAAAAGTCCTCTTTATAATCAATGCCATCCTTCTGAGTGTAACCTTTAGTAATAAGTCTAGCCTTATATCTTTAAATGCTGCCCTTAGAGTCCCGTTTGGTCTTGAAAACCCATTTACAACCAACTTGTTTTGACCCATCAGGCAACTCGACTAAATCCCAAACTTGATTATCACTCATTGATTGCATTTCTTCCTTCATGGCATTAAACCACTTTTCAGAATTATCAGATTCCATGACTTTTTGGAAAGAGAATGGGTCCTTATCAATGCTTAATTCACATTCATGCTCAAGTGAGTAACCACATAATCACTAGAAATAGCTGGCCTTCTTTGCCTTTGTGACCTTCGTAATGCTATTTCTTGTGAAACCACTTGATCATTCATGAATTGTTCATTATTTACATGGTCATTTGTGGGTTCGAAATGTTGTTTTGTTGTTCAACCATGTTGTTAAACGGTGATACAACAAGTGGAACAATAACCGAAGAAGAGACATTAGAAAAATCCACTTGAGTTGGATTTTCAATCTGAATCTCTTTCACATTCACTTTACGTGGTTCATTACTCCCACTAATTTGGCCATTTTCAATAAACCGAGCATTACCAGACTCAATAATTCTCGTACTATGGTTAGGACAATAAAATCTGTACCCTTTTGATTTTTCAGGATATCCTATGAAAAATCCACTAACCGTTCTAGCATCAACCTTCTTTTCATGTGGATTGTATATCCTTACTTCTGCTGGGCAACCCCAAATATGAAGATGCCTTAAACTATGTTTCCTTTCTGTCCACAGTTCATAAGGGGTCTTAGGAACTGCTTTACTAGGAACCCTATTAAGTAAATATGCAGCAGTCTTTAATGCATGCATTCATAATGATAAAAGTACAGTACAATTATTCAGCATACTTCTAACCATTTCCATAAGAGTACGATGCTGCCTTTCAGCTACACAAATGCCATGACTTTTAAGGAACTTTGCAAATAGACCTAGAAATTATCCATTTTCATTAAATTTACCATAATATTCACCACCTCTATCAGATCTCACCACTTTAACTTTTCTATTTAACTGCCTCTCTACCTCATTAATGAATATCTTAAGGATATCCACTGATTGAGACTTTACATGCAGTAAATATACATAACCGTACTATGAGAAATCATCAATAAAGGTAATAAAATATTTTTCACCACCCCAAGAGGGAATATCAAAAGGACCACATATATCAGTGTGTATAAGTTCAAGCAATTCACTGCTTCTTGTGGCAAGATTCTTTAATGTGTGCTTAGTTTGCTTACCTTTAATGCAATCTATACACACTCCAGTCAGTGAAATCCAATTGAGGGAAGATTTCACCTTTCACTAACCTCAAAATCCTTTCTTTGGATATGCGACCTAACCTTTGATGCCACAAGAAAGCAGAACATTCATTATGTGCACTACGTTTATTACCTATATTGTGTTCAACATTAAACAAGGATTCAATAAATTCAGCATCAAGATTAAAACAATACAAACCATCAATCCAAGTACCAAAACCATAATAGTACTTATGTTTGTATAATGAAAAAACATCATTGCAAATCTTAAAACAGAAACCAACATTATCCAACCTCCTTACAGAAACTAAATTTCTAGCACATTCAGGAACATAGAGACATTTTTCAAGATCCAGATAACAACCAGTGTCCAGGATCAATCTATAAGTCCCAATTCCTTCTATTCGTGCCTTCATTCTGTTCCGCATGTATAGGAACTTTTCAGTTTCATTTATGGGTTGGATCGAAAGGAATCCCTGTATAACGTGAGACACATGAGTAGTTACACCAGAATCTAACCACCAGGTATGATTAGGCACTTCAATAAGATTTGATTCAAAACATACTGAAACATAAAGTATATCTTTCTTTTCAAACCAAATCTTCCTTTTAAGTCTGTCCTTCTTGAAGTGACCATTCTTCCTACAGAAGTAGCACTTCAACTCCTTACGGATTTGGCCCTCATTACCCTTCATTAGGGCTTTGTCTCTTTTCTTGCCTTTCTTCCCTGATTTGTTGTTGTTGCTGCTAGCTCCATTATGAAATGTAAGATTGATAGAGTGTTCCTTCAATTTCTTTAATCTCCCTTCCTCTTGTATCAACATGGCCTTGATTTCCTGAATGTTCCATTTTCCTTTGAGGGTGTTGTAATTCACCTAGAACTGACCAAACTCGAGAGGAAGTGAGTTAATAATAAATTGAACTAAAAAGGATTCACTCACATACATTTCCATTGATTTCAGTTTGGCTGCCAAATTCTGCATGCCAGTCACATGATCATGATGGATTGTGACCAATCAAACTTCTTTGTCGTTAGCTCACTCATCAAGGATCCTACGATTGACTTGTCAACTATGTCCGATTGGGAGTACTCTTTTATTTTCAACATGTACTCTCTAGCATTGTCTATTCTGGGCATTGATGGCTTAACATTTTCAGCCATTGTCATCCTCATTAAGTTCAAGCTCAGCCTGTTAGACTGCTCCCAAGCCTTATAATGGGACTTGTCAGCTTCAGTGCTGGTCTCTGTAATGGTTGCTGGCTTTTCAGAGACTAATGCCAAATCCAAGTCCAAAACTCCTAACTGATAATGGATTTGTTCAGATCAATCAGCATAGTTCAATCTATTAAACTTAATCAGCCTAATGCCCATAGCAAACATGGTAGAAGAAACTGCAACATTATACATATACTCATACGTTAATACTTTGAGAGAACACAAATGGATTCAAACAAATAATAGCCTTAATTATGCATCTAGATTCACCTTTGGGTAATATTTAAATGCATAGCTTTAATCAATAATGATGCCAAGAAGAAAAATACTTTAATAGACTTTCATTGACGCGGAGCAACTTGCGAGTCTTTGTGCAAGTTAGAGAGAAGCACGCATGTGCTTAACTACAGCATGCCCCGTGCTTCTCTCTAGAAGTCAGGGCATGCCCATGCTTCATTACAGCACGCCTCGTGCTTCTCTCTGGAGTCCATAGCACGCCCGTGCTCATTGCAGCACAACCATGCTCCTTTCTGGAATCCAGTTTACCTTTTTTTTTTTCTTTTTTTTTAATCTTTAATTATTCAATAATGCTCCATACAATATGGATGTTATCTTTGGATATACATTCATGTTATCTTTTTAATGTTATTGATTATAAATAATGGTCTACCTTTAGGTAACCTAACAACATTATAATCAATGATCTCAATTGTAAAATTTTATCTTTCATTTAATTTAATGTCATCACATAAACATGAACAATTGAAAGCCGCATAATCAATGTCTAAACTAATCCAAACAAGGCCACTTTGGTGACTAACAGGTTTTCCATTCATTAAACATTGATTCATGCAAAACTTTATGAGATTAAATTAAGATCTCAAAACTTTAATGAGAGTATACAATAAGATGTCATACCCTTTCTTTATAAATAACATAGTAAAATAATTTATAAAGCATAAAGAAAACAAACGGTTTTCTACTTCTATAATTTTGGCTTCGCTTATACCAGATTAATCAATTTCACAATACGAAATTAATTTCCATTAATTAAGCCAAATAAAAGATTATCAAACAAGTCTAGAACATGACCAGACTTTGATACCACATGTTAAATAAACTTTAATATATAGCCTAAATGTCATAGTTCATAGAATTTGTTTAATAAGAATACACAATAAGCGGAAACGTATCTTGATCCATAGCTATTGATTACCTCGTTGTGACAATTCGATTTTCACCGTAACAACAGATCTATATTTCTTCACTTTAGCCTTTTGTCCATAAATGCTCTCCTAATGGTCAGAGAATTATTAACAGCACGAGAGTTTTCTTTTCACACTCTCTCAAACAATCTATTACCGTATGTTTTTGAGGTAGCCGTCACACTCTCTTTTTATTTTCTTAACCTACACTATTGGTTTACTTTCTCTTTTATAAGGCAGAGGAAGGGTGTTAAAACCCTAACTAGTCCTCATTCCATTAAGCCTAATAATCATCATTTTGGACCACCTTAATTAGAACCAGCCCTTTAGGCAACTCAGATTATTAAAATAATCTAACAAGAGACCGTTGATTTTGTAAAATTGCTCATATACCGATAAACAATGCTTCAATCTTATGGCTTCTAAAATATTGGCTTTCACAAAAAAACGAACAATCATCGGCAAAAAATAAATGTGAAATAGGGAAGGATTTTGTAGAAACCTTGAAACCATGCAATAAACCCGACGCTTCATATTTGGAAATAACGGCTGACAAACCCTCAGCCCATATAAAAAATAACTCAGGAGATATAAAGTAAAATTGTGTTTACTTTTAGTTTAATTTAAGACATATATAAAATTTTAATTGAAGATTACTTTTAAATATATAATCATATTATCATTGAAAAAAAAATATTATGTTTTTTCAATTACCAGTTGATCCAGTGGGATGAGGCGTTGGATCCTTTAAGTAATGTCTAGAGGTCGAATCTTGGCGCTGTGAATAGAAAAAACTGGGTTGGGAAGGTCATTCCCATAATGAAATCGAAACTGGATTAGTCGGCTGTGGTGCCGGATACCAGATAGTTTAAAAAAAAATTATACTTTTACTTTTAAATAATAAAAATATTTTAAAATTTGAAATAATAAAAATATAAAAAAAAAACTCAATCTCGTTGTTGAAGATTAAAAAAAAGGACAGGAATCAAAATGAACAGTTTTAAATATGCAATTATTTTTAGTTTTTTTGTCATTTATAATTTTTTTAAAGTAAAAAAATTGTATTTGATACAATTTGGCTAAAATTAAGATAAATAAATTCTGAACTCAAAATTTTATTTCCTGAAATAAATTAAAAAATAAATTCAAACCAAAGTAAATATCCAATAAATATTTTAGTCTCAAATCGAACGTTGGTCCTCACTCATTTAACCTTCTTATAGCAAATACAATATGAGCAAAAAAATTTAACCTTGTCATAACTTTTCTTTTTTTGTTAAGTAATGCCATTGTGCCATGGCAGAATTCGATTTTTTTAATTACATGTTATGCAACAAAATAAATAATAACTGATTAATTAATTTATCGATAATCAAACGACAAATCATCTGATTCTCGGTTCAATTTCACAAAATTGACTACATTGATATCATTAGCTATGCCATCTGTAGAACTCAACGAGCCTAAAAGCATATGAATTATATATTTCGCGGAGATATATTAATCAAGAACAAGCAAATCCAGATTAAAACAAATATAACAACTAATGGAAAACAATAATGATTTATTAATAAAAATTTCTCATTAGAAAAGATTACAAATAGAACATTTTTCTTCTTTTACGAATTTCTTATCCCAAATCTGAGAAGAATTAGGGTTTAAGACTTAAGAAAAGGAAGAACGATAATAATAACCATAACCATAGTTTTGTTCTGATCTTAGATGATCAACAGTAACGATGGCAGTGATGTGTATTGCGAACTTTCTTGCAAACTCCTCCATTGCACTCTGAAATGCAAAACACCCAACACTTTCCGTCTTTCTCAGGATTATCATCAGTCCCTGGAGTGCAACTTCCAAGCTTATAATGTTCAGCACAGCATTTTCCAGCATCAGCTACTTCATTCATATCAGCACATAACATTAGGGTTACTATCAGAATACAGCAGACAACTTTCATTTGGGCCATCTTTTTCTCTTTTTCTTTTTTTTTTTTTTTTTTTTTTTTTTTTTTGGATTTTATGAAGAAAATAACAATGGTTATGCCAATTTGCTCTTTCTTTGTGGAAATTGCATGTTATATAGGCATAATTTGATCATTAATTAGGTCATAATTTCAATGCTACTTAGTGTTTTCAAATTGGGATTATAATTGCTGTGATTTTGTGAAGTGTGTCCTTTTCCTATTCTAAATACGTAAAAAAGAAAATTTACCTAATTAGGATTATGACACTTTAATAGGAGATCATCTAATTTATATCTATATATAATCTATAATAATAATAATAATAATAATCTATAATTATTATTGCAGCTAAATGCTCAAAGGAGCTTGGCAAATTGTACGGAGCCGGTAATAGTGTAGCTCATTTCTTAACTAAGGAAACTTTCTCTTCTAGTTATGAGGAGCTCATATGGACTAAGGAAGTTCCTTCATCTTTAGATATTCTCGTGAGGCTAATTTAGCCCCTTTTAATATACAATTCTTCTACGTTTATCCATATATATATATATATAAGTGAAAATATGGAGGGTAATATTTGGGATTTCAAAAAACTCTACTAAATTTTATGGATTGATAAAAATATATTTAAATATTTTACTTTTATCAGTCAGAAAAATTAAGTTAATTTAATTTTTGTTAGCTATATCAATTTCCTACTTAGATATAAATTCCATTTTTTTGTTGATACATGGGAAGCCCAATGGACCGAAATAATATTGTGGGCTATATAACCCTCATTTTCGAATAACATTCACTAAATTAGTGATAACTTTTGTGGTGGAGAGGACTCGAACTCAAGATTTCTCATTTCCTATATCTTCTACGAGAGATTGGAAGACCAATCAGACCACACCTGATTGGCAAATATAAATTCTATTGGATAAAAAAAAATTTATACATACTACAAATTTTAATTTATTGGTTGAAAAAATAAATACTTTTTTTTTTTTGAGTAATAAGGGAGACTTAAGCTCTAAAAAGTACAAGCAAAATCTAAGGAATGAGTATTATTTAATTTTGATTGGTCATATTATACTAATTCCATATTTAAATTTAAATTTCATTGGGCTATATTATTTTTCTACTTAAATCTAAATTTCATTGGACAAAAAACTTACATATATTATAGATTCTATAGCTTCCTATTTGTAAAGTATTAAAACAGCAAAATAGCTAATACAGAAACATGAACAATTGGAGTTTCAAGTGATAATTTCATTGAAGCAGCTCTTGGCTATATATAGCCTTACATCTAACAAGAAAGAGAAAATTCAGACCACATATTACGTTAAGTGGTTTTGAATAACAAGAAAAAAATAAGATAGCTAAAATCTCTAACGAACCCTGAAGAATATGTCTTTATTCAACAGTCCTAAACTCAATCAATTTCTTCCAATAGTCCCTCCTTGAACTTATTCTTCTTGTCAAAGAATTAGTTCAAATCTGAAACAATGCACATGCCTAGTTCTTCACGCAATTTCTGAAATGCTTCCAACTTGAGAGGCTTTGTCATAAGATCTGCAAGTTAATCTCGAGTGCTGCAAAATAGTTAATTAACAGCTCTTTCTTTATTAAGATCCCTAAGAAAATGAAATCTTACCCTTATGTGCTTGGATCGACCATGTAAAAGTGGATTTTTGGACAGCTTTATAGTCGAAGCATTATTACACACTAACATAGTACCTTCTATTTACATATGACCTATTTCTTTCAGTATCCTCCTCATCTAGCTTCACAAGCAAATGCAACAGCTGCGACAAACTAAGCCTCCGTGGTTGACGTGACTATGGGTTGCTTTCAAGATGACCAAGCTATTGCTCCACCACACATTATGAACACATAACCTGAAGTACTCTTGTTATCCTCCACATCTCCAGCATAATCACTATCAGCAAATCCAACCAAATCACTAGCTCCTCCCTTTTTGTAAAACACACCATAGTTCACAATCCCTTTTAAGTACCTTAAGACGCTTTTAACTGCTGCAAAATCTGCCATGAAATGACTAATAAGACTTATAACGAACATAAGATCAGGGCGAGTGGCTGTGAAATACATCAGGCTTCCCAGTATCTGCATGTACTGAGTTGCATCCACCTTTGTGCCATCTTCATCTTTATCAATCTTTTGTCTTGGAACAATAGGATTACAAACAGAATTGTAATTCTCTATTCCAAATCGACTCAAAACCTCAGCTACATACTTCCTTTGGCATATAAATACACAATCAGACCTTTGTATCACCTCAATTCCAAGAAAAAAATATCATCTTTTCTAAGTCTGTCTTATCAAACTCCTTTTTCATAGAATATTTAAATTCATCCAGCATTTCTTCATCATCACCAATGAATAATAGGTCATCAACATAAATGCTCACAATGAGAATTTTACCTCCCTTTCTCTTGACAAAGAGTGTATGCTCACTTGAATTGCTTTTGAAACCTTCCTTGATGAAGTGCGACTCTATTCGACTAAAGCAAGCCCTAGGTGCCTGTTTTAGTCCGTAAAGGGTCTTTTACAGCTTTTATACCATCTGTTCACTTCCTTTCTTCTCATAACATTTGGGTTGTTCTATAAAAACATCTTCCTTCAAATCCCCATGTAGGAAAGCCGATTTTACATTTAATTGATAGAGTTTCGAACCTCTTTGAGCCGCAAAAATATAATCATTCTCACTGTATCCATCCTTGCCACAGGTGCATAAACTTCTGTATAATCAATTCCATATTACTGAGTGTAGCCTTTCACCACTAATCTTGCTTTGTATTTGCAACTTCTCCAAGCTCATTTATCTTGGTTTTATAAATCCATTTTACTTCTATTTTCTTTGCATCATCGGGTAGTTCCACCAAGCACCAGGATTGATTTTTTTCCAATGGATTTGATTTCTTCATCCATAGCCAGTCTCTATTTCAGGCTTTTGACAGCTACCTCAAAGTTTGCAGGATCTGGTGTCATCAAAAGTGCCATGTTTGCAAAGTTGACTGCATCTTCTTCTGATAAACCTTCACTGGAAGTGCAATCTGTCGACCATATAGGTGGACATCGATTTCTGCCCTCCCTTGCTATCAAATCTACTGCAGCAGCTAGTGAATTAATTTCGGCTTCATCTGCGACTTTTACTTCTTCAGCTATGTTCTCTATTGATTCTTGTTCCTTTGCATTCCTTTCAATGTTGTCCCCCCATTCTAATTCCATTAATTGTTCACCTTCAAAATTTGCATTCCAATCCCACACACGATCTTCTTTGAAAACTACAACACGGCTTACTAAAATTAGCAATTGGATCAAACATTCTGTACCTTTTGGATTCACCACTAACCCCAAATAGGACACAACTCACACTTTTATCTTGAAGCTTGCTTCTCCTAGTATCTGGAATATGAACATGTCCCACACATCCAAAAACTTGAAAATATTCGACTGATGGCTTTCTCCGCTTCACGCCTTGTAACATCCCTTCCCGGTCCACCCGTTAACCCGAATGAACCGAGCCAAGACGCTACAATCTGGTTGAACTTATGTGTTGTCATGCTGATATCATCCTGTATGCTAAATATGAATACAAAACACTCCCAATTAAACTCCAAACTTCCAATATCTCCAACTAATCATCATAACACAATAACACTATCTATATGTATAGTCATAACTGTATAAATCCTCAATAACATTTAATATCCAGCAATTAATTGCATTCATGATCTATATCAAGTTTTCATGACCTAATCATACCAACTATAGTAAAATATTTCATATTCAATCATTTCATAAGTATTATTCTTATCTCCAAATACTTACACCAAAATAATTACATGCTTCAATTATATTTCCAATCACATAAGCTCTAACAAATGTAATAATTATACATGCCATAAATCTTAATACATGCCATAATTCTTAATTATACAACTCTCAATCTACTATGACCAAATTAATCACTTCTGCTTTGATAGTACTCTTCAAGTCTTCAAGTAGCAACCACGATCTTCAACCTACGCGTGATAAAAATCAACGTGCTGAGTATAAAACTCAGTGGTGCTCATAATTCACATGCTTAACAATGTGCGATGACAACTAACTTAAGATACAAATTTCATAAAAGCATTGAAAATCATAGATTCAGTAAATTTCAACATCAATTTATCTTTATAGTAAAGAATAAACTTCTAATGCATAACATAAATAATTTAGTTCAAATTATCTCATAACTCCTTTACATAAACCTTTAATCACACATATCATGATACCATCATGATCTTACCTGCTGTTCATTATGTTGTATGAATGAAATCAATAAACATGTAAGAATACATAACAGTATATTTTCATTGTCTTACTTGCTATTCATTATGCTGTATGACTTATGCACTTTTAGTCACATCATGTAAGTTATGATTAATAACATCTCATGACTGTATGGCTCCTCAAAGATTCAATAAATAAACTTGTAAGCATATATAGCATTATACTTTCATGATCTTACCTGATGTTCTTTATGCTGTATGAATTCTGCAACTGTGATGAAAACTCAGTGAATATCGCAACGAATAAAGAAACATATAAGCACATACATATGTAGAAATAAACATGTACTCACATATGGAATGTAAGCACACATATCATGATACTTTCATTATCATACTTGCTGCTCATTGTACTGTATGATTATGCAATTTGTAGTCAATATAACTGTATAGCTCCATAAGGTTATAGTGAAACCAAAGTGATAAGAAAAACTGTATGAAACTGGATGAATACTGTATGACTGGGCTGCTATGGCCATTATATAATCATATCCACTCAACGGCCTGTAGCTGGAGTACCAAACTGTATGGGGCGCAGATCTGCTATCCTATGTCGCGACATAGCCTTATCTAAGTGGTTTCTACCCAACCTCAATGGAGCATATTAATGGTATGTCAATAGATAAAATAAAAGCATAGTAACTGTGTCATAATTTGCATGCTTGTGTCATGAAATTAACTGCTTCATAATGTCATAAATCTTTTTAGTATTATTTCCAAGCTTAACAGTGTGAGAAAAAGTTGTGTCCAAGCTTGAAAACATATCTCGATTCCCACAAATGTGGTTTGAAAATCCAGAAACTAAGAACCACGCATCACTCCTCTTGCTTTATGTAGTTCTACATATGTCATTAACAACAGCTCATCTTCCTCTTCTAACTCTGCATAATTTGCTTCCTTGTTCAACTTTGGACATTTATATCGGAAATGTCCTAAGTTGTGACATCTATAACATTCAACAGTTGCTTTGTTGAAAGTTGTTCTCCCTCTTCCTCGTCCCCTTCCTCTGTAAGGTGCTCTCCTTTGTTGCTTGTTCCAGATCGGTCTTCTACCTTCAAAACTTGATCCTTATCATCATTGCTTGTCCTTGAAACTTTTATTCATGCACCACCAATGAACTATGTAATTCATCAATGGACATGTTGTCAGTATGTTTTGATTCTTTGATGGACACTACAAAATATGTGAACTTCTCAGTTAGGGTACGTAGGATTTTTTGAATAATCTTTGTGTTAGACATATCTTCACCATTACTCCTTATCTTGTTGGAAACCATCATCACTCTTGCAAAATAATCATTAATGGTTTCATCTTTCTTCATTACGAGAGCCTCAAACTCTCTTCTTAATAAGTTAAGAAGAGATTTCTTCACCTTTAAATTTCCTCCAAACTTTCTTTTTATTAAGTCCCAAACAATCTTGGTTGTGTGACGATCCAGGATTTGTTCAAAGACAGTTTGATTAATTGCCTGGAATAGATAATCCTTGATTTGGTGATCCTTAGTTCTAGCATCATCAAGCTGTGCCTATTGCACCTCAGTCAGCCTCTTCCTACTATTGGTTCTTCAAAACCATTCTCCACCAAGCTCCAAAGGCCTTTTGCCCTGAGAAGATTTTCATCAGTTCACTCCAGTGATCATAATGATCGTCGAAGTGAGGAATCTTCGTCAGAGTCTTGTCTTCACTCATCCTCTCAGTGTTTGATCACTCAAAGTCTACTACTTCTTTTGTATAAGCCCAATTGGAGCTCTGTTACCAATTATAAAGTATTAAAACAGCAAAATAGCTAATACAGAAACATGAACAATTGGAATTTTAAGTGATAATTTTATTGAAACAGCTCTTGGCTATATATAGCCTTACATCTAACAAGAAAGAGAAAATTGCGACTACATATTACGTTAAGTGGTTTTGGATAACAAGATTGAAATAAGATAGCTAAATCTCTAACAAACTCAGAAGAATAGGTCTTTATTCAACAATCCTAAACTCAAGCAATTTCTTCCAACACTATTCGTTTATAACTTTCTATATTACATATATGATAGACAATATAACTTCTTATTTATAATACACTATTTATTCATACTAAATATTTGAGATGTATTTATACTAACATATTAACACTTTCACCTAATAATATTCATACCCGGACTATAAAACTTTATGACCTAATTTACAATTACTAATTGCATATATAAAACCTATACAAGAATTATAACACTGATATTATATATTTTATTTATTATATTGTACAAATTATATTGCTCTATTTTATAAATTTTATCCTCTCTTAGTTAGGAATTATAATTATCAATATATATATATATATATATATATATATATATTACTTTATCTAGAAAAAAAAAATTCATTACTAAATTTTATTTATTTTGGCCATAAGAGTATGTCAAAAACTCATCACTTTATTGTTATCAATCACTCGTTGATGTATTAGTTTTAATTTTATAATATTTTGATATATTACTAAAAATCAAAATTCTTTTTTTTTTTTTTTGAATTTGGCTATCAAGAAGTTTTTGTTTTCGCTATTAAAGTTTTGATTTTGATATATTTTGTTATTCTATAATGAATCCGTTGTTAGTTGGCTGATCATGAATTAAAAATTAATCGTTAAAATATAATAGGAGCTATGCAATAGGAATTTGATTGGGTAATAAGAATTTGTGTTCATTATTTATTACTCCCTCCTTACCGCTTTAATAGCAACATTTGGACTTCTTTATGACACCTATACCCATCACTTATCTTTAACTTATTCCTTGCTTTCATATCTTTTTTGTCATTTTATATTAAATAGCTAATCAAACAGTTATTTATACCGAACATTTTTATTCTAAACCGCTATATAATTGTTAACTAGTAATAACTAATATTTAACAGTTAAACACTGGTAAAATAGCTAACAGCTATTAAAACAGCTAGAACAGCTAAATTTACCGAACATACCCTTCATCTATTCACAAAAATTAAGAAAATAATTGGAATATATTGATTTTCTAGAAATACATAATAGAATACCTAAATTGCCCTTCTTAAAGTCCTCATTAATTTTACTACAAAATTAATGCTAATTTTGTCTCATATTAAAGCACCACTGTTAGAGTAGTACTTCCATTTCACTTTTTCATGCATGATATAATGAAAACTTTTACACCACCCATTCCACTTTAATAGTGCTCCTTCTGTTCTCTTTATTTAGAGAAAACAAAAAAAAATCTTAGATTAAAAAAGTTAATTAAATGAATTTTTCTCCTTAAAATGCCCTTAAGAAGAGTTCATTTTTTCATTAATTATAAACAAAATAGCTGACATAAAAGGCAGTCTCAAGAAGTGCATGTATTGCCTACTTGCATCCTTTGGGACGTCATTCAACCTTTTTTATTAACTCTATTACACTTTACTACAATGAAGACATGTTACATAATATGTGCCCAGAAACGAAATAATAGGCCACAAAATACTAAGTACTATATTTTTAAAAGTGCATAATTAATAATAATAAAAGGTCGCAAAATGACTTACAAAAGTTGACAACCGTTATCTAACATAAAAAACAATAACTATTGAAAAAATGCACAACTAACAGTAACAAAACCATAAAATGAGTTATAAAAGTTCACAACTATTATTAACAAAAGGCTACAAAGTATCTTACAAAAGAGTACATACATTAGAATGATTTGAAAAAAATAAACAAAGTACTGTATTTTTAAAAGTGCACGATTAATAATAACAAAATGCCACAAAGTAGATAACAAAAGTTCACAACCATTACCTAACACAGAAAACCATAACTATTGAAAAAGTGCACAACTAATAATAACAAGGCTACAAAATGGCTTACAAAAGTTCATAACTACTATCAACAAAAAGCCACAAAGTGTCTTACAAAAGAGTATAATTATTACAAGGATTTGAAAAGAAAAATACTGTATTTTTAAAACTGCATGATTAATAAGAACAAAAGGCCACAAAGTGGCTTATAAAAGTTCACAACCGTTACGTTACCTAACACATAAAACAATAATTATTGAAAAAGTGCACAAGTAATAATAAGTCCACAAAATGACTTACAGAAGTGCACGATAAATAATAAAAAGGGCACAAAGTGGCCTACAAAAGTTCATAAATGTTATCTAACACAAAAAACAATAACTATTGAAAAATTGGACAACTAATAATAACAATGCTACAAAATGGTTTACATAAGTGCACGACTAATAAAAAGGGGCCACAAAATGGCTTACAGAAGTTCACAAATATTGCCTAACACAGAAAACAATAACTACTGAAAATGTGCACAACTAATAATAACAAGACTACAAAATGAACTATAGAAGTGCACGACTAATAATAAAAAAGACCACAAAATAACTTCCAGAATTTCACAGTTGTTATCTAACACAAAGAAAGAAAAACGATTGAAAAAGTGCACAACTACTAAAAATAAAAGGCACTAAGTGGCTTACTAACTCTAATTTCTCCCTTTTTTTAATAATCAAAACACATCTGCACTTTTAAAAACAAAATGTGGTCATTTTCAAAACTTAACTAAGCATAACATATATTTGTTGTTGATGTCAATAGTTGTGGCCAAATTTACAATGATAAAAGTGGAATATATTCATCAAACAAACAAATAAGGGCTAGCTCTGTATTTATGTGGCTATTATTTTGACTTTTAATATCAGAACTTTAATTTTGTGCCCAAATTTATAAAAATGATCACCTGTTATATAAAAAGAAATGAAAAAGTAAGTTGATAACTTGTCCCTTGCGTGCATTAAATGCTGGAAATTTTTATATCTGCTACTTTTCTTGATTGTTAAACTTTAATCTTAAAACAAACAAATATACTCGAAGAGCTTTTTAGTTTTTTTGACTTGCTTGCATCCCAAAGTTACTGTTAGAGTAAAATTCTCTATATAAAAAATACACTTAAAAAGATAATTTTCTCTAAATAAAGAGAACAAAGTGAGTAACTGAAACGACTCGGAAAATTTTTTCAAAAAAATTTTCATTTAAAAATTTAATTGAAAATTTTAACCAATGAAATTTAGCAAAAAAATATTTTATTATTGCTAAACAGACTTGTAAGTCAGTTTGAACTTTCTGAAATCAAATGAAAAGCCCGTAAATCAAGCAGCAACCGAACTAGACCATTGAGTTGGACCAAACTGGTTCGAATCGAATCGCAATAGTCTGGAAACCCAGTTTTTTTTTCTTTCTTCTTCTTCTTCTTCTTCTTCTTCTTCTTCCTCTCGCGCGTGCTGCTCACCTCTTTCCCTTTACTTTCTCTCCATTTCTCGGCCACTAGCCATGGAATCCAGCAACCAAGCACTTAAACTTCAAGTGCTCCACGAGAGGAACTCATCCATGGTCTCTGTTCACGCAACAAATGCCTAAAACAAGAGAAATTGGCGCTCGAAAGTTTTGCACCGTACCGATTCATTTTTCCGGCGATCCATGCCATTTCTAGTGGTCCCAGTGTGAATGTATATGCCGATCCACTCCCCTCCCCCGTGCGAACATTTCATCTCCATCGACTTCGACGATGGAGCCTGTATGGTGGAGGCGCCATTGAAGGTAGTGAAGGGACGACTGTCGAGTTTAATTCCAGCCAGGTGGCTTGCGAAACATGCAAACAGAGGATGGATTTAAACTCCTTGTGAATTTTCAAGTTTGGGAATGTAAGAATCGCTCAAATCCAACAGAGGCTGATTTTTCGACCACCGTACACGACGATGGTGGCAGTCTGGTGACCGGTCGATGAGGCCCAAGAGGCAAAATCATCTTCTCCTCACGCGGATCGTGGAATCGTAGCCCGATTTTCGATTGGTATGCTCTAAGACCTAGTTCCTTATTTTTGGCATAAATTCCAAATTTAAAATTATTGATTGATTAAGTTGATTTGTCATGTGGATTCCGAATATACAATTAGAATTGCAAACTAACCTCGATTAATAATTAAATCGTTCATTAGCGCATATTTTGTGTATAGACTTTTAAAATAAAAAATGTCCAGAACTCAGTTATCCTTATATTGCTTAACTAACTTGTTATAAGGTAGCTAATAATCAGAAACTACGTAGAATTTTTTAGCTACTTAATTCTATATACGTGGACACATAGTTAATAAACTAAGAATAGTTAATAAACTGCAAAGTAATGCAAATTTGGTATATAGGCTTCTAAACTGAAAAATTGCAGAAATGGATGAAATAGCAGTTAGCGTGACCTTAGAAAGACCTGGTCAATTAATTAGATAACTGTTAATTTAGTTTTACTTGTAAATAGGTTATAGGATTTATTTAGGATAATCCTGTATTATTATTTTGGGGAATGTTTAATTTAATTCTTTTCTCTCCTTCGAATTTCATTTCACTAGAGTCACTCTAGTTGTTTCACTGATTCGACAAGTTAGAATCGAAACTTGAGTCTTTTCCCATCTAGTGTAGTACATAATAATAGATAGTATTTACCATTGGCATTATACATAAATTCATTCTATATAGAGCTTTGGCTTTATTTATTTATTTATTTTCGAGTACCACCTATTATATTATATTATTATTTAATGCTCCTATATTCATTTAAGTTGGTATATGAATGTTTATTTGCGCTCATGCATGATAGTGTTTAATTATTTAATATGCTTGCATTTAATTGCATTATTTGATTATTTGTGTTGTGCATATATTTGCCTTGCTTTCGTGGAATTGGGATGAAGTAGGTCACCATGGGTTTGTGAGGGCAGTCTTCGATACTGCTGGCCATATATATGGGGAGATCGGCGGCCCCCGTGTGCATCCGATGATATGGATTATATGGAAAACCACAGGGTGGCCTCCTATTACTATAGAAAAAAAAGAAAGTATAAAAAAATGAGAGAACTGGTCACGTGAGGATTAGACCGGTCGGCCATGTATGGAGGATCGGCTCCCTGGTGCACACGTCATGAGAGGATGGGCCGTGTGTGAGGACGGCTCATCAGGGGTTTCGATGTTGCCACTGACCAATTTCCACTTGTTTGATTACCTGAAGGTGCAATTACTTGTGGATGCTGATGTTGTGTCATATGCTTGACCGGCTATGTGTTCATTTTATTACATTAGGAAGCATTTTGTGTGAATGCTTGTGTTATGCAATAATTACTATTCATTTATTAAACTCACATTTCTTTGTTTAATTTTTCCAGGAAGTAGATTCTTCTTTGTCCCGGCTAAAGCTCTGTTTCCTTCACCACAGAGCTAGAAAAGAAATTTTCTAATTTCAATAATAATTTTATTATATAGCTATATGTACAAGGACTTATTTATATCTATCTATTAGTGAACTCCGCAGTTGTAGGATCGTAACCAATAAACTTATGAGGATGTTTAGTTATTCATTTATGTAAATGCATGAATCTGTTAGCCCATATTATGAATGTTTTGCATTATAATTGGGGCCGAGCTAAAAATGTTTGATATGCTAGATTTGGGCCAAAGTACAATGTAAATATGAGATTTATTATGTATGACAATATGGGTTGATTGTTTGAAATTCATATGATATGGTTGAATTTTAGTGGTTCAGGCTTACTACGAGCATTGAGGCTTTATGCTTACCTGGGCCCTAGTGCTGGTCCGGCCCATGATTTCGGGTCGTGACAGTAACAAATAGACATTTTACCTTATTCCACTTTAAGTGTTCATTTAGGATTTTGAAACTATATTAATGTTTTTTTTTTCCAACTTTACCCATATTTATCAGGTATAATTTATTTTTTATATTTACATTTAAAAAAAGCAATTTAGACATTGTACCATATATTTTTAGAAAATCAATAAATTTCAATCATTTTCTTAATCCTTGTGAAAAAAAGCAAATGTTGCTATTAAAGTGGAACTGAGGGAGTAGTTATTTATGTAGTCAAAATTTTAATTTAACAACAGTTACAGTAATGATAAAAAACAGAAAATAAATGTAAGCATAAATATAAATTATACCTAATAAATATGTGTAAAATTGAAAATAAAATTATTAATATACTCTTAAAATCCTAAATGAGCACTTAAAGTGAAACAAAGTGAATAAAATGTCCATTTATTGCTATTAAGGTGCAACAGAGGGAGTATTATTTATTGAGAAAATGATTATTTCGTCCCTGACATTAACCAAATTAATCAATTCATCCCTACTATTTGGCAATTCATTAGTGGCTCCTGAGGTTTACTTTCGTTTAACTAGTTGGTTCTTCCTTCCATATTTTTCACACTTCTTCTTTAGAATGAGTCAAAAAGTAATTGAAAGGTAAGAGAATTAATTTAAAATGACAGTAATAGCCTTTTGAAAACCATGTTAATCTTCTAACCCTTTTTAAAAACATAGGATTTAAATTAGCTTTTAAAGGTTAAGATAGCGTCTTATAAAAAGTTAATCCATATAACATTTAGCTTTTAGTATTTTATGAAAAACTACTCAAACAGTTAATAGTTAAATGCTACTCAAACAACTAATAGTTAATTTTGTCAAACAGACCATTAGTCTTTTGAGGATTCATAGGGATATCATAGCTTTCTAAGGATGAAGGGAGGGGGGAGGGGGCCATGCCCCCCAACTTAAATTTTTTTTTTCTAGGTTCAATATAGATAGCAAATTAAATTTATTGGTTTATATTCGGCTTTTCTAATTCAACAAGTGAATGATCAATGTGTTTTACTTTGTCTATTTGTTCTTGGGCTTTGATAAAATTTTTAGCCCATCTGTTTATTGGAATTTGGGTTTTGTGATTTTTTTAGGGGCACATTAATAAATATGATATATGGGATTTCAATTTTAATAAAATGTCATAAAATAATATTTATTAAGATACTAATAAATTCGGTTAAACAAATTTCAATAATATCAAAACTGACCTTGTAAGAGAAACGAGAAACACTACAAAAAAGGAAACGCTGGAAACACTAAAAAAGAAAACACTAGAAAAAGAAAACATAGAAAAAAAGAAAATATCGAAAAAAGGAAACATCCAAAAAAAGAAAACACCGGAAGAAAAGGAAATACTGAAAAAAAAAAGAAATAATAAAAAATGAAATACAATGAAATACAAAATCTATAAAAGCAAATCATTATACAGCTTATATAATTCAACCACTACAATGATGACCGATAACGCAACTGGCAACTGCGACAACAGTAACGATAAATACAATATACACGATATATACAGTGTGTGTATATATATATTGTATCAGTAAATATTGCAAAATTGATTAAATACATAATAGATATACATACACCAATTAACACGTTGGATCAAGCCAAGTAAATACAGTGTATACATATATATTGTATCGTATCAATCCAAACAGAATTAAGATTTCTACCTTATCGCTACAGAGATATCTACGACAACAAACAACATATCAAAAATAGAAATCAACATACCTTATTAACAACAAACAACATCGTGACAACACTGATAATGAGAAGAACGATAGCAAAAGGAAAAAGAACGATAAGAAAATAATGGACGGCAGCAAAAGGAGAAAGAACAATCAGAAAATAATAAAGGTTGAAAAAACGGCAACAGAAAAATATTATTAACATACTAAAAAAAAGAAAACAACAGTAAAAATAGGAAATTAATACAAAAGGAAATACTAACATATTAAGATACTGAAATAGAAAATTAAAATAAAAGGAAACACTAACATATTAAAACACTGAAATATTAACAAATTAATACCCTAACAAAAAAAAGGGGCACAATAGTAAATTTATATGATAAATGATAATAATTTAAATCTTAAAGTCAAAATGATATTTTAAAAAATTAAATTTTAAAAACTGACATTTAGTATAATATCCATTATTTTATAACAAAAACAATTTTGGAAAAGGGCAAAACTATTGCACAGAATTAAAATTTTCTTTACCAATAAAGAAGTACATATCTATCATTAGATTTAACACTTTGAATATAAGCCATAGATTTAAAAATATTTAAATGACTTTCCACCTTTGAAGCAAGTTATATTCATTTGTTTTTTTTTTTTTTTTTTTTGGAGATTTAAAGAGACATCAATTTTTAATGAACATATAAAGAATAAATTTATAGAAACCAACTGAAAATTTTAATATCGATGTATAACTTTTCATTGTGAATTTATTTAAATATTAATGTTTTCTGAAGAAGTATTTAAATACTAATTTTATGCATCTAATAAAAGTTTTAATTAATAAACCATTAAAAATAGTTCAAAATATCAATTTTTAATTTGAAACTAATTTTACTTTCAATTCATAAAAGAGTTGTATAATTCTAAAATTTCATTTATCAACTTTCTAAATTTCTCTTTATATATACATATTTCTATTTCTATATTTTTGTTTAATCTATATATTTTGTTAAAGTCTTAATTTTATGGTATTTACATCTAATTTTTCAATCATCTAATTTGAAGTGAAATTGGTTTTTATGTTTTTATATAATAATAGAGTATTTCATATTCTCAATTTAATATATGATTTTTTTGAATAAAGAATACATTTAGAATTATATTTCAATAAAAAAAATATTTAGAATTATATATGTAGTCTTAAAGATAAATAAAAGTTATTCTAAAGAAAATAAAAGAAAATTAATAACATAATTTGTTTGGAAAAAAAGAAAAGAATAGAAGACTATTGAATGACTTACTTAGTAATACAAGTTGATATGTTGAGGTGTCACTTCAATATAACTCTGTATCTATACAGAAATTTTTTAACCTCTATACACTAGAAAAGGCCTTTAGAAAAAGGCAAAACTTTTCATATAGGCTAATGTTGTGTTAGGCAACAACATTTTAGATAGCTTTTAGCTTTTTGACCAGTTAAAACTCTAAATATTATTTTTTTATAGTATTCAATAATATAACTTTTAAACTACCTTTTAGAGGTTACGGTAGCGTTTTATAAAAGATTAACCCATGTAACATTTAGTTTTTAGTATTTTATAAAAAACTACTCAAACAACTAACAGATACCAAAATAATTAATTTTGCTAAATAGACCTTAAGTGAAAGCTATGCCTACCTTTCTTCAAAGCTTGACGAATTCAATCTATAGAATCCTCATATTTTAAATTAAGATTACTTTTTACCCTTTTTTTTTTTAAAAAAAAAAACTAGTTTAAAAGTGTGCTTTGCAATTATATCTACTTGTGTTCATACTTTGTGATTTAGTATTTCTTAATAATAAATTTAAATTTAAATACCGGCATTTGCAATTGAATTTAAATATTAATAATCTCTATCTTTTTTATTAAATTTTAACATTGAAATATCATTTTTTTAATTTTTAATATTAGATACAAATATTATTCCTTATCATAACAATTAAGTTTGGGTTGAATTCATAAATTCACCTCTAAACTTTATTACTTTAACCTTGTGGTGCCCTCAACTTTTTCTTTGATCTATCAAACACTTCAACTTATAAAGTTACACCTATTAAACACTTTAATTTTCAAATTTATTTTATTGAACACCTCAATTTTCAAAATTAGATCAATTAAATACTCATTAAAAAGTTAAAATTTATGAAAATTATTGCTCCATAAGTCATGCTAACTACAAATCAAGTTGAAATTTTACATATAAAATCCAAAAATCTTAAAAATTATTAATATTAGTATCGAAAGGTATGTAATATTATCAAAATTTATAAGTAGAAGTACACAATAGGTCATCTGTAAAGTTCAGAGGTCAATTTATTTATTCAGCCATTAAATTTAAGTATTAGTCATTTAATGTTATAATTTGATTGTAATAATGAAATTTAGAATTAACTTAAAAATATTAATTGTTTTAATGTCAATGAACTCATAACTTAATAAAACAATGAAATCTTGGCCTAACAGCCAAAGCAAAATATCCTTTATTTCCAGGTTTGAATATCATCCTAATCCGCCTTTAATTTGTAATGTCGCTGAAAAATACTAAATTTCTTATCGAAGTAATAGAGAAATGATACGATCAAATACAGAAAATCAACCTGTTGAGTGAAGATTATAAAATTTCTTATAGATAAATGTTATAATCAGATATAGAAAAATTAACATGTATTTGACAACTTTAAAGGAAAAAATAACTAAATATAGAAAATCAACTTGCTGAGCGAAAAGCATTAAAATTCTTAATTTCCATCAAATAGCGACATTGTTACATCTCTATGTAGCAACTATCCATCAAATAGCGACATTGTTCTTTCACAAAGTGCAAAAAGATAGCGAATCTAAAGTTCCCCTTATTTCTCGATAATAAATTATTATTGAAAAATATTTTTCACAATTTATTTATTATTGTTTGATTAAAATACAGAAAATTTATTAAAAAATATTAAAATTTATTATATTGAACACCGATATTACGGTAAGAAATCTTCCATATATCATTTCTACCGAATCTAACATTTTTCGCAGCGAAATTCAAATAAATTTTTTTTGAGGAAAAAATTCAAATAAAATTTTGATTGCCAAAGAAAATAAGATATTTTTATGTAAAAAGAAGCTAATTCCTTATGCAATAAGATAGCTTTTATAATTCAATTAATATTGTTTATAATAGGATTTTTTTTGAAATGCCAATTAAAAAATATATTTATTATAATAAAGATAGTTAATTTATTGTGAAATAAGATATAGCTTATACTAATTATAATATATATAATCAAATTAAAAATTATTAGAAATTATTAAAAATAATTACCTTTATCCTGCTACTGTAATTAAAAAAAATTACAAAAGGAATTTAATAACTAAATCGGATTATGATAAACTTTTATTGTTTAAACCTAATTATCTTTATCAAATTTTCATTGTTTAATTTTTTAAATTAATTGTTCAAATTAAATATTAACAAAAAATTAAATAAAACATTAACTATAATTTGTTTTCTTCTACATTCATGTTCTTTCTATAATATTTAAGTAAAACTATTTAGAAATATAAAGCTTTCAAAACAATTTATAAAATTTAATTGTATTATAGATAAGAAGATATCCACTCAACAATAAAAATAATAATAATGGTTCTCTTATGGAAAATAATGATTTTCTGTTAAAAAAATAAATAATAGTGATTATAATAAAAATAAAATTAAACCAACTTATTTGAGTGGGCACTAATTAAAATTAAATATATGAAATGATGATTACACTCAATAATATAATATTTACGCATAAACACAAAATAAGATTTAAAGTATTTGAAAGTTCAATTACAATTGATAACGAATAACTAAGAATATTTTAAGATTAAATTTCATTAAAAATGTTTTAGAAAATCATATTATTCTCTTTTCATTCTCACTTCTATATATAGTATAGATAGGTTATAACATAATAATAATAATAACTTTAACCTAGTTTTTTGAAAATAATAGATATTAATATTTTTTTTTTTACTTTTAAAACAACAAAAATATTTGAAAATTAAAAATATTAAAAGAAAAATAAAGAAAAATCTCAATCCCATAGTTGAAGATGGAGAAGAAAAAAGGGAATCAAATTGATATTTTCAGTTTGTTTGAATTTATGTTTTTTAAATATTTTTATTATTTTAAAAAATACAAACTATGTTTTATTATTTGTAGCCCATACAATAGGAAAAATTAATTCTTAACTATGAGAAATGTAAGTTTTTTTTTCACTTATATGAGGAGTATGACGTCTCGAGTTTCAGTCGTTTCAATTACAGGAGTTTGAGCCATGTTATATTGCCTGAAGGATTATTTGGACTGATTGGCTTCCCAATAAATTAAAAAAATATAATAACTAATTAATTAATCAAATAACCAGTGATAAAGAGTACGACTAAGAAAACGATTAGAGAAATAACAATAATAATTCTAAACCGTGAGAAGTGTGATTATGAGGTCTCAAGTTTGATTCCTTTCAACCACCAGAGAGTTTCAATCATGTTGTATTACCGGAGGTGTTATTTGAGCCGATCGACTTCTCAATAAATAAAAAAAAATACATAATAACTGATTAATTAATCAAATCACTCGGGATAAAGAATACGATTAACAATATGATCGGTGAAGTAACAATAATAATTTTACTACTAGAAAATACTAAAAATAGTATATAGTTCTCTCCTTTTATAAATTTCTCGTCTCAAACCCTAAAAGAATTTGAGTCTTAAGATACAAGAAAGGAAGATCAACACTATTAACGATAATAACAGTAACAAGTAATGCTTATTAGGTTTTATTTAATAGTTATGATAAGATAATCAACAGTAACAATGGCAATGATGGTTATTCCCAGAAGTTTGCTTGCAAACGCCTCCTCTGGTGCAATCGGCAACGCAAAACACCCAACACTTTCCGTTTTTCTCAGGATTATCATCAATCCCTGGAATGCAACTTCCAAGCTCATAATGTTCAGCGCAGCATATTCCAGCATCAGCTACTTCATTCAAATCACCACATACCTTAGGGCTACGATAAGAACACAACATAAAACTTTCACTTGGGCCATCTTTTTAGTTCTAAGAACAATTTTGTAAAAGAGAAAAAGAAAAGAAAGTCTTAATTATATGAATATGCTCTTTGGTTACTGATATGCTGATGTTATATAGGCACAGATTTGCCATATATTGGGAAAGAAAAAAGAGTAATTATAACAAATACTTCTAATTGGAGATATTGCACTTTAATACGGGGAAGTTTCCATAACTACTTCAAAAAAAAAGGGAAGAGAAAACAACTCAGATAAAACAACTCAGATAAAAAAAAAAGGGAAGATAAAACAACTCAGATCAGTTGCTTGAGGTGACCATGCATGGCCCTTCCATTCAAAGCAACTCGTTTTGATGCATATTGATCCCAATAAAATAGAGTTAGATGACCAAGTGAAAAAATTTTAGTAAATGCTAAATGATTTTCACTTCGTTGGTATGTTTGAGTTTGGATTGTATATCTTAACCTAGTTTCCTGACTTGGGAGAATTGAAATAGTTTTAGGTTTGTGGAGCGAGTCTATTGCACAGATTTAATCATTGGTTATATAAAATTTTTCCTGGATTTTGTTATTAAATAAAATAAAAAATTTCTTTGTCAAATGTTTGGAGTTCGAGTTCTAATTTTATTGATTTTTTTTACAGAAAATGAAAATAACAATAAACATCATTCTTTTAAACTATAAAATATTATAAATTAAATAACGAGTAACGAGTAAATACATGAAAAAAAAAGATATTAAATTATATAAATATGAATGGAAAAGAGAATATTGGAATTAGAAAAAAAGGACATTACATATTACCCTTTATTTTATTGACTAAAAAATAGAATAAAAATATTATCTAAAAGTTTTAATTTAATTATTAATTAATTAGTTAAATTTCTTATTATATAAGCATTATTACTTTAATAATTAA